>NW_023458566.1:15417324-15445088 GCF_013731165.1 Rhagoletis pomonella
AGTTTTGGGTGCAGTGGTTAGTTTGTAGAATTTTTGTAATATTTTTGTGAAGTTTGAAATGTCTATTTTTTCGTGGCACAATAAATAATCAAAGGAAAAATATCCAAAACTAGTCGAAATATCACTCGACTTAATCAGCTTACCACAAGTGTATGTATGTACATTAGGAATGTTAATCCCGGGATCCCGGCCTTTTTAAAGTCCCAAAAATCCCATGATTCTTGGCAAATAATCGCGGGATTTTCGGGATTTGTAATTTGCACTAATGGCAATAATGTTCTTGACCAGTATTGGGTATATTTATTTGTTTATTTAGTTATTAATATTTTTTCATAAATGTCTAGCTCATTATACATATAAATAACACCGCGCGATAGTAAATTTTAAACACAAATATCTATATATTCGCGAAATTTTGGGCCAAATATAGTAAAATTGCGTTTTTAGTTTTTCACTCTGACGTCAGTAATTCAAAAATGATTTAAAAAATTCAGAAATATGTGCTTAGAGGAGAAGTATGGGTATAAAATTAAAGAGGAAATCCTGTAGAACTTAAACAGATTCAAGTTTCTAGTCATTTTAAAATTTTATCCTTGAAATTTCGCAATATTTGCTTTTGAAAAAATTATATGATAAGGACTTATATAAACTCGATAACTTCCTCGAATTTCGTCCTTCTAACTTTATCAGCTTAAAAAATTACCTCTTCGCTTTTGTGAATCCAAAAAATTTAATTTTTTTTTAATTTTAAAGGAATTTCTTCTTTAATTTGGTACGCCTATTTTTATTCTACATTGCATTGAATTTTTTAAATAACTTTTGAAATCAATCATATCTTTGAAATTACAACGTCCTTTAAAATAAACCCTGAAGTCATAGAGAAAAAATAAAAACGCCTCTTTAAATAAAAAAGTAAGTTTTAAACGCATTTATTTATTATTTATTTCATGGTGGGAGAGCTTCTCAAACAATATAGAAGCAATTTTTTTGACTCAAGTTGTTGAAAAGTATCTAATGAATATCTAAATCCCGGGACTAATCGCGGGACCCCGGGATTGTGATAACGACGTCCCGAAAATCATGGGATCGGAAAAGGTGAAAAAACTAACATCCCTAATGTACATACATGTGTACATATGTAGACATTAACATAAGCGCATGCGGATGTACTCTTATAAAGTCATACAAATTGCCGACATTTGCTTCATTATTCAGCTCCAATGACGTTCGCACGTTTACGAGTATTTACCTGCTTTCATATTCACCAATGAACTTAAACAATTTGCTTGTTTATTTTTGGTCATTTTTTATGTATGTTATTACATATTGTTAATAAATACATACTATGCATGTACATATCGTCGATGTTTTTTTGCATAACCGCCCATCTTACGGCACTCAAATTTTACAGGAGAGTGAAAAAACGGTTTATTCTTTGAATGCATTGCTTTGATGGGCGGTATTTTCCCTAACTATTATTTTACAAAACTGTTGTTTTAATAACGATTTAACGATTTTTATGCATAGATCTCGATGCTCGTTTTGCAACTGGTCGGTGGGCGGTTTTGCAAAAACATCGACGATATGTATAAGTTTGGCAAGCGTGCCGTACACTTTGTGATCTCGTCTCAGCCGTGTCGCTTTACATACATGCATACGTATTTAGATTTTGTAATAAAAATTTGATGCGCTGTACGATACTTGCATGAGGACTTTGTATTAAGCGCTGATAATATACATATGTACGTATATGTACAAGGACATAGCCAGGATTGTATGCAATTTTTTATTCAAACACTTTTAACACGGGCCTCAGATTTTCGGTAGACTATTCAATTATTTTCTTCTCAATCATCTCGCGATTTTCGTAAGTCCAGAAAGATTTTCCTCTCCTTATTGGCTGCTGGGTATGCAGTTATAGTTGCATCACTATACTCAATCCTGACGGTTGCGTCTCTGTTCGCGCTCTCGGGGCAATGTGAGCAACCCATATGCGAGATGTGGTAACCAACTCGTGTGAAGCCTTGGTTCACGACAGAAAGATAGGAGACTTCGTTGGGGTCACTCCGACTTATTAAGGTTTAAGGGCTCACTAAAGTTAGCAGCATACAAGTGTTTGGGGAGTGTATGCAAGAGTGTTGCATTCAACGATTTACTCTAAAAATATTATTCCTGGGCTTTTGTTTGTTTAGGTGATAACTCGAAAAAGCAAGAGCAAATTTTGAGCGCTCTACTCACTCGGATACGTACTGCATACATTTGAACGTAAATATTAGTAAACGATCTATTTATATAGTATATATATATACATAAATATATGTATGACGAATGCTAATATCAGACATTTGAACGTAAAATCCTATCATTAGTAATTTATTTTCTTAGAAAAATTAGCACATTAAAGCAACATATGTAACTAAACGAGAATAAATTTTGCAAATAAATCTATTTATTATGATATACATACATAAATAGTCATGTAGAAGGTGAACTAGACAAAATCTGGAAGGTGGCAACGTCATTATCAACGCAATCTATGTATTGGGTGTTACAAGTGGGATGCAAATCTTTGACAGAAATTATTTGTGATATGTTAAAAAAAAATTTTTTAATTTTTTTTGGAAATTGATTCTTTAACAAACTTTTTCGGCACCGAGCCAACGTCTGGAAAAGTTTTGAGCATACTGATAAAAGTAATTATTTCTCCATACATAGAGGATTTTTCCAAAATTAATAAAAACAAAACCTGGTAGCAATTTTACTTACAAAACAATCATTTAAAAATAAAACCTCTTTTGATTTTAGTGCGACTTGTAGACATTTGCAGGCATTGTAGGCATTTTCTTTCATATAAAGACTTTGTTCATGCGTTATATGGAAGAAAATGCGCAACACCCTCGACAAAAAAGTTCTCAAAAATCTGCGGTAATTTTTAGCGACTTGAAACTTGCACTTTATTATGCTAATGGGCTAATCGAATTGAAAAATTAAAAATTTTATGAAAACTTTTTGTTTTTTTTTGCATTTTTCCGATTTGTGTATGAAATTAAAGAAAAAAAAACAATTCTTGTGGTTTTTGCTGTTGAATGAAACATATTTTTTTATAAAAAAAATAAGAAAAATTTTGTACGAAAAGTATAAGTAAATAAAATCTTCAAACCCCAGGGTATACATATTTTTGGCACTGACTGTTTATGATAGATATGTATGCTTTACGAAATACATATACTCGAATAGTATTGGTTTTATATATTATTAAAATAAGATCTGTGGTAGAGCTTTTGAGAGTTGATGCCTGTAGAATTTTTTTTTTTTCGTAAATTAAGAATCTGGCCTTTAAATTATTCATTTGGCTTTAGTTTTCGAGATATTTCGGATTAAAAGTGTAAAAAAAATGATCTTTTCCCATTTTGGAGCTTTTATAATAGAATAACAATGCAAAGTGGAAGCTTTTTAACGGCATAAAAAGAAGGCTTAGACATCGCCATTTATTCCAAAAGATAAAATGAGGTGCCTGCGCATTAGTAAAAAAGTTTTTTTTATCACATACTTGCCCTAACCACTATTACTTCATACACTTACACATTTTTTTACGCTTCCACTTTCAACGATTTTTCGCAAGTAGGTGGTGAATTTTTTTATAAGCGAATTCTACTTTTTGAAGAGCTTAATAGACTAGCTTTTATATTAAAAAAAGAAAAAAATAATTTTTTGATACATAAAGGAAATGTTCATTTATTTCAAAAGGAACTATTAATATTAAGAAAATTAAAGCGACCACTATTACTTCATACAGTCAACGTAACTGAACTTTAATACTGTGTAACGTCCCCCTTTGTATTTATTACGGCATTCAGTCTAAGATGCATAGTTTTAGTTAGTGATACACATTCAGTTGGAGTTATAGAATCCTTTAAGCCATCAATAGTCCTCTGGGGGTCATTTCGAAGTCTTCTCTTCAATAGCGCCCATAGAGACTCAATAGAATTAAGGTCCGGACTGGAAGCAGACCAGTCTAAAACAGGTATATTGTTACTGAGAAACCAGTTTTTGGTCAATTTAGCGGTATGAGGCGGAGCACCATCTTGCTGAAAAATATATTCGTCTGCTGTAGACAGATTGGGTATACTAGGAAGCAAATTTGTCTCCAAAATATTGACGTAATCCATGGCTTTTATAGTCCCATCGATAAAATGAAGCTTTCCTACTCCTTTTGAGGACATACAACCCCATACCATGACACTCGCTGGGAACTTTACCGCCCTTCTCAAACAGTCTGTATGATATGCATCATTTCTCTTTCGTATTACACGAGTCCTTGAGTCGCCTACGCAAACATGGAACTTAGATTCGTCGCTAAATATGACGGAGTCCCATTGTCTTTGGACCCACAAACGTCTAGCTTTACTCCAAGCTTATCTTTTTTGCTTTTGACGGACTGTTAGTAACGGTTTCCTCTTTGCCTGTTAATTGCAACATAAATTTGTTAGGATTCTGAAATGCATCACACTCGAAACCCTACCTTATAAAAATTATATTTCAACTTATGCAGCTGCAACCGGGTCCACTCACGTCCTACATGTTTACCAATCTTCTGTGACCATGCAGCAGCCAAGTTTCTTACAGAACTCCGCCTATTTTGTTTAATAATGTTGCTTAATTGCCGAATATCGCGGTCGGAAATCACTGATTTTCGACCTCCCACGTGCTCTTTTGGCAAAATCTGTCCAGTTTCGTTATAATTTCTAATTATACTTTGCACCGTAGGAGTTGGAACATTAACTTCTCTTGCAATTTCGCGATAACTTTTCTTAAATTTGTATTTATCAATAATAAATTCACGAATTTCTTTGCAAAGGGCTTTTCCGCGTGCCATTATGAAATTCAAAACTGAACAAACTGCTCGCCAATAATGCACAAACTGATTACAAGGTCACGGCGTGCTATAAAATTGAATTTTTTAACGATACCCCTTACAAAGCTTACTGTATGAAGCAAAAGTGGTCGCCTTTGTTTTCTTAATATTAACAAGTCTTTTCGAAATAAGATGATATTTCTTTTATACGTAGAAAAATTTAATTTTTCTTAGTTTGTTCTAAAACTGATAAATCGAGCTATCTAAGAAAACATAATTAGCTTATAAAAAGATCCATAGCCTACTTATGAAAAATCTATAAAAATAGCGGTGTACAAAAATGTCCAAGTGTATGAAGTAATAGTGGTTAGGGCAAGTATATGGCGGATGCAACCTGCTATATCCTTACCAATTCGAACAACGAAAACATAAAAAAATACGTGCCCAGATATGATAAAAGTTGGAATTTATTCATCTTCGAATGAGCATATTGCAATTCACAACTTTTCAAAATATTTTATGGTTAAATTGAGCTCCTAAAAGAGAATTAATACAAAATTTAATTAAATTGATGAAAATTAATAAATTTTATTTTTTTGAAAATATTTTTAAAGCCGTATGTTTTAGAAATTTTACTTCTTACTTGGAGCTAAAAGACCCGTATTTTTGCTCTTCAAAAGATTATATTCCAAGTCTATATATCTCTGCAAAAACTCAAAAAATGCCAACAATTACTCAACTTCTCAAACACTTGTGCTGCTCTGGCTTGTTCCATAGTCTGGTGAAGGTAGTGTAGATGGGGCACTGTTGGACTTCATTTATGTCATCTGGGATAGCAAGTATTTTGGCCGGATATTAGGATGAATATTTCGAAGTACTTCTGTTAGAGAAATGCTCCCCATGCTCACAGGAACTCACAGGTGGTAATCAAAATGTACAAATGCATATAAAAATTTCTGGGTACCCTAGAAGCATTTCTGCATCAAACAGAAAATTTTGAAAACAATTTCGTTTACGTTTTTTTGGCGATTAGGGCTCCATATGTTTATGCTGCTCACCTATGCTCACCTAACCTAACCTATTTCGTGCGGCAGCTGGCTCTCCTTTTCATCTTTACTCTAATAAATGAGATTTCATGACATTTCACTAGTCCACTACGTGCAAGTGGAATTAAGTTGTATTTACAAAAGTCTTTCGATGCAATTTTTTGTTTTGCATTTGTGCATTAGGTACAAAACGATGTCTCCTCATAGCAAATGCTTCGTCGGACAGAGAACGCCCATACATATGTTTGTTAGATTACGTTTCACTGCTCCAAATTTTTTTTCTCTACCAAAATTTCTTCTCTAGCCTTTATTTTTAATTTTTTTTGTATTTGTTACCGGCTCATTTTTACTTTGAAATCGCACAGCTTTTGTTTATATCCGACATGGGGCGATCTCAATCTCTGCCTAGCAATTGATTTTGTTTTTGCTGCTGTCGTTTTTTTTTTTTGTTGGCTGGGGCTGTTGCTGTAAATGTTGCCGGTACCACAACGCGCCAGTGCTCATTGATCGGTGATCATTATTCGCCGCACAATTTTCAATTTTATTTAAAAATCTGCTGCGAAACGGCTAACATTCGAAAAATTTTGCGCGTACTTTCAGTGATTGTTTTAACAACTACTGCTCGGAAATTGAGTTGATTCATTTCGGTGATTTATTTCGTTCGCGCTCTTACGTTTACATATATTGAAAATTATGAGATTTTTTTCGGTCGCCCATATTAGCTATTTAGCAACTTAGCGCGCCAGAGTGTTGAGACAGTTTTATATGAATTTCGTGACCACTGGCACACATTTCGCCGTGCGTTTTTTTCTGCCTACATACATATATAGATGTATGCATACATATGTACATACGAACGAGTAGTGTAATTTTCTTAGACCTGCTCGGACGTCAGTGTTAAAATTTCATATCAGTCGTCGAAATCATTTAGATTGCGAAAATGTGCGCATTCGCGTCAAAACAGTTCAGCAGCTGAAATGCTGCACACCTCATACGTAAATATAATAGTTATAAAAAATTATATATATGTAACATACCTGCGCAGACTGCTGTGTAATCTATTGCAAAATCATTAATATTGATTAATTGATAAAAACAAAAATATACTACATATTAGTGCATCAACAAATAATTAAAAAAAAAAACAGCGAAATTTTTTAAAAGCTAAATTAATATAAGTATGTATGTTTACATGGTACACAAAATATATTTGATAAGGATTTAGTGCTCTTCAACAAAAAAAAGTGTTATATATATTTGAAGCATACAAAATTTAAGTGATTAATTGAAATTATAAATATTGATTATCAGGCTTAATTCTACGCCCGTTTAAAATATAACAAAAAAAAGCTCTAAAAGCATCTCCTAAAAAATAAGCAAATAACTTCAAATACATATATCACTAGTGTGTTCATTTCTAATTCGAATGAGCGCAATGAGTGGCCTACGCCAGCAATTAAAGGTAAGCTTATTTGATTTTATATTTAGCTTCCAAGTGGCGATTGTTGCCCTAATGCTGCTATTTATATATGTATATGTATCTGCTAATTTTCTACTCAGGAAAAACTGTATGTGCATACTTATGTACATATGTATGTATGTGTGTAATCGTGATCGTTGTTCACGTTTTTTTTTTTTGATTTTACATCAGATACCCTTTAGACAAAGTTACTGGCATTGACTTCATAAGTAACAAGTAAAAACGATAAATGTTTATAGTAAAAAAATAGCTTTATATATTTTCAATTTATAATTAAAAAAATAAAAATAAACCCCACCCAACTTCTTACAGCTTTGGCCAAAAGTATTAGGCTCCCCAATATATGATGTTTTTTTTTTAATTTTTGGCTTGTTTATTTAATATTTAAATATTTTTTTTTTTAAAGCCTAGCTCGGTATTTAACAAAAAACATATCAATCCAAATACCTAACTTTGTGCAAAAAAAGGCAAAAATTCTGCAAACTTTCACCTAAATTCCCGACTTTTTATTCAGAATCTTTAAAAATTTTGATATGCAGTTATTAGCCCATTAAATTTTAGTACAATAAAGTGCAAGTTTCATGTTGCTAAAAAATCGCGTTCATTTTTGATCATAAACAAAGTTGAAATTTACAAAATTATGGGCAGGGCTGTATTTTATTTGATTCCTCCCTTAGTTCAGTTGCGGATTCTTTTTAAAATGCTCTGAAAATGCCATTCGGTTAGTGTGGTCACCTCTCGAATTAGCCAAAAAATATCACAACCCTTGTAGGGTCAGAATGACTTGTCTAGCATAAGCGCTTTCTTGGTGGCGTGGACATTGTTTTCTGGCTAAGATATCAAGCTTATTAAATACAAAATCTTATCATCAGATCAGGTATCAGGTATCAATCCCAGGTCCCATGGAGTGGCAGTACGCACCTCTAACCACTCACTCAGCCACAGCGGCGTTATTTCATAAAGGATCATTAAGATAATATACATACATTGAGATAATAATTGTTATGAATTAGTGTTGGCCATTAGCTAACATCGAAGTAAATGTAATAGTGTGTTGTACTTTAATTATACTTATACTAGGAAATAAATCAATTATTCATCATCAAAATGGAACTCGATGTAAATTTGGTTGATTCAAAGTGTGGTCATGTTAGCTCAAGGGGGATGCTCCGAACCATTATGATACCACTCTGTCCGGATTCTAAGCTTGGCTGCGACGTTGGCTTCATAAAAAACAAAAAACAAAAGTTAAACAGTCTTGAATGTTATAAGGTTTGGTGAGTTTGGTGGTTACTGTTACGTGTTGCGTTTAGGGATGGGTAGTGTTGAAATTCGATTTTTTTCGAATTTCGAACATTGTTCAACCATTCGATTATTCGATTCGAAATTTGGTAGTGCAAATTCGATGTAATTCGAAGTCATAAAATGTGGCCACCTGTTTAATAAGTTAAACTCAAATTACACTGTTGGATAGCCGGAACCAGCCCGGACTTTGTTAACATTTTCTGAAAGTATACCCAGTAGTAAAACACTCGACGGATTTGCAAAAGTTAGCTCGCATTTTTATTTCATGGCCTACTAAAGTTTTCATGTCTCGGCCTAAGTAGTTTTCAAAAAAGTCGAAAAAATAGTTAAAATAAATGTCTGGCGAACTGAATGGTTAAAGCATATATAATAAAATTTCATGGGAAATATTTTCGTAGAACATTTTAACCCATAAGCTCCCGCGTAAAAGGGACTCTTAGGATTGAAATATTTTATAAAATTATTTTACTTGGGGTATTTTCAGGCAAAAGCTTCATGCAAAAAGCCTCTAAAAATTTAAAATAAAAAATTAAAAAAATACTACTTTTTTACAAACAATTTTTTAAATTTGAGTTTGGAATAACAGTTCCTTCTTGGCAGAGATTTTTTGTCTCGATGCATTAGATTTTTTTTTTTGGAAATAAAGATGAAATTCGTTTTTTTCTAGAAAAATTCGATTTTATACGAATTGCAGCAACACAAAGTTCGATATCAAAAATTCGCCATTTTGGAGCTAAAATTCGATTATCGTATTTACCCATCCCTAGTTACGTTGCCGTCTGTTCGTTCAGAAGTCTTTTGCAATCGCAAGCTCCCTTGCGGGCACCATTACATTTTCGGGGATTCAATATATTGGCTGGCTCTTTTTCTTGTTCAATACTTACTGGGCAACCGTAGAGCCAATTATTGCATCCCCTCCGGGGTGTGTGCTACCTTATGAAATGAATATACGGAAGAAAATTTTGTAAGTCGCTAGAACGGTTGCCTCGTGTGTAGTCAGCATAAGAAATCTTAAAATTGTTACCAATACGCAATCAAGCTTCCTAACACGATCACCTAAGTATGTAAATTCTTTGAACATTTCTGATGAATCATCAGTTGTATTAAAACATATAAATAAAAAACTGTGTCCACGTACAAAGAATAAATTGATAAAAATCGATGACTCAAAAAATGCACCACGTTATCGACATCTTATACGAGTACGAGTACATCATCTATCGGGCCATTTAAATTCAAAACACACGCAGCCGTGCGCACTTAACACGTTCATGGCCACATTGGTTGTTTGCCTTTCATATTGGCATGGATATAAAAACATTGAATGTGTTCATTCGCACCTGAAGCGCATACAATGAGCTTGTATGTACATTGTTCGAGTTTAATTGCAAATTAAGAAATTAACACATAAAATCAAATATTTTTGCAACGTGGCATTCAAGCGTGTACATACATAATACTAGAATTATTTGGCGATTATTTAGTAGCAGTTCGGGCTGCATTGTCCAAGTGTTGGTGTTGTTTCTTGTTCAAAAATGCTTCATTTAAATATTACTCAAATACAACATATATATTTAACATGTTAAAGTATGTATCTCCGATATGCAGTTGATTTCCATTGGTGAATTTCAATGAATTGCAAAAAGGAAAACGAAATAGAAAACATTCTATACGTATCAGCTTAGCTGGCTACTTCAGCCACCTTAAAAATATATTTCTTTATTTATTTATGTAGTTATTTATAGCGCTTTTTGGCATATTGACCATTGGCAATTTGAATTGCCTCAGATGTTCGAATTTAGCGAAAAATTCCCTAAGACATTTACTAATTGGAATGCAAAAAAAAAAACCAAGGAGAATTTGTAATATGTTAATTACATTGAGATTTGGGACAACAAATGCCAATTAGAAACTACTGACTATTTGTTTATGTTTTCTACGTTTCCGCGATTTTTAACAACAACGGGATCGCTAGATTTTTTTTTTTTTTTTTTTTTAATTTAAAGACAGTCGTAGGCACTGAATCGCTTCCCAACTCTAGATATAAACATACATATGTACAAAACTAGCCATCGCGGTTTTTTTTATTGATTGGAAGTGGATTTCCCACATTTCGGCAAAAAACTTAACCCTTGACAATCGAGCGATCTAAATGGGTCACATTTTAATTTGGTTTTACTAAATAAGTTTGAATGCAGTTTTTCAAATAGTTGTATTAAAGAAAAAATTGTCCACTTTGTTATAAAGCCTATTTATACAGTGGCTATGTTTGAAAACTATGGCCAAATTATATTATTTTCAATTCACGTTTTTGATAGTCTAAACATTTCCAAATACGGCAAGCATTTTAAAAGGAAAAAAATTAAAGTTTATGTTTTTCTCACCAAAATTATCAAAAAAAAAAACTCGATGAAATGGGATGCGTATGTATACTATGTTCAACACGTTGCTCACAGACAACAAATTTGACCAGATGCTAGGCAATTGTCGTTCGTTAAAAAAAAAAAAAAAATAAATCCGAAATATTTTTTTATCAAATACCAAGGACCACAAATGATCTTTGCCATCTCATTGTACCCATAAGTGATTATACGAGGCGTGAAGGATTATTTTCGATCTAATTAATGCCTGATTGAGACTACTGCCTTCTCCCTTTAGAGAATAGTCGCACAATTTTTAAATTTTTAAATAAAATTTTTCTGTAAAGGACGATTTTTTATGGATAAGGATTGAAAATTTTGACTATTTTCAAAAATAATACTGGCCACCAGCTTAATTAGGGTCATCAACAGTGGACTTTAGATGCCGCATTCGCTGTTAAAACGCCACAAATGGAGGTTCTTGACCTCTGGTGGATTGCAACTAGCAAATTTTGGTGCCATTTTGATGTAGTATTTCTCGTGGAAAATGTTTTGTCTATGTAAATCCTATATTCCTTACTGGAAGCATCCCAACGCCTGGGCATTCACACAGGAAAAGCTGGACACTTTCTTAGCAATCTGCTAGCTGACAGCCGTGGCAAGTTCTATTATATGTAAATGCCATTATTGAAGCATATTTGCCTTTGAGGCTAAGGCCCCGTGATGTGGGCTACAATTCTGAATACTTCTGGCCTTGATTTATTAAGCAGATCCAAGGTGTTCCTCCTTTTATAGTTCTCTTGATTTCTTGCAAGTCTGTATATCTTTTCACATGTTTCTAAGTAGCCAGTCCTATAAAAGTGGAATAGCTCGAAAATTTTGAAATTTTTGCCGCAAAATTTGGTATGAAAAATACTTTTAAGCTTATAAATAGGTTTCTTGTTTTTCACGTTTAAGAGAAGTGACTAAATATTTCGTTTTAAAATAATACCATAACTCTCATGCTATTTAATTAAAAATTTTTAATATAAATTATTCTAAAAAGAAAGCTTAAAACTATTTTCCAAAGTTTACTAATCCTTTAATAAAATTAAAATGGCAACGTCCTAAAAATTCGCTACACTACCCTCGGACATAAGTAATTTAGTGCTATTTTTTGTGTATTTTTCCACATTTATCCAGTGTAAACAAATCATATAGATATCGTTGTAGTTATTGCTTGCTTCTATATATGTACATTAGACTGCATCACCAAAACAAGTTGCGGTTTTTTCCGCCGGAATTACAAATTTTTTTTTTATATTTGCAGACGTCCACCAAAATATTTCGGCAAAATATTAAGATTTACGTTAGCTGGGCCGATTTAAAAACACCTCCAAAAATGTAGTTTTTTACGAATAAAAGTAGTTTCTTAAAGAATTTTTTGCAAAAAAAAATCGCCTCAGATGATAAAACAGTTGAAGCTTAAAAAATCTGCATAAAAATATTTAAGAAAAATTTTCAACGGAATTTATTTGCAAAGAAACAAAAAGGGTGAGGAAATACCTTTCCAAAGATAACTCTTGTTTAAGTCTAAATCGGAATAGTTTTGGCTCAGTAATTCAAGCTTTTATTATACCAATCTTTGAAAAAAGTTAAATAATCTCATTATTACGATTCCGTTGAACATTTTTTTTTAAATATTTGTATGCAGATTTTATTAAGCTTGATTTGTTTGGTCATCTGAGGGGATTAAAAAAAATTTTAAAAACCTATTTTTGTTCATAAAGAACTCTATTTTTGGAGGTATTTTCAAATAGGTCCAGCACATGTAAATCTTAATATTTTTCCGGAATATTTTGGTGCAAGTTTTAAAATATAATAGATTTTATAATTCCAATGTACTGTACTGTGTTTCCGTACAGATTTTTTTTTGTATGGGGAATGATGCAGTCTAATGTACATAATATGTAGGTACATTAAACTTCTGATTTTTTTTTATACTTATATATTTATTTATTTTTTTGTATATATTTTTTTCAACTAATTCGCTAAAAGCGCCAAAAGCACAGACGCATTTATAATGATTTTTTTTCGGCACCGCAGAAAGCAACGTAGACAACGTTTTTGTGTTTACATTTTGCACGCCAATTTTTGAAATTTTTATTTTTTAATATTTCCATCTTTTTGATTCTTTAGCTGCCCAATTACGTTATTTCATCCAAAAACGCACAACTAAAATTTCAGTCTTCAATTTTTATGTATGTACATAAATATGTACATATGTATGTACGTACATGCATAGTATTATTTAATTGTACACATCAGACAGTCAACGATTTTCCTTTGTTCACACGAGACTTGAAATGTGCTTTAAATTGCTTTTATGAGTAATTAATTTATTTGCGTTTTATTAAGAAAATTTGCAAATGTAAGTTTGTGTACAGAAAAGAAATATTCAAAAATATTAAAATTCATAGCGTGTGTATACATATATGTATACATATTTATTCTCACGCGCATGAGTGGATGAACGGCTGAAGCGTACGCGAAATACTTGCTTGTCTATATCAAGGTGCCGAAAGAGCTTTTAACTTTTCTTCAATTGCTAATAAATCACAAGATTTGATTAGCTCATTTGCACCGTTTACCGTTTATTGTTTTGCGTTTTTTTTTATTACCATCGTAGTTGATACATGAATTTAAACAAACAACAAATGCAAGTTTGTATACATATTTTTTTCTGCTACATTCAAATATTGTACAAACATACATTTGCTCTTGTAATTAAAATTTTTACGTGAATACATTAAAAAAAAATTTAAAAATTTTTCTCAAGTACAACAGACAGATATACAATATTATATGTGTAAATCAGTGCAATGTCTCGTAAAATGCATGGCCATTTGTTAAAACCATTTGGCACTATTACTCGTTGGCGAGACCTTTGCTAATTAAATGTTAAAATTTGTGTAGGCATAAGAAGTTAAAATGTGAAGCATAATTCCGCACTTTAAAGTAGTCGAAAAATATGGGAAGCTTAAAGAAATTATCGTAAAAATTCAATACTAATTTTCACGAAGGCAAGTCGAATTTTTATGACCAATACATACAAATAAATATTTATTTACATGGCTAAAACTTTTTTTCTATCCGGGATTGCTGAAATTAAATGGAAATTACCGCATTATGTATAAGTTGACTCATAGCTACGGTGACCAGATTTCTGTGGACAAAAATCCGGACATTTGTAATGCATCGAATCCGAAGATACAATTATATTTTTAGAATAAATAAACATAACATATTTTACTACAGTTTAACTTAAAACAAAACAAAGAGAAACAAACTTGAAAAATTATATACGGTGACGAGCATATAAATAAGGAAGATACATTTTGGCTGGTTTTGGCCACTTTTCTTCGTTTAAAATTGTTGTATTATTTTTTATGAAAATATAGAGTATTATATAAAAAAACCATGTAAATTGAAATTTCAAAACTTTGAATTTTACAAATGCTGATAAAAATTTTAAACATTTTAAACAGATTTTTTTTTAGAATTGTTTGAGTATGCCCGTCCAATTCAAAGTGCAAGTTAGAAGTAGCTTGGACTTACCGTTGATTTTTGGCAATTTTTTTGTTCGCGCGTTTTCTTCCAAACAATATATGATCGAGATTTTTTTATGGAGAAAATGAGCAACGCCTTTCACAAAAAAAATACAAAAAATCAACGGTACTTAAAATTTACACTTTGAATTGAATGGGCTGCCAAACTGCACACTCGTAATGTTTCTAAGACATCTAATCAAAAAACTCAACATTTTGATGAAACTTTGTCAAACTTCGCTAATTCTTAAACAACGTTTGAAATTTTATTTCATAAAAAATAATAACCACTGAATATTTAGTTTTTTTGCCACTGTATCTACAGCTTATATTTTTCATATCTATGCATTTTTTGAGGAAATTAGTATTATTTTTTATAATTTCAATAGATTCCAGTTAGAACCATTTCATGAAAAAAAACAAAACTTAACAAATAATTATAAAAACCTTAAAAAAATTCAGCCAAGAGACACTTATACGTCCCGACTTTTAAAAAGTATTTAGAGGGACAATTTCCTCAAAATCGTTACTGTCCCGCCAAAATCGGTACGAATGGTCACCGTACTCATACCTCAACAGACTTACTATCAAGGTAGCAAATTTTAATTAATCGGTTGTAAACATATTATGTTTATCAGAAAAAATACTTCGTTATCCTAGAAAAAAAAACACTTGGGTATAACAAACGACAACTAAAATTTTTAATTAAATTTTGCGCTTAAGAATAAGTATTTTGTGACCAGCCTGCAATATCATTAGCGCATTTAATTTGAATACTTTGCATTTATTGCAAAACATTTTTGAATCTAATTTACAGACATGTTTTGCAATTTGGTTATTATTTAGTACTTAAATTACTTTCATCATTTTTGTAATTTCGAAATAAATTATAAAATATAAAAGCTGTTGAAAAAGCAAAACGGGTAAATAGTACTACAGCATTTTCGAAATAATTTGCGAAAAAAATTAAAAGAGTACAAATACATATGTTTATGTATGTTTATTATACATATGTATGTATGCACCTCATTTCGTCATTGTTGGCTACCAAAAATACGAACCGTTTATACATAGCTAGAAAAAATGTTGGCAAAGAACGACGCAAAAATCATGTGGTTTTTGTTTATATATGCTTAATACACTATACATACTAGAGGTTTACGCCGACAAGCTTTGCGGCGGCGGCGTGGTCAACGTCAAAAATATTCGGCGGCGGCGGCGACGCCGGCGCGTCTGGAAACGCCGGCGCTACTTCTCATAAGGTAGATTTCAAAGAGCCATGAGGCTACTAGTCTTATCATTTCAACTCGTCAGCGTTAGTCATTCGCCATGCCAATTATTCTATTATTATAATTCTATTTATTTCATTATTGAATTAGTTTTAAATTTAAATATTGTTACTTCCTACTTGAATTAAAATGTTGAGTGTCTGGCGCTGATTGATGGGCGAACAGAAGAAGGTCTGAGGTATATACATACATACACACACGGATCTCTATATTCTCTACAGATCCGTATGTACTATTTAAATTTAAAGAAAAAAAATTTTTTAAAGTTTAGTTATTGGGGTAATTTATGTCGCTCTCAATAAGTTTTTGCAATAGTCTTATCAACTCGAACCAGAATGGGACTTTTTGACCCACTGTTGAAAAAAATGGCTTATAGATGGTTAAAACTTCCACTAAAATATGAAGCGCCAAATTTTTCTAAGGAGAACCGAATGTAATGAAAAATAATACTAATGTTTACCATAAGGAGGGAACTTTAACCCTGTGTAGAAAACATAGCGATGCGAGGGAGCAAAACCTTCCTGGGGTTTGACCACCACTAAGGAATGCTAACGTACCTAGTACTTGTATACGTATGTTGGACCCCAGAATAAAATAACTTACGAATGTAAATATTAGCAAAAAAGTGTTTGTTTAAAATATTAAAAAAATACATAGAAAAATCAACTTGTCTTTGATTTATCTTCAATAATTGAGGAGTTAGATGCAAAGAGGCTGCTTCTATTAAAACTGCTTTCTCAGATATTGGAGCTAAAGTTTTTGATGTGTTATAAGTTTCTTGTTGTTGTAGTAGGTGTATAAAAAAGTAGTATTTTTGTAGTATAGAAAAGAATTGTCTACTGCGGAAAAAAATCGTTAGATTACCAGTATTCGACCCTAATTTAACTGTAATAAACGCTGTCGTCAAAAAATATGTTACCTATGTTTTTTCTAAGTTATGCTATTTTTGGAAAAAATAAAGGAGATCATACTCTTGTCCAGTGGCCCAAATTATGCAAAATAAACTAATTTAAAAATGTAATTTTCATTTCGTAAAATTGTGTTTTTATACAAGTAATATTTAGTTCCTTCAAACGATGTATTCAATGTACATACATCATGAAAATTTTGTACAAAATTCCTTAGGCGCCGAACGCCGCCGCGCCGATATTTTCGTAACTCGGCGGCGGCGCGTGAGGAATGACAAAAAACGGCGGCGGCGGCGGCGTGGCTCGGCGGCGTATACCTCTAATACATACATTCAAATATTGTACATCTCTATATTTTATTAAATGTAGCGCCCTTAAGCGTCTGTTTGCCTATCTGAACGTTCTAAACTCAAAAGCTTCCTAAAGGATTTTTTACGGTTTTCATTAATTGACGGTGTGACTCTGGAGGAAGCTTTTCGTGTATTTCGTGGCAAAAATATGGCGATAATTGTTGAAGGTGTTTGGAAAAAATAATGTCGATGCGTTCGTTCTATAGTAAAACAATTAAATAAGTATGTAGATACAACTTTAAACGATCGGTGTCAAACGAAAGGCACCTGCGTACATTTTATTCCAAGCTTATTTATGAGCTTAAAAATAAAAGAGATAATTAAAACTCATTCAATAAGTCAGTAATGTTAAATATCACAACTAATCGCTATACTTATAAATAATACCTGAGGCCTACTGAACGGCAATTCACAGATCTACCTATGCGTAACGTAACGTAGATGTCTTTTCATTGTATTTGTGGGAATTTATCAAGAAGTGTAAAGAAATGAGCGCAAGGGTTCTAGTGTCTAAATTAACCCTGTAATGCCCGTTTTTAAAATACCGAACATAGATTTTGCAAATAAGCGTTTTCGGATAAATTTGGGCTTCTGAGTTATAAAAAAAAAATCTTTGAGCCAGTACAGTCATGGGTTTAACTGTGGTCCGCCTTCGCAATGGTGGTTTAGTTATTAAATTTTATGGAGTATTGTGAAAGATATGGAGCAGTCAACCAAAAATGCCTTTGGGAAATATTGAGTCGGATAAAGCTTTTTAATTTACGATAGCCTTAGCCGAAAATCTCAGGCTCAACACTCGGATCCTCGTTTTTTTGTTTTAAAACCCTATCTAAAATATGTTGTGATATTTTTTCAATGCTTGTTTATTTGTATTTTCAGATGCTGGGAACAGCATTGCTGGGGAAACGTACCACAAAGGTGAGCGATGCTTTTATTTACCAATTGAACTTACAAATATCTAAAAAAAAAGCGTGAGTACTAGGTACTCATGAAATTTGATGTGTAAACATATGCGGCAAAGCATAAAAGTACGTTTACATATAAATATAATCTAATCAAAGCTCGTTGTGCTTGTTATTCACACAACTCGAGGAAAAGTTAAACTTCTTCTCTGTGCCACCGTGGCCACTTTTTTCTGCAACACATATTATGCCATTTAAATATATTTTAACTGAATATTTTATTAAAAATACCTTTACAAACCTATTTTCCTTACTAGGATCAATTTTTGTTTACTTTAACATTTGTTGGCGTTGAAATATCTTGGAAACACCGCATGAGTTATTGTTTTTGAGCTTATAGTTTGAGCATTTCTATTTGTATATATTCCTAAATTTAGTTTTTTTTTCGGGATATAATCTTTGGTTCATGTAAATGCAGTTCATGTTGCAGAATTTTACCCGATGCTTTTTTAAATGATTTCAGTATTTTTTTAAATTTTCGTCTTGCTTTTTTATCCAAATAGACAACTAAACCATCTACGAATATCAAAATGTATGTGCGGAGTTTAAATAATCGGAAGTAATAATCAATTGGAGCGCATTTCCTCTTACTATGCATATGCCTAAATGTATGCAACCATTTGGCAAGCAAACACAGGGTGCTTCTAATGAAAATAAAAATTTTATACTGAAATACACATGCTAAGCCCTTCGAAATTTTGTGCTGGGATATGCGTTACAGCTTCGCAAATTTTACCCCTACCGAAACCAAAGATGTATACACATCAAAAAAAATTGCATATCGTTACGTAAAGGTGAAAAAGGTGTTAAGTCTATTTTGTGGAACTTTTTTAAGTAAATATGTTGAGGTGGTCTCATAAAACAACATTTTTAAATCTGAGTTCATCTATGTGAAAATAAGAAAGCCATTAATCACCGAGTGCGATCTTTTTGACAAATATGGACTAGTTTGCATCAAACAACTAAATTTCTTGAAAAGTGGACTGAGCATTTTTTCACCTGCGATATGTAGTATTTAGTTACATATCTACACAATTACTTGTAGTCATATTAAATTACTTTTTTAATAATTTTTTTACAGTCTGTCAAAAAGAAACCATTCACCGAAGTGGAATTAAGAGGTAAGTTGAACTTTTTTTGAAACATACAAGTAAAATCTAAAATTATTTTTATTTTAAAACATTAAAGTATTTTTTCGAAATCGTTCAAACATACAAATTTCTATTGTCCGTTTCGAAGAAACCACCAATTGTTAAGCACTGAGGCAAGGTGTAATGAGGATCGTATGAAACTATCAATAAAACCCTACTGTCAGAAATGTGGCACCGAATAAATTAGCAAAATGTGTTCGATCATGCAACTACGTACATACAAACATATACGCACTTTTTGTTTGCATAAAACCACTACTATACTCGTAGTTTATGTTGCATTAATAGTTATGCCAAAAATATCTAATTTTCATCATTCCCTCCTTTATGTTAGAAACAAATATACTACTTATAGGTACGCCCTATTCACACCCTATAAACCTATACATATTTTTAGATATCGACATACTTTGTAAACTTTCACTTTTATCTATTGGTCCGGACGCAAAGATGTGTTGCAATAAACATCATCGCAGTGCAAAAAATCTCTCTGCCGCAAGACTAAACTGTCGATGTTGCGTATACGCCACGTACTTACATTAACGTATGCTGACCGCTTTGTACAACTTTGAAGCTGTCAACCAACGGCTTGCCCAGCTCTTTGAAATATCTATGCCTAGCAAAATTTGTACACTCATACATACATACATTTATTTCTCTATTTATGTATGTACGTGCACATGTTGACCGATCGCGACATGCCGTGATTACGTTTGCCTATTCGTTCGTGGCTGTGTATAATTTTAGATGTTGCACTAAATTTGTGCAAGTTGTGGTCGCTGTGTTTGTCGCATGTCAATTTTAGCTGGTTGGCTTGTTGTCGCAATAGTTATGGTGTCACGTGTTAAATTTAGCACTGCGATGCCTGCTGCAACTTTAACGGTGCATGGGTGTTGAACGTTTTGTATTTTTTTTCGATGAGAAGACGGAGACCCATGTATATGTATGTACATGTGCATGTGTTCATGCATACACACACGTATGTACATACGTTGTGGTCATATTAAATACATATAGCTGAGAGTAAAATATTAGCAGTACAACTCAAAATGATGTTGCTGGTAACTTATGTTTATTTATTTATTGTTAATAATTTTCGTTTAAAATATAGGTCGATCAGTATCAGAAACCGCATAAATAAAAATTTCGAATGTTGCACAAAGTTCACAAAAATTACTAAAACTTAAGAAAATTTTTATCGAAATTTCGATTTTTAAATTAGAGATTTCTTAGAAAGATTTTGAGTAAACAGTTTTGTAGCCCATTAAATTTTTGGCATAATAAAGTGCAAGTTTCAAGTCGCTTAAAATTACCGTTGATTTTTTAGATTTTTTTTTTTTGTCGAGGGTGTGCGCATTTTCTTCCATACAACGCATAAACCAAAAAAAAGTACATCTTTCAAATCTAAAAAATATTTTTATTTTTTTTTTTAATTTTATAAATTCAAACTAGGTTAGGTTGGGTTAGGTTAGACTTACCATCCAAACTAGATTTCAACCATATTTTTGTAGCTTCTACTGGTTCAAATGAATTGCCGTCGTTCGGAATTCGTTAAAAACGCATTTAGTTCAGAACTAGTAATTTATTTTTGTACGGCATCTTTTAAAATATTTGCAAACGTAATGTGACATGTATTTTTGTACTAGTACATTTGCATTTATCGTTGGGACCAATCGTTGGCAAATATTTTACATATTTTATTTTATTTTTGCGATGCTACATTACGATAATCTATTTTAATTCTTGCACTTTTCGATGTTAATTTCGTCTGTCGTACGCAATTTTAGATCAATGACCTAAGCCATTTGGGCATTTATTTTTAGAATTTAACACATGGGTACTATGTATTTATCAGGGACGGTAATCATTATGAGTAAAATAAAATGTAAATCAGCATTTAATCATTATTTTATGATTTTAATTTTTTGTTTTTTTACTCAACGAAAATAATCATTAGTTGGTTTTTATTTTTTCGATCACAAATAATGATTATTTTATGATTTTTATTTTTTCGCTTAGAGATGACAATTATTATTGGGTTTTATCTTTCCACTTAAAAATAATGATTATTTGTAAAAAATCATAAAATAATCATTAATTTTGATCAAAAAAATAAAATTCAAGTAAAAATAATTTCTTTTGAGCGAAAAAATAAAAGTGAAATATTAATTATTATTTTTAATCTTTATTGATTAAACTCGAAAAATAAAAATCATTGTAAATTACATTAGGACGTAAGAACATAAGTACATTAGTATAGTAAAAAGTTTTGTACGACGATTACAACTTGTTGATTTTTTTGGTTAAAATTAAAAAAAAAAATATTATTTTCCGTCCCTGGTATTTAAAAATTTGCACCAAATTCTAGAAAATTTTTTTTCACCTACATGTTTACATATGTACATAGATACACATACTATATAATTGAATGTGTGAACGTCCGTAAACCCATTATATTTAAGCTTAGAATTTTTAAGTCTCTTCAATACTTTCTTTAATAACTATCTATCACTGAAATTTTTAATCAATTCAGGTTTCATAACAAAAATTTTGATTTGCTTTAAATGCTTGACTTGTTCTGCTATAGTGTCTCATTAACAGTTATCAATAGTTTTTTTTTTTTACCAATCTAAACAGAGTTATACATAATTTAATTAAATTGGAGCAGCAACATTTCATTGAAATGCCAAAAGGTGATAACAATTTCGCAGAGACCTACCTACATATATATGTACATATGTATGTATGTAGTATGTGAGTATGTACAAAGAAGTGAAAATTCAAATCTAATAAAAAAATTACTTAGAACAAATGGTACAACGTAGTTCAGAATTAAAAAAAAAACACGTAAGTTGATGAAATATCTTGTTTTTTTTTTATATGTAGCTGTAGCCAAGCGCTTTGCATTAATTAAAAGTGCAAATAAGCAACCCTTCGTAGTCCACTCAGATAGCATTGTGTATTTTGGTGGCGCCTAGAGTTGTTTTTAAATGATAACTGTTGTAAAAAAAAACACAAGATTTAAAATGTTAAATAAAGATGCTTTATGTCACCCACAAAATAGGATAAATAAACATCAGCGGTGTCATGCAAAATCTTTAAAATTCTATTTACGAGTATTTATTCTTTGAAAAAGCAAACGCTCTGCTAAAATTTTTACAAATTTTTTAACCTGAATGTTGTTCAAAATGCTTACATAGAATCATAGATATTAATATGATGTCTACACTGCGATCTAAGAGGTTCTATTGTGCTCTCTGCTCATCACAACACTTCTGTTAAACTTTATTCTTCTTCTTATTTATTGGCGTTGTAATCGTCTAAACGATTTTGGCAAAGGCCAAAACAACACGTCAGTTGTGCCAAGCCAAGTCTTTTCCCCTGGTCTTTCCTCTGTTACCAGTATTGCGATCCGCGTTGAATACTTTCAGAGCTAATGCCGTTATGACCATTCATACTTGACCAAGCCAGCGTAGCCGCTATGGCCCACAAAAAGTTCAAAGAAGCTTTAGGGGGTAGAAGGGGAGACCACACTAGAGCTATGCTTCTCTCTATGCTTCTTTGGGATCTCTTGGTTATGGCATCGTATACGACTAGAAGTTGTAAAGGTGTCTCTCCTTGGCCGAAGCACAGAAGCGGCAAAGATCGTTTTACCAAATATCTAGATTATGCAACGGACCCCTCATATTTTGGTTGGATTAGGTTAAGTAAAAGGCGGGAACGGTTATTTCCTTTAAACGATTTTGATTTTATGGCACATCCTAGTGAACCTTATGATGTGGTTTTCCCCACGCTGGCTACGTTCTCGTAGAAGTGTTTCTTCATAGGAAGTGTTGGATGGAGTCTATCTCTTCTTTATTTCTACAGTTTCTACATAAATTGTTATGCACCTCGCCCTTGCCGGCCATATGGCCAATGGTCTAGTATCGCGTTAATATTGCGGAAATAAGCCGAAAGTTGGGTTTTGGGAGTCTTAGCGAAATCATTGTTCGTCTTCCATCGAGCAGTGGCCAAAGTGAGCACTATACAATGAATTAGTTGACCTGCTGTTAATGGCTTTGTCTAGCCCTTTTCTCAACCAAACATATTGTAAGGATCCTTGGCCTTCTTGAATGTATGCATATCGTGTTGGTCGTTACCGACACAAGGGCCTTGAAAGCAGCTCGAATATTCAGTACAGATGTGAGTTTTAATGGAACTTGGTCGAACATATTTACTTAGCTCATATCGCATACCTCAGCCCTAAATACACTGAAATATTCTGCGGTGCTGTAGGCTTCTCTCAAAGATAGGTTTCCAATATCCATTTTAGCTCATCTGAGACTTCCTCTTTAGACTAAAAAAAACTTTATGGCGGACCAATATGGAGGCAAAATAACTGTTCGACTTCGCTCTGAGAGAATAGTTTTAAGAAGTTTATGCTTACCTAGTTCAGCATTATTTTCGCTGGAAAATGTTACCCATTGTCCCTATCCGTGTTCTACGTTCGCTAAAGTTATAAAAAGCGTATTCTTCATTTTCTTAGCTCAAAATATTTACCATAACCTACATATATTTAGTGTTTTCTCTAAATTAAATAAACACATTGTTTTATTTTTTAATTTTTTACATTATTCCGAAATCAGAGCAACCTTCCCAAATTTAGATCTTTTGCTTATTTTCCATTTTGTGCAAAAATTTCCGTAACCCAGATTACGGTTACACCCATGCGTCTCTCCCTTCAATGCCGCGTTACTCATATTCGCGTAAATACAAATTTGTATCTTTAATTATCACAAAATTGCTGTCAAAATAAAATACGCCCACAACATCTCGGCTACAAAGCTTACCATATTCGGCTAGTTGGGGGCGCAGTGACAATGACAAAGAATGGATATGAATTTAATTTGTGTGATTGTCTGACAGTCTACAATATCGTTTTTCATTATTATTGTATGTATGCATTTTATTGCTTTAATATACTTGGAATACCGATCCAGTGTGCCGCCGCTGTTGACGAAAGATGTTGATAAAGCAGCAGTGTGGTAGCAAAAATGGAACATGAACAAGTGACAAACACGTGCCTACATTTGGTACCCTCTGGCATTGACATTGTTTTAACATGAATATGCGCTACAAACTTACAAACAACTCACTATGTACAACAAATCTATGCACTGATTGCGATAATATCAACACAAATTGAAAATTAATTTTTAAGAAATGAATTGACAAAATGTTCACACCCAAAGCGGGACTACAAGTAGAGCGCCGTAACAGTGGGCATGTTATACAAGGGTGTTAGTATATGTAAAGATATATCTAAGATAAACTTGGTTACATATGTATGTATGTGCATACAAATAATGACACAGCTATACAATTTTTGGATTTCAAGTGAACCAAAAAATTAAAACCGAGAAAAAATGAATTCTCAATCGAAAATAGGTTTTTTGGCGGCGAATATACTCGTATGTATGTATGTATGCATGTAGAATGCACTCATAAATCCGCTGACTCACTATGAAGTGCGCTAACTACTACTTATCTGATATCTATTGAGGGATTCACATCGCCTTCGTAAGTGTCGTATTGCTGTATGTCGTAAACTTAAAAAAAAAACACAACCAACTATTTTTTAACAATGCCAAAATTCATAATATGACTTTGATGGTACTTTGCGATCCGCCTTAATATATTTTTTAGGCGTTTAAAGTTTACGACATACAATAATACGACACTTACGACACCGTTGTGAATACCCCACACATATTTATATATATAATACGCGAAGGCATTTTTTATTTAGAATAAAAAAATCTGCACCGTTCACTCGATTTTAAGAAATGGGGTGCCAAATTAAAGCGCTTGGCCTGTAGATGTGCAAACTGGGTTTATTTTTTCGAAAAGAGTTGCCACCTACAAAACAAATATACTCAAATTATTTAATAATCTACGCTATCAGATCAGCACCGTTCGCTCGATTTTCAAAAGTGGGCTGTCAAATTAATAAATTCAAATTAATTCAACAGTTAATTGAAATTTCTGTCAAAAGAGAAAGAGATTGAAGAAGATTTTGGCTTGAAAATACGTTTGAAAAGGATTTCCACCTGTTTGAATAGTCGAATTTAGTGAACTTATACACAAGTTTTATGAAAAATTAAAAAAACCTCGAATAAATAAATAAATATCTTTTATTAGGCTTGCCACCTTTTCGAAAGGTCGCACTGATCTAATTAAGTATGTACGTATATTATACGAGAGGGCATTTTTTGTGAAGGTCATTCGATTTGCACCGTTCTTTCCAATTCCAAGTATGAGAGGTGGCTGTACTTATATATGGGTTAAGATTTTATTTTCTGAAGTTGGAACTTTTTTTTACCAGTACAGGGTGATTTAAAATTTTGGAGATATTAAAAATCGAAACTATGCGAGACCTCTCTTCATTCAGAAACGGCTGCACGACATTTAGATGAAATATGACACTCGAATCGCTTATAACTCTGATTAACATTTATAATATTTTTTTATATTTTTTAAATTAAATTTTGGGCGTTTTAACGCCATGCGGCTTCACTAGTACATATTTATTTTCTCCCCACTGCTTTCGTGGGTTAACTTTATGGGTGTGGGTGTGCGTATGCATGAGCAACCCGTAATCAATAATCATGATAACAATGTTATGCTGATTATTTGGTTTTGGTAAGTACCCGCAGAGAATGCGGGCGCTACATTGTTTTTAATTAGGAATTTATGATTATGGTCGCCAAAATAGCGACCTAACGACTGCATGCAGTGCAGAGTGAAGCAATGTGCAAACTTAACTTTTAACTCTCACTAGCACTTGCAAAAATGTTTACTGCGCAATTTTTATGAGTTAAGCTAACTGGTAATAACTTAAATTTTTCATACATGTGTGAAAAGTGATAAGAGCTATAAAAAATTAAATTTATTAAAAGTCAATAATTTTTGCAAGTGCTCATCAGCAAATTAAATTTACTGATTTTCACAAATGGGTTAACATCTCTCCACACTGGCAATTTTTTTTTTGTCACTTTCCATTTTTCGTTAAGTTCGAACAATAAAGTTCTAGCCTTTTAGATAGCTAATAAAAGACTACCAAGCAAATTAAGTATTAACGAAAACTATATAGATATGTATGTGAATTTTGAATTTAAAGTTTCGCAATTTGGCAAATTCCAAATTCATCTTAGACCAATGGTTTCTTCAGCAAATTTGCGTAGTATTACACGTCGAATTCTTCTGTGCTATACGCGCATAGTCGAAAACCATTTAGCCGCCCTAATGTCCATATATAAAAATGTAATCGATTGCGATCAGTAAGATACCCGTAGTTAGAGTAACCCGGTATCAGTTTTATTCAAGGGAATAATATATAAACTTACAACCGTAAGGATAGTCTGGTCCTCTCTTGCGCTCCCGCAAAGGCGGTTGACAATACTCGTATCAACTCGTCGATTTCCTCTTTGCAGCCAACACCACAGTTAGATATCAGCTCCATACCTTAAGAGCAAACATTCTGCCTGTCCACCGGCATGTTAAACACAGACACAAACCCAGCTGTGCTGGCATAACTCTACAATTAAAATATATAACCAATCAGCGCCTAATTTTTCATTAAGTCATTTCGCATTCGCATAGTCAATCTAATCAGCAAACGATTTTAATGTGAATATCCGTTCGTCGGCTGACAGTGCGCGCACGTTGCCCACAACCTGCTAAACCCCAACTATTAGCGGAACAAATTTATTATTTACGTATATATGTACATACATATGTATGCATTTGAGTGTTTAATATGTATTTACAATGTTTGAAAAAGCTGCGCGAGCACGACGTTCATAAATTTGATAACATGCGAAAAACGACCTGCATACAAACATACATATCGCTTCCTTAGAGGGAAAAGCTCCTAGGTAAAATTTTTTAAGAATTAAATTTCTTCAAGAATTTATTTGGCAAAAAAATTTTTGGACTTAGCACACTTTCATTTAGAAACGGTTGGCAATAAAAGAGATAGTTTGATCTTTTAGGAAACGAAGAATTTTTAGTTCTTATTGCTTCTTACATAAAAATAAAAAAATTTGATGCTTTAGATAAAGTGGACTTAGCAACTTTTCACTCGAAGCCAGCGATATACTAATACGCATACACACATGTACATATGTATTAAATATATATGTAGATACTTATTATTACAAAATAGTGGCCCAATCTCACCCACACGGGTCTACTTTTGTATTAGTTTTATAACCTAAGAGTGTCATAAATTAAACGTTTACTCTACCCTTTCGCCCCTCTGTCTGCTATCTGTCACCAGAACCTTTGCTCAGCCACTTGGATCCCACCCGTCGCTCGACAATCGAAAGGCAACAGGCAGGCGTTGGTTGTTCAGGCCGCCTCAAAATCAGCAAACGAAGACAGTTTTTATCTCCGCATATTCGGGCAGATAAGGCAAGTGGCGCGCGGGT
>NW_023458566.1:15445188-15472370 GCF_013731165.1 Rhagoletis pomonella
ACCCGCGCGCCACTTGCCTTATCTGCCCGAATATGCGGAGATAAAAATTGTCTTCGTTTGCTGATTTTGAGGCGGCCTGAACAACCAACGCCTGCCTGCCTGTTGCCTTTCGATTGTCGAGCGACGGGTGGGATCCAAGTGGCTGAGCAAAGGTTCTGGTGACAGATAGCAGACCGAGGGGCGAAAGGGTAGAGTAAACGTTTAATTTATGACACTTAGGTTATAAAACTAATATAAAAGTAGACCGGTGTGGGTGAGATTGGGCCACTATTTTGTAATAATAAGTATCTACATACATATATTTAATACATATGTACATGTGTGTATGCGTATTAGTATATCGCTAGCTTCGAGTGAAAAGTTGCTAAGTCCACTTTATCTAAAGCATCATATTTTTATTTTTAAGTAAGAAGCAAGGAGAACTAAAAATTCTTCGTTTCCTAAAAGAGCAAACTACCTTTTTTATTGACAACCGTTTCTAAATTGTGGCATGCAAATGTGCTAAGTCCAAAAAGGTCACAGAAAACTCCCAACAAGTACAACAACAATTTTTCATAAACGTTGTGAAATTTTATTCGTTTTGAGTTCTTTAGGCTTGGAATACGCGCAATCTCGCATTGAAATTTTTTTGCCAAATAATAGTTTATTTCCACCAAGCCTTAACTGCTTTATGCCGATTGGAAAACGGAGATACCAACTCGAAGGGGATAATTCCACCTATTAAGTAGAAGCAGACGAAAGGAGAAAAGCAAAACTTAAAAAAAAACCTTGCCGATCACCCCATGCTGGAATTATTGGAAATTCTTTCAGCTCTTAACTGCAGTTAAGCCTTTGGTGTAAATAGGCTATAAGTTCTTGAAGAAAATGAGTTTGAAAAGTTTTCATCCTTTTCTGTAAAATTTGAAAATTTGTACCTACCGGCATTTCCCGCTAAGGAAGCGATATGTATGTTTGTATGCAGGTCGTTTTTCGCAAGTTATCAAATTTATGAATGTCGTGCTCGCGCAGCTTTTTCAAACATTGTAAATACATATTAAACACTCAAATGCATACATACGTAAATAATAAATTTGTTCCGCTAATAGTTGGGGTTTGGCAGGTTGTGGGCAACGTGCGCACTGTCAGCCGACGAACGGATATTCACATTAAAATCGTTTGCTGATTAGATTGACTATGCGAATGCGAAATGACTTAATGAAAAATTAGGCGCTGATTGGTTATATATTTTAATTGTAGAGTTATGCCAACACAGCTGGGTTTGACTGTGTTTAACATGCCGGTGGACAGACAGAATGCTTGCTCTTAAGGTATGGACCTTATATCTAAGTGTGGTGTTGACTGCAAAGAGGTCATCGACGAGTTGATACGAGTATTGTCAACCGCCTTTGCGGGAGCGCAAGAGAGGGCCAGACTATCCTTACGGTTGTAAGTTTATGTATTGTGCTCTTGAATAAAACTGATATCAGGTTACTCTAACTATGTGTATCTTACTGATCGCAATCGATTACATTTTTATATATGGACTTTAGGGCGGGTAAATGTTTTTCGACTATTCGCGTGTTGCACAGAAGGATTCGACGTGTAATACTAAGCAAATTTGCTAAAGAAACCATTGGTCTAAGATGAATTTGGAGTTTGCCAAATTGCGAAACTTTAAATTCAAAATTCACATATGTACATAGTTTTCATTAACAATTTGCTTGGCATTATTTTATTAGTTATCTAAAAGGCGAGAATTTTATTGTTTGAACTTAACGAAAAATGGAAAGTGACAAAAAAAAAAAATTGCCAGTGTGGGGAAATGTTAACCCATTTGTGAGAATCAGTAAATTTAATTTGCTGATGAGCACTGGCAAAAATTATCGACTTTTAATAAATTTAATTTTTTATAGCTCTTATCATTTTTCACATGTCAAAAATTTAAGTTCTTACCAGTTAGCTTAACTCATAAAAATTGCGCAGTAAACATTTTTGCAAGTGCTAGTGAGAGTTAAAAGTTAAGTTTGCACGTAGCTTCACTCTGCACTGCATGCAGTCGATAGGTCGCTATTTTAGCGACCATAATCATAAATTCCTAATTAAAAACAATGTAGCGGCCGCATTCTCTGCGGGCACTTACCAAAACCAAATAATCAGCATAACATTGTTATCATGATTATTGATTACGGGTTGCTCATACATACGCACACCCACACCCATAAAGTTAACCCACGAAAACAGTGGGGAGAATATAAATATGTACTAGTGAAGCCGCATGGCGTTAAAACGCCCAAAATTGAATTTAAAAAAATCTAAAAAATATTCTAAATGTTAATCAGATTTAAAAGCGATTCGAGTGTCATATTTCCTCTAAATGCCATGCTGCCGTTTCTGAATGAAGAGAGGTCTCGCATAGTTTCGATTTTTAATATCTCTTGGAATTGGAAAGAACGGTGCAAATCTAATGACCTTCACAAAAAATGCCCTCTCGTATAATATACGTACATACTTAGTTAGATCAGTGCGACCTTTCGAAAAGGTGGCAAGCCCAATAAAAGATATTTATTTATTTATTCAAGGCTTTTTTAATTTTTCATAAAACTTGTGTATAAGTTGACTAAATTCGACTATTCAAACTATTCAAACAGGTGAAAGTTCTTTTCAAACGTATTTTCAAGCCAAAATCTTCTTCAATCTTTTTCTCTTTTGACAGAAAATTACAATTAATTGGGTGAGTTAATTTGAATTTATTAATTTGACAGCCCACTTTTGGAAATCGAACGAACGGTGCTGATCTAATAGCGTTGATTATTAAATAATTTGAGTACATTTGTTTTGCAGGTGGCAACTCTTTTCGAAAAAATAAAACCAGTTTACACATCTACAGGCCAAGCGCTTAAATTTGACACGCAATTTTTGAAAATCGGACAAACTGTGCAGATCTTATATCCTGGACAAAAAATGTCTTCGCGTATTATATAGATAGATATTGCCAATTGAATTAAATTAGACTTTTCGAACAGCTGGCAACCCTTTTAAAAATATTTTCAATCTAAAATCTCCTTAAATCTCTTTCGTCTGACCCCATATTGTTATACCTATTTTAATTTCCCCTTATTGCCTTAACTTAAGTTGAATTTGATTGTTTAAACAGGTGGCAACCCTCTTACACGCAGTTAAGAAATAAAGTATTTTCAAAACTATTGCGATTAGTACCCAAATGGTAAATATTGATTTAACTATTTAAATAATTTGAATTTAATTTTTAAACAGATGGCAGCCCTCTTCAAACACTTAAAAAATATTCTAAAGGTTCAAACTAAAGATCTCTTAATATTCATTCGCTTGACGTCCATATTTAAATATTTCATATAAATTCGACTTTTCAAACAGGCGGCATTCCTCTCCAAAATATTTACAAACTACTACGCTCCTAAACTTTTTCGTCTGGCGCCCATACATATTTATATTCCCTAGTTCCCTTGATTCAAATTGAATTTGATTTTTTAAATAGGTGGCAACCCTCATAGAGTTAAGTTAAGAAACAAAGATTTTCAAAACCATTTCCATTTATACCCATTTTGTAATAATTTGTTTAGCTTTTTAAATAATTTGAACTAAATTTTTTAAAAGGTGGTAACTCTTTTCGAAAAAGTTAAACCCTGTTGCACATCTAAAGCCAGAGCCCTTTAATTTGACATCTCATTTTGGAAAATCTTACGAACCGTGCGGATATGATGGAATTGATTATTAAATAATTTGAATTTACTTGTTCAACAGGTGGCAACTCTTTTCGAAAAAATAAAACCAGTTTGCACATCTGCAGGCCAAGCGCTTTAACTTGGCATCGAACGAACGGTGCAGATCTTTTATCCTAAACAAAAAAATCCTTCGCGTATTATATATATAGATATATGTGGGGTATTCCCAGCGGTGTCGTAAGTGTCGTATTGTAGTATGTCGTAAAAAATAAACGCCTAAAAAAATATTAAGGGGGATCGAAAAGTACCATCAAAGTCATATTATGAATTTTCGCATTGTTAAAAAATAGTTGGTTGTGGTTTCAAGTTCTCTAAACATTTATTTAAGCTTTTAAAGTTTACGACATACAGCAATACGACACTTGCGACAGCGTTGTGAATCCCTCAATACCCTGCAGCAATTCAGACTCACCCTAGGTTAGCCCTCAGATAGTCCCTATTGTTACCAGTACTAGTCCCTCATAATTCCCCTGCCAATGGTTTCAACTGCCATTTTTAGCATTGGCGTGTCATTGGAAAAGGACCGGCCCAATCAACACTAACCGTAAGATAGTCCTGGACTAGTCCAATTTTGGAGATTTTTTTCGTTAGAGTAAGATTGCGTTCTGCACTTCACAGATGCTTTTTCATACTTCGGAAACACAAGAAAAAAAATATAATTTTATAACCATGTTGCCTCTGAATTTGAACTCGTACCCTCCCGAAAGCTAACAAATAGTGGCAAGCATCTCTGCGCATTGAGCTACAGTCACGCATGTAAATGTGTGTTCAAATGTTCACTTTGCATCAAAGCCAGACCAAGCGATTGGGACATTTACAGGGTGGTGTTCTTTAAATTTTTTTTTATTGAATTGCAAGACAACACCACCCTGTCACTGCCAAACTGTACTTTTCGTCTATCTGTAGGCCGGTTTCTTGGGGACTGGTCGAAGGCTGACATTTTCGATGCAAGCAAATGTCCAATTCTGACCAGTCAAATATTAACCAGTGAAGTATTAGTCCTTAAATTGGCCGCCTTATTGCTGCAGGGTAGATATCAGATAAGTAGTAGTTAGCGCACTTAATAGTGAAACAGCGGATTTATGAGTGCATTCTACATGCATACATACATACATACGAGTATATTCGCCGCCAAAAACCTATTTTCAATTGAGAATTCTCGGTTTTAATTTTTTGGTTCACTTGAAATCGAAAAATTTTATAGCTGTGTCATTATTTGTATGCACATACATACATATGTATGTAACCAAGTTTATCTTAGATATATCTTTACATATACTAACACCCTTGTATAACATGACCACTGTTACGGCGCTCTACTTGTAGTCCCGCTTTGGGTGTGAACATTTTGTCAATTCATTTCTTAAAAATTAATTTTTAATTTGTGTTGATATTATCGCAATCAGTGCATAGATTTATACATTGTAAGTGGTTTGTAAGTTTGTAGCGCATATTCATGTTAAAACAATGTCAATGCCAGAGGGTACCAAATGTAGACACGTGTTTATCACTTGTTCATGTTCCATTTTTGCTACCACACTGCTGCTTTATCAACATCTTTCGTCAACAGCTGCGGCACGGCACACTGGATCGGTATTCCAAGTATATTAAAGCAATAAAATACATACATACAATAATAATGAAAAGCGATATTGTAGACTGTCAGACAATCACACAAATTAAATTCATATCCATTCTTTGTCATTGTCACTGCGCCCCAACTATAGCCGAATATGGTAAGCTTTGTAGCCGAGATGTTGTGGGCGTATTTTATTTTGACAGCAATTTTGTGATAATTAAAGATAAAAATTTGTATTTACGCGAATATGAGTAACGCTGCATTGAGGGGAGAGACGCATGGGTGTAACCGTAATCTAGGTTACGGAAATTTTTGCACAAAATGGAAAATAAGCAAAAACTCTGAATTTGGGAAGGTTGCTCTGATTTCGGAATAATGTAAAAAATTAAAAAAAAACAATGTGTTTATTTAATTTAGAGGTAGCACTAAATATATGTAGATTATGGTAAATATTTTAAGCTAAGAAAATGAAGAATGAAGAACTTTAGCGAATGTAAAACACGGATAGGGACAATGCGTAACATTTTCCAGCGAAAATAGTGCTGACCTAGGTAAGCATAAACTTCATAAAACTATTCTCTAAGAGCGAAGTCGAACAGTTATTTTGCCTCCATATTGGTCCGCCATAAAGTTTTTTTCGTTTAAAGAGAAAGTCTCAGATGAGCTAAAATGGATATTGGAAACCTATCTTTGAGAGAAGCCTATAGCGCCGTAGAATATTTCAGTGTATTTCAGGCTGAGCTATGCGATATGAGCTAAGTAAATATGTTCGACCAAGTTCCATTAAAACTCACATCTGTAGTGGATAGTCGAGCTGCTTTCAAGGCTCTTGTGTCGGTAACGACCAAGACGATATGCATACATTCAAGAAGGCCAAGGATCCTTACAATATGTTTGGTTGAGAAAAGGGCTAGACAAAGCCATTAACAGCAGGTCAACTAATTCATTGTATAGTGCTCACTTTGGCCACTGCTCGATGGAAGAGGAACAATGACTTCGCTAAGGATCTCAAAACCCAACTTTCGGCTTATTTCCGCAATATTAACGGAATACTATTTAGACCATTGGCCATATGGCCGGCAAGGGCGAGGTGCATAACAATTTATGTAGAAACACATCCTATATAGAAACACTTCTACGAGAACGTAGCCAGCGTGGGGAAAAGCACATCATAGGGTTCACTAGGATTTGGCAGAAAATCAAGATCATTTATAGCAAATAACCGTTCCAGTTAACCTAATCCAACCAAAATATGAGGGGTCAGCTGCATAATCTAGATATTTGGTAAAACGATCTTTGCCGCTTCTGTGCTTCGGCCAAGGAGTTTACAACTTATAGTAGTACATGATGCCATAACCAAGAGATCCCAAAGAAGCATAGAGAGAAGCATAGCTCTAGTGTGGTCTCCGCTTCTACCCCCTAAAGCTCCTCTGAACTTTTTGTGGGCCATAGCGGCTACGCTGGCTTGGTCAAGTACGAATAATGGTCATAATGGCTCTAGCTCTGAAGGTATACAACGCGGATTGCAATACTGGTAACAGAAGAAAGACCAGGGGAAAAGACTTGGCTTGACACGACTGACGTGCTGTTTTGGACTTTACCAAAATCGTTTAGGCGGTTACAGCGCCAATAAATAAGAAGAAGAATAAAGTTTAACAAAAGTGTTGTGATGAGCAGAGCGCACAATATAACCCTAGATCGCAGTGTAGACATCATATTAATATCTATGATTTTACGTAAGCATTTTGAACAACATTCAGGTTAAAAAATAGCAAAAATTTTAGCAGAGCGTCTGCTTTTTCAGAGAATAAATACTCGTAAATAGAATTTTAAAGATTATGCATGACACCGCAGTTGTTCATTTATCCTATTTTGTGGGTGACATAAAGCATCTTTATTTAACATTTTTAATCTTTTGCTTTTTTTTTACAACATTTATCATTTAAAAACAACTCTAGGCGCCACCAAAATACACAATGCTATCTGAGTGGACTACGAAGGGTTGCTTATTTGCACTTTTAATTAATGCAAAGCGCTTGGCTACAGCTACATATAAAAAAAAAACAAGATATTTCATCTACTTACGTGTTTTGAACTACGTTGTACCATTTGTTGTAAGTAATTTTTTTATTAGATTTGAATTATATTACTTCTTTGTACATACCCACATACTACATACATATGTACATATGTATGTATGTAGGTAGCTCACTGCGAAATTGTTATCAGCTTTTGGCGTTTCAATGAAATGTTGCTGCTCCAATTTAATTAAATTATGTATAACTCTGTTTAGATTGGTAAAAAAAAAAACTATTAATAACTGTTAATGAGACACAATAGCAGAACAAGTCAAGCATTTAGAGCAAATCAAAGTTTTTGTTATGAAACCTGAATTGATTAGACATTTCAGTGATAGATAGTTATTAAAGAAAGTATTGAAGAGACTTAAAAATTCTAAGCTTAGATAGAATGGGTTTACGGACGTTCACACATTCAATTATATAGTATGTGTATCTATGTACATATGTAAACAAGTAGGTGAAATAAAATTTTCTAGAATTTGGTGCAAATTTATAAATACCAGGGACGGAAAATAATTATTTTTTTTTTAACTTTAACCAAAAAAATCAACAAGTTGTAATCGTCGTACAAAAATTTTTACTATACTAATGTACTTATGTTCTTACATCCTAATGTAATTACACAATGATTTTTATTTTTCGAGTTTAATCAATAAAGATTAAAAATAATAATTAATATTTCACTTTTATTTTTTCGCTCAAAGGAAATTATTTTTACTTGAATTTTATTTTTTTTAAAAAAAAAATAATGATTATTTTATGATTTTAATTTTTTCGCTCAAATATAATTATTATTATTGAGTTTTATTTTTTTTTCACTTAAGAATAATGATAGTTCAAAAAACTCAAACGCTATACCAACGTGATTTCCGGCGTAACCTTTTCAGAGGTAGCGACACCCTAAGAAAAGGAATAAGTCCCAGAATTTTCAGATGAAAATTACAGTAGTTTGGGTCTGTATGGTCTTTTCAATTTTATAAATAATCATTATTTTTAAGTGAAAAGATAAAACTCAATAATAATTGGCATCTCTGAGCGAAAAATAAAAATCATAAAATAATCATTATTTGTGATCGAAAAAATAAAAATCAACTAATGATTATTTTCGTTGAGTAAAAAAAATAATGATTAAATGCTGATTTAAATTATTTTACTCATAATGATTACCGTCCCTAATAAATACATAGTACCTATGTGTTAAATTCTAAAAATAAATGCCCAAATGGCTTAGGTCGTTGATCTAAAATTGCGTACGACAGACGAAGTTAACATCGAAAAGTGCAAGAATTAAAATAGATTATCGTAATGTAGCATCGCAAAAATAAAATAAAATATGTAAAATATTTGCCAACGATTGGTCCCAATGATAAACAAAAATGTACTAGTACAAAAATACATATCCATTTACATTTGCAAATATTTTAAAAGATGCCGTGCAAAAATAAATTACTAGTTCTGAACTGAATGCGTTTTTTAACAAATTCCGAACGACGGCAACTCATTTAAACCACTAGGAGCTACAAAAATATGGTTGAAATCTAGTTTGGATGGTCAGTCTAACCAAACCCGACCTAACCTAGTTTGAATTTATAAAATTGCAAAAAAAATATTTTTTAGATTTGAAAGATGCAGTTTTTTTTCGTCGAGAATATTGCGCATTTTCTTCCATACAACGCATGAACCAAATTTATTTTTATTTGGAAGAAAATGCGCACACCCTCCACAAAAAAATAAATAAATCTAAAAAATCAACATCAAAATCAAGCGACTTGAAATTTGCACTTTATTAAAATAAAATTGAATGGGCTACAAAAATGCTTACTCGAAATCTTTCTACGAAATCTCTAATTTAAAAATCGAAATTTCGATAAAAATTTTCTTAAGTTTAAGTAATTTTTGTGAACTTTGTGCAAGATTTGAAATTTTTATTTATGCGGTTTCTGGTACTGATCGACCCAAATTTAATTAAAATTTTAAACGAAAATTATTAACAATAAATAAATAAACATAAATTACCAGCAGCATCATTTTGATTTTTACTGCTATTATTTTACTCGCAGCTATATGTATTTAATATGACCACAACTTATCTATGTGTATATGCATGAACACATATACATGGGTCTCCGTCTTCTCATCGTAAAAAAAATACAAAACGTTCAACACCCATGCACCGTTAAAGTTGCAGCAGGCATCGCAGTGCTAAATTTAACACGTGACACCATAACTATTGCGACAACAAGCCAACCAGCTAAAATCGACATGCGACAAACACAGCGACCACAACTTGCACAAATTTAGTGCAACATCTAAAATTATACACAGCCACGAACGAATAGGCAAACGTAATCAACGGCATGTCGCGATCGGTCAACATGTGCACGTACATACATAAATAGAGAAATAAATGTATGTATGTATGAGTGTACAAATTTTGCTAGGCATAGATATTTCAAAGAGCTGGACAAGCCGTTGGTTGACAGCTTCAAAGTTGTACAAAGCGGTCAGCATACGTTAATGTATGTAAGTACGTGGCGTATACGCAACATCGACAGTTTAGTCTTGCGGCAGAGAGATTTTTTGCACTGCGACGATGTTTATTGCAACACATCTTTATGTCCGCACCAATAGATAAAAGTGAAAGTTTACAAAGTATGTCGATATCTAAAAATACATGTGTATAGGTTTAGTGTGAATAAGTAGTATATTCGTTTCTAACATAAAGGAGAGAATGATGAAAATTAGATATTTTTGGCATAACTATTAATGCAACATAAACTACGAGTATAGTAAAGTTTTTATGCAAAAAAAAAGTGCGTATATGTTTGTATGTACGTAGTTGCATGATCGAACACATTTTGCTAATTTATTCGGTGCCACATTTCTCACAGTAGGGTTTTATGGATAGTTTCATACGATCCATATTACATCTTGTCTCAGTGCTTAACAATTGGTGGTTTCTTCGAAACGGACAATAGAAATTTGTATTTGTTTGAACGATTTCGAAAAAATACTTGACTGTTTTAAAATAAAAATAATTTTTAGTAAAATCACGGCATCCCTTATAATACTTGTATGTTTCATGAGAAAAGAAAAAGCAAGGAAAAAAGTTCAACTTACCTCTTAATTCTACTTCGGTGAATGGTTTCTTTTTGACAGACTGTAAAAAAATTATCAAAAGAGCAATTTAATATGACTTCAAATATTTGTGTAGATATGTAAATAAATACTACATATTGCGGGTGAAAAGATGCTTAGTCCACTTTTCAAGAAATTTAGTTGTTTGATGCAAACTAGTCCATATTTGTCAAAAAGATCGCACTCGGTGATTAATGGCTTTCTTATTTGCACGTAGATGAATTCAGATTTAAAAATTTTGTTTTATGAGACCAGCTCAATATATTTATTTAAAAAATTTCCAAAAAATAGACTTAACATCTTTTTCACCTTTACGTAACGATATGCAATTTTTTTTAGATATTTGTAAGTTCAATTGTTAAATAAAAGCATCGCTCACCTTTGTGGTACGTTTCCCTAGCAATGCTGTTCCCAGCATCTGAAAATACAAATAAACGAGCATTGAAAAAATATCACAACACTTTTTAGATACGGTTTTAAAACATAAAAAAGGAACGGAGTGTTGAGCTTGAGATTTACGGCTAAGGCTGTCGCTTTATCCGACTCAATATTTCCCAAAGGCATATTTGGGTGACTGCTCCATATCTTTCACAATACTCCATAAAATTTAATGATTAAACCACCATTGTGAAGGCAGACTTTACCGCTTCAGGTCAAAGGCACGCAATTTGCCACCTGCCTAAAATTCTATTGAAATAAATACATATATCGTTACCTTAATTCACGAAAGCCAACAGATTTTTTATTTCATAGGAGAAGCAAAAAACATCATAAAAAGAGTATCAAAAACAGTTAGGGCTTTTTAAAAAGTGGCATGTAACTCCGTAGTTTTGGTACTACCAAAATCTGTGAAAAATGCAGTTTCGAAAAAAGCGATGGTTAGGGCCTTTGTGAATTAAAGTAACGATATGTATATAAGTACGTGTACATATCGCATACCGTCTTCAAAACAGGCACAACTAATAATTTGCCAGTTTTGAAATTATACGCTAAAAATGTACACAGAGCTTTTATTTACCTTTCAGCAAAAGCTGGAGCAAACTTGTATTATAATTTGTTAAAAAAAAAAAACCTAAAACCTGTGCTAAGAAGTAGTTTTTCGCATTTTCGACAAACGTGTAATTTTGAGTTGTGCCCCTTTTGCAACCGGCGTGCGGTATGTAGAAGCTGGAAAATGCTGTATTATCAAAGATCCATTCTGTATTGGCTTTTAGTTTCTCTAACGCAATAATATCTTTTGTTTCTAGCAGATATAATTGTCTAATAATATTTTGAAATGTGTGTTTTGGGTGAATAAAGGCCAGTTGAGCTTTGGAGCAGTGATTTCTTGATGAGTGTCTCAGTTAAATGTTCTCATGCCACAGTTAAACCCATGGCTGTACTGGCTCAACGATTTTTTTTTTTTTATAAATCAGAAGCCCAAATTTTTCCGAATACGCTTATTTGCAAAATCTATGTTCGTTATTTTAAAAACGGGCATTAGAGGGTTAATTTAGCCACTAGAACCCTTGCGCTCATTTCTTTACGGCGACTTATTTAGCAGTACAAACACACTTCTTGATAAATTCCCACAAATACAATGAAAAGACATTTATTTTACCCCTGCAAACCAAAGTTCCCGAAATCTTAAGGAAATCGTTAGGAGCATCTCATTTCTGTAACGATTTTTTTACGAATTTTCAAAGAAAATTATATGAAGTGGTTGACACGAACTCGTAAAGAAATTTCTGTACGAAAAATAAAGAAAATTCTGGAAAAATTCTGAAAGATATACTTCACATAGCAGCATTATTTTCGTTGCTTCACAGATTTTCTTCCGAAATTTCGTAAAAGAATGGAAGTGTGCGTAATTTATTTCATTTTAGAAAATTCGGCAAAAAATCGGATGAAATCTTAACGAATTCTTTAAAATTTCTTTACAATGCAGAATACTCTGAAAAAATGGTTTGCAGGGACGTTACGAATAGGTAGATCTGTGAATTGTCATTCAGTAGGCCCTGGGTTCGAGAACAAGTCACCGCAGATTTTTATTCTGTCCCACACTTTTTCCTAATGGACAACAGCATTTTTTACAAAAGTTTTTTTTCTCTGCCTCCTTTGCTTTCACATTCGATAGTTTGATATGTTAGCGACGACATTTCTTTTTTGGCTTTATCAAAAAGATGTCCCCTCTGGAAAGGAGAGGAATGCGTGGATAGATAGCGTACAGATTGCGTTAGGTCTAATTTATAATTATTTATAAGTATAGCGTTGAATTGTGATATTTAACATTACTGACTTATTGAATGAGTTTTAATTAACTCTTTTATTTTTAAGCTCATAAATAAGCTTGGAATAAAATGTACGCAGGTGCCTTTCGTTTGACACCGATCGTTTAAAGTTGTATCTACATACTTATTTAATTGTTTTACTATAGAACGAACGCATCGACATTTTTTTTTCCAAATACCTTCAATTTACAAAAAAAAACCTAATAAATTATACACGAAAAGCACCAGAGTCACACCGTCAATTAATGAAAACCGTAAAAAATCATTTAGGAAGTTTTTGAGTTTAGTGCGTTCAGACAGGCAAACAGACGCTTTAGGGCGCTACATTTAATAAAATCTAGAGATGTACAATATTTGAATGTATGTATAGTGTATTGAGCATATGTAAACAAAAACCACATGAAACCACAACATTTTTTCGAGCTATGTATAAATTGTTCATATTTTTGGTGGCCAACTATGACGAAATGAGGTGCATACATACATATGTATAATAAACATACATAAATATATGTATTTGTACTCTTTTAATTTTTTCGCAAATTATTTCGAAAATCCTGTAGTACTATTTACCCGTTTTGCTTTTCCAACAGTTTTCACATTTTATAATTTATTTCGAAATTACAAAAATGTTGAAAGTAATTTAAGTACTAAATAATAACCAAATTGCAAAACATCTCTGTAAATTAGATTCAAAAATGTTTTGCAATAAATGCAAAGTATTCAAATTAAATATGAGAATCACAAATATGCGCTAATGATATTGCAGCCTGGTCACAAAATACTTATTCTTAAGCGCAAAATTTAATTAAAAATTTTAGTTGTCGTTTGTTATACGCAAGTTTTTTTTTTCTAGGATAACGAAGCATTTTTTTTCTGATAAATATATTATGTAGATTAACACAGTTTACAAATGATTAATTAAAATTTGCTAGCTTGATAGTAGGTCTGCTGGGGTATGAGTACGGTGACCATTCGTACCGATTTTGGCGGGACAGTAACGATTTTGAGAAAATTGTCCCTTTGAATACTTTTTAAAAGTCGGGACGTATAAGTGTCTCTTGGCTGATTTTTTTTTAGGTTTTTATAATTGTTTGTTAAGTTTTTTTTATGAATTGGTTTTAACTTGAATTTAGTGAAATTATAAAAAATAATACTAATTCCCTCTAAAAATGCATGGTTATGAAAAATATGTATGTAGATACAGTGGCAAAAAAAAATAAATATTTATTGTTTACTATTTTTTATGAAATAAAATTTCAAACGTCGTTTAAGAATTAGCGAAGTTCGACAAAGTTTCATCAAAATGTTGAGTTTTTTGCTTAAATGTCTTAGAAACATTCCGAGTGTGCAGTTTTGTAGCCCATTCAATTCAAAGTGTAAATTTTAAGTACCGTTGATTTTTTGTAATTTTTTTTGTGAAAGGCGTTGCTCATTTTCTCCATACAGAAAAATTGTCGGACATACTTTGTATGGAAGAAAACACGCGAACAAAAAAATTGCCAAAAATCAACGGTAAGTCCAAGTTACTTCAAACTTGCACTTGGAATTGGATGGGCATATCTGTTTAAAATGTTTAAAATTTTTATCAGCATTTGTTAAAATTCAATGTTTTGAAATTTTAATTTACATGGTTTTTTAGATAATAAATATATTTTCATAAAAAATAATACAAAAATTTTAAACAAAGAAAAGAAAACCAGCCAAAATGTATCTTCCTTATTTATATGCTCGCCACCGTATATATTGTGTGTATACATTTATGCGATAATTTTTCAAGTTTGTTTCTCTTTTTTTTTTTTGTTTAAAATAAAACTATATTGAAAGATATTATGTCTTTTTATTCTAAAAACAAAATTGTATTATTTGAAAATTAGTATTGAATTTTTACGATAATTTCTTTCAGCTTCCCCTATTTTTCGACTACCTTTAAGTGCGGAATGATGTCTCACATTTTAACTTCTTATGCCCAGACAAATTTTAACATTTAATTAGCAAAGGTCTCGCCAACGAGTAATAGTGCCAAATCGTTTCAACAAATGGCCATGCATTTTACGAGACATTGCACTGATTTACATATAATGTTGTATATCTCTATGTTGTACTTGAGAAAAATTTTAAAATTTTTTTTATGTATTCACGTAAAAATTTTAATTACGAGTGCATGTGTATGTTTGTACAATATTTGAATGTAGCAGAAAAAAATTTGTATACAAACTTGCATTTGTTGTTTGTTTAAATACATGAATATCAACTATGATGGTAATAAAAAAAACGCAAAACAATAAACGGTAAACGGTGCAAATGAGCTAATCAAATCTTGTGATTTATTAGCAATTGAAGAAAAGTTAAAAGCTCTTTCGGCACCTTGATATAGACAAGCAAGTATTCCGCGTACGCTTCAGCCGTTCATCCACTCATGTTCTCGTGAGAATAAATATGTATACATATATGTATACACACGCTATGAATTTTAATATTTTTGAATATTTCTTTTCTGTACACAAACTTACATTTGCAAATTTTCTTAATAAAACGCAAATAAATTAATTAGTCATAAAAGCAATTTAAAGCACATTTCAAGTCTCGTGTGAACAAAGGAAAATCGTTGACTGTCTGATGTGTACATTTAATTAATACTATGTATGTACATACATACATACATATGTACATATTTATGTATATAAAAATCAAAGACTGAAATTTTAGTTGTGCGTTTTTGGATGAAATAACGTAATTGGGCAGCTAAAGAATCAAATAGATGGAAATATTAAAAAATAAAAATTTCAAAAATTGGCGTGCAAAATGTAAACACAAAAACGTTGTCTACGTCGCTTTCTGCGGTGCCGAAAAAAAACATTATAAATGCGTCTATGCTTTTGGCGCTTTTAGCGAATTAGTTGAAAAAAATATATACAAAAAAAAATAAATAAATATATAAGTATAAAAAAAATTTAGAAGTTTAACGTACCTACATATTATGTACATTAGACTGAATCACTCCCCATACAAAAAAAAATCTGTACTGTGTTTCCATTGGAATTATAAAATCTATTATATTTTAAAACTTGCACCAGAATATTTCGGAAAAACATTAAGATTTACATGTGCTGGACCTATTTGAAAATACCTCCAAAAATAGAGTTCTTTATGAACAAAAATAGGTTTTTAAAATTTTTTTTAATCCCCTCAGATGACAAAACAAATCAAGCTTAATAAAATCTGCATACAAATATTTAAAAAAAAAATAAATTTCAACGGAATCGTAATAATAAGATTTTTTAACTTTTTTCAAAGATTGGTATAATAAAAGCTTGAATTACTGAGCCAAAACTATTCCGATTTAGACTTAAACAAGAGTTATCTTTGGAAAGGTATTTCCTCACCCTTTTTGTTTCTTTGCAAATTAATTCATGCAAATTATGAAAGATTATTACAATTCCGTTGAAAATTTTTCTTAAATATTTTTATGCAGATTTTTTAAGCTTCAACTGTTTTATCATCTGAGAAAATTTTTTTTCAAAAATTTCTTTAAGAAACTACTTTTAATCGTAAAAAACTACATTTTTGGAGGTGTTTTTAAATCGGCCCAGCTCACGTAAATCTTAATATTTTGCCAAAATATTTTGGTGGACGTCTTCAAATATCAAAAAATTTTGTAATCCCGGCGGAAAAAACCGCAACTTGTTTTGGTGATGCAGTCTAATATGTACATTATGTATCTGCACATACATATTAAGAAGTAAGCAATAACAACAACGATATCTATATAATTTGTTTACACTGGATAAATGTGGAAAAATACACAAAAAATAGCACTAAATTACTTATGTCCGAGGGTAGTGTAGCGAATTTTTAGGACGTTGCTATTGATTTTTCTTAAAGGATTAGTAAACGTTCGAAAATAGTTTTAGGCTTTCTTTTTAGAGTAATTTATATTAAAGATTTTGAATTAAACAGCATTAGAGTTATGCTATTATTTTAAAACGAAATATTTAGTCACTTCTCTTAAAGGTGCAAAACCTGAAACCTATGTATAAGCTTAAAAGTATTTCTCATAAAAAATTTTGTGGCAAAAATTTCAAAATTTTCGAGCTATTCCACTTTTCTAGGGTGTTTTTTACAATACGAATATGGGTTTAACAGTTTATCTCCTCTTTAAATCGTATTTCTACAAAAGTAGACTAGAAACTTCGGTCATGGGTTGATCAGGGAGGACAGACTATATAGCAGCCAATCTTGATTTCAGCTGTAGCGCATAAGTGTGATATCCATCCATAAGAGAAGGCTAATAAATAGGATATCATATCACTCTATACACCGATGGCTCCAGGATGGATTGCGGACATGCGAACATCGAAGGCAATGAATTGGCGAACACAGAAGCTTGTTAGCAAGAACACCTTGGATCTGCTTAATAAATCAAGGACAGACGTGTTCAGAATTGTAGCCCACATCACGGGACATTAGCCTCAAAGGCAAATATGCTTCAATAATGGCATTTACATATAATAGAACTTGCCACGGCTGTCAGCTAGCAGATTGCTAAGAAAGTGTCCAGCTTTTCCTGTGTGAATGCCCAGGCGTTGGGATGCTTCCAGTAAGGAATATAGGATTTACACAAACAAAACATTTTCCACGAGAAATACTACATCAAAATGTCACCAAAATTCGCTAGTTTCAATCCACCAGAGGTCAAGAACCTCCATTTGTGGCGTTTTAACAGCGAATGCGGCATCTAAAGTCCACTGTAGATGTCCCTAATTAAGCTGGTGTCCAGTATTATTTTTGAAAATAGTCAACATTTTCAATCCTTATCCATAAAAAATCGTCTTTTTGCAGAAAAACTTTATAGGAGTTAAAAATTTAAAAATTGTGCGACTATTCTTTAAAGGGAGAAGGCAGGACCTAGTCTCAATCAGGCATTAATTAGATCGAAAATAATCCTTCACGCCTCGTGGGTACAATGAGATGGCAAAGGTCCTGCCCGATGCACTATACGTAAGTTGACCCATTTTGTGGTCCTTGGTATTTGATAAAAAAAATTTCAAATTAATTTTTTTTAACGAACTACAACTACCTAGCATCTGATCAAATTTGTTGTCTGTGAGCAACGTGTTAAACGTAGTATACATACGCATCCCATTTCATCGAGTTTTTTTTTGATAATTTTGGTGAGAAAAACATAAACTTTAATTTTTTTCCTTTTAAATGCTTGCCGTATTTGGAAATGTCAAGACTATCAAAAACGTGAATTGAAAATAATATAATTTGGCCATAGTTTTCAAAAATAGCCACTGTATAAATCGTCTTTAAAACAAAATTGCAAATTTTTTCTTTAATACAACTATTTAAAAAACAGCATTCAAACTTATTTAATAAAACCAAATTAAAAAGTGACCCATTTAGATCGCTCGATCGTCAAGGGTTAAGTTTTTTGCCGAAATATGGGAAATCCACTTCCAATCAATAAAAAAAACCGCGATGGCTAGTTTTGTACATATGTATGCATATATCTAGAGTTGGGAAGCGATTCAGTGCCTACAACTGTCTTTAAATTAAAAAAAAACATAATCTAGCGATCTCGTTGTTGTTAAAAATCGCGGAAACTAGAAAACATAAACAAATAGTCAGGAATTTCTAATTGGTATTTGTTGTCCCAAATCTCAATGTAATTAACATATTACAAATTCTGCTTTGTTTTTTTTTTTGCATTCCAATTAGTAAATGTCTTAGGGAATTTTTCGCTAAATTAGAACATCTGAGGCAATTCAAATTGGCAATGGTCAATATGCCAAAAAGCGCTATAAATAACTACATAAATAAATAAAGAAATATATTTTTAAGGTGGCTGAAGTAGCCAGCTGAGCTGATACGTAGAGAATGTTTTCTATTTCGTTTTCCTTTTTGCAATTCATTGAAATTCACCAATGGAAATCAATTGCATATCGGAGATACATACTTTAACATGTTAAATATGTATGTTGTATTTGAGTAGAAATATTTAAATGAAGCATTTTTGAACAAGAAACAACACTAACACTTGGACAATGCAGCCCGAACTGCTACTAAATAATCGCCAAATAATTTTAGTATTATGTATGTACACGCTTGAATGCCACGTTGCAAAAATATTTGATTTTATGTGTTAATTTCTTAATTTGCAATTAAACTCGAACAATGTACATACAAGCTCTCATTGTAAGCGCTTCAGGTGCGAATGAACATTCAATGTTTTTATATCCATGCCAACATGAAAGGCAAACAACCAATGTGGCCATGAACGTGTTAAGTGCGCACGTCTGCGTGTGTTTTGAATTTAAATGGCCCGATCGATGATGTACTCGTACTCGTATAAGATGTCGATAACGTGGTGCATTTTTTGAGTCATCGATTTTTATCAATTTATTCCTTGTACGTAGACACAGTTTTTTATTTATATGTTTTAATACAACTGATGATTCATCAGAAATGTTCTAAGAATTTACATACTTAGGTGATCATTTTAGGAAGTTTGAAAAGTTGAAATACGATTGGATTTGCTGATTGTGTATTGGTAACAATTTTAAGATTTCTTATGCTGACTACACACGAGGCAACCGTCAAAGCCACTTACCAAATTTTCTTCCGTATATTCATTTCATAAGGTAGCACACACCCCGGAGGTGATGCAATAATTGGCTCTACGGTTGCCCAGCAAGTATTGAACAAGAAAAAGAGCCAGCCAATATATTGAATCCCCGAAAATGTAATATAACCCGCCAGGGAGCTTGCGATTGCAGAAGACTTCTGAACGAACAGACGGCAACGTAACACGTCTAGAAGACTTAGGGCCGGTTACTCAATGTCTTGTTAACACTAATCTGCGGTTGAACATCGTTATCGACGTCTTCGACTCCATGCATACAACAGGGAGTCGGTAACGTCGATAACTATGTTTAACCGGCGATTAGTGTTAACCAGACATTGAGTTACCGGCCCTTAATTTAGCCACCAGTAACATTATTGGCAACTATGTAGATACATAGCTGACGAAATGGTCCGATATATAAATAAGGGTGGTGAACTCTGCCCATGTTATCATCGGAGAACCAAAACCGATGGCAAGGCAGAAAAGGCGAACAAACAGCGTTTTAGTGTCATTAGCTTTCTGGCTCAGTACATCTAATGTTGCGGGTTCGATTCTCTCTGAAGTCTAGATAGAGAGAAGTCTGACGAGCAGCAATAATCTCAACACCTGGACTTTGTGTGAATATCCCGAGTTATGTAGAAGACGACAAAAACTTTTGGGTATAGAATTTTTAAACGATCTAACCTGTAGAGATTTGTTGACTCCACGAACTGCTTCAAAGAGAAGTAGGGGTTTAGAAACACCTGCAGTATATCAAAGTACCCAACATGTATTCCTGCGCGTGCTGGTAGGAATACCAGCAGTCACTTCAACCTCACCTAACCTAAATAGTGCCACAAACTTCTTTCTACTAAGCCAATGTCGCAGCCTAGCTTAGAACCCAGACGGAGTGGTATCATAATGGTCTGCAGCAGCCACCTTGAGCTAACATGACCTCACTTTGAATCACCCAAATTTACATCGAGTTCCATTTTGATGATGAATAATTGATTTATTTCCTAGTATAAGTATAATTAAAGTAAAATACACTATCACATTTACTTTGATGTTAGCTAAGGGCCAACACTAATTCATAACAATTATTATCACAATGTATATTATCTTAATAATCCTTTATGAAATACCTAAATAAGCTTTGATAAAGGAGGATGGCCGCTGTGGCTGAGTGAGTGGTTAGTGGTGTGTACTGCCTCTCCGTGGGATCTGGGGTTGATACCTGATACCTGATCTGATGATAAGATTTTGTATTTAACAAGCCTCATATCTCAACCAGAAAACAATGTCCACATCACCAAGAGAGCGCTTATGCTAGACAAGTCATTCTGACCCTACAAGGATTGTGAAATGCAAGATATTTTTTGGCTAATAAGAGAGGTGACCACACTAACCGAATGGCATTTTCAGAGCATTTTAAAAAGAATCCGCAACTGAACCAAGAGGGGAATGAAATAAAATACATCCCTGCCCATAATTTTTAAAATTTTTATTTTGTTTATCATCAAAAATCAACGCGATTTTTTAGCATTATGAAACTTACACTTTATTGTACTAAAATTTAATGGACTAAAAACTGCATATCAAAATTTATAAAGATTCTGAATAAAAAGTCGGAAATTTTGGTAAAAGTTTGCAGAATTTTTGCCTTTTTTTGCAAAAAGTTAGGTATTTGGATTGATATGTTTTTTGTTAAATACCGAGCTAGGCTTTAAAAAAAAAAAATATTTAAATATTAAATAAACAAGCCAAAAATTAAAAAAAAACATCATATATTGGGGAGCCTAATACCTTTGGCCAAAGCTGTAAGAAGTTGGGTGGGGTTTATTTTTTTTTGTTTTTAATTATAAATTGAAAACATATAAAGCTATTTTTTTACTATAAACATTTATCGTTTTTACTAGTTACTTATGAAGTCAATGCCAGTAATTTTGTCTAAAGGGTATCTGATGTAAAATTAAAAAAAAAAAAAAAAACGTGAACAACGATCACGATTACACACATACAAACGTACATACAGTTTTTCCTGAGTAGAAAATTAGCAGATACATATAAATAGGGCAACAATCGCCACTTGGAAGCTAAATATAAAATCAAATAAGCTTACCTTTAATTGCTGGCGTAGGCCACTCATTGCGCTCATTCGAATTAGAAATGAACACACTAGTGATATATGTATTTGAAGTTATTTGCTTATTTTTGAGGAGATGCTTTTAGAGCTTTTTTTTTGTTATATTTTTTTTTAAACGGGCGTTGAATTAAGCCTGATAATCAACATTTATAATTTCAATTAATCACTTAAATTTTGTATGTTTCAAATATAACACCTTTTTTTTTGTTGAAGAGCACTAAATCCTTATCAATTATATTTTGTGTACCATGTAAACATACATACTTATATTAAAATAGCTTTTAAAAAATTTGGTTTTTTTTTTTTAATTATTTGTTGATGCACTAATATGTAGTATATTTTTGTTTTTATCAATAAATCTATATTATTGATTTTGCAATAGATTACACTGCAGTCTGCGCAGGTATGTTATATATAATTTTTTTATATTATATTTACGCATTTCAGCTGCTGAACTGTTTTGACGCGAATGCACACATTTTCGCAATCTAAATGATTTCGACGACTGATGTGAAATTTTAACACTGACGTCCGAGCAGGTCTAAGAAAATTACACTACTCGTTCGTATGTACATATGTATGTATCCATCTATATATGTATGCATGTAGGCAGAAAAAACGCACGGCGAAATGTGTGCCAGTGGTCACGAAATTCATATAAAACTGTCTCAACACTCGGGCGCGCTAAGTTGCTAAATAGCTAATATGGGCGACCGAAAAAAATCTCATAATTTTCAATATATGTAAACGTAAGAGCGAACGACGAAATAAATCACCGAAATGAATCAACTCAATTTCCGAGCTGTAGTAGTTAAAACAATCACTGAAAGTACGCGCAAAATGTTTCGAATGCGAGCCGTTTCGCAGCAGATTTTTAAATAAAATTGAAAATTGTGCGGCGAATAATGATCACCGATCAATGAGCACTGGCGCGTTGTGGTACCGGCAACATTTACAGCAACAGCCCCAGCCAACAAAAAAAAAACGACAGCAGCAAAAACAAAATCAATTGCTAGGCAGAGATTGAGATCGCCCCATGTCGAATATAAACAAAAACTGTGCGATTTCAAAGTAAAAATGAGCCGGTAACAAATACAAAAAATAAAAATAAAAAATAAAGACCAGAGAAGAAATGTTGGTAGAGAAAAAAAATTTGGGGCAGTGAAACGTAACCTAACAAACAACTGTATGGGCGTTCTCTGTCCGACGAAGCGTTTGCTATGAGGAGACATCGTTTTGTACCTAATGCACAAATGCAAAAAAAAAAAAATATATCGAAAGACTTTTGTAAAAACAACTTAATTCCACTTGCACGTAGTGGACTAGTGAAATGTCATGAAATCTCATTTATTAGAGTAAAGATGAAAAGGAGAGCCAGCTGCCGCACGAAATAGGTTAGGTTAGGTGAGCATAGGTGAGCAGCATAAACATATGGAGTCCTAATCGCCAAAAAAACGTAAACGAAATTGTTTTCAAAATTTTCTGTTTGATGCAGAAATGCTTCTAGGGTACCCAGAAATTTTTATATGCATTTGTACATTTTGATTACCACCTCTGAGTTCCTGTGAGCATGGGGAGCATTTCTCTAACTGAACTACTTCGAAATATTCATCCTAATATCCGGCCAAAATACTTGCTATCCCAGATGACGTCAATTAAGTCCAACAGTGCCCCATCTACACTACCTTCACCAGACTATGGAACAAGCCAGAGCAGCACAAGTGTTTGAGAAGTTGAGTAATTGTTGGCATTTTTTGAGTTTCTGCAGAGAGATATAGACGTGGAATATAATCTTTTGAAGAGAAAGAATACGGCCCTTTTAGCTCCAAGTAAGAAGTAAAATTTCTAAAACATAGGGCTTTAAAAATATTTTCAAAAAAATAAAATTTATTAATTTTCATCAATTTAATTAAATTTTGTATTAATTCTCTTTTAGGAGCTCAATTTAACCATAAAATATTTTGAAAAGTTGTGAATTGCAATATGCTCATTCGAAGATGAATAAATTCCGACTTTTATCATATCTGGGCACGTATTTTATGTTTACGTTGTTCGAATTGGTAAGGATATAGCAGGGTGCATCCGCCAAATATTTGATTAAAAAAATTACTAATGCGCAGGCACCTCATTTTATCTTTTGGAATAAATGGCGATGTCTAAGCCTTCTTTTTATGCCGTTAAAAAGCTTCCACTTTGCATTGTTATTCTATTACAAAAGCTCAAACAATGGGAAAAATATATATATATTTTTACACTTCTAGTCCGAAATATCTCGAAAACTAAAGCCAAATGAATAATTTAAAGACCAGATTCTTAATTTAAGAAAAAAAAAAAATTCTACAGGCATCAACTCTCAAAAGCTCTACCACAGATCTTATTTTAATAATATATAAAACCAATACTATTCGAGTATATGTATTTCGTAAAGCATACATATCTATCATATACAGTCAGCGCCAAAAATATGAATACCCTGGGGTTTGAAGGTTTTATTTACTTATACTTTTCGTACCAAATTTTTCTTATTTTTTTTATAAAAAAATATGTTTCATTCAACTGCAAAAACCACAAGAATTGTTTTTTTTTTTTTAATTTCATACACAAATCGGAAAAATACAAAAAAAAAAACAAAAAGTTTTCATAAAATTTTTAACTTTTCAATTCGATTAGCCCATTAGCATAATAAAGTGCAAGTTTCAAGACGCTAAAAAATTACCGCTGATTTTTGAGAACTTTTTTGTCGAGGGTGTTGCGCATTTTCTTCCATATAACGCATGAACAAAGTCTTTATATGGAAGAAAATGCCTACAATGCCTGCAAATGTCTACAAGTCGCACTAAAATCAAGAGAGGTTTTATTTTTAAATGATTGTTTTGTAAGTAAAATTGCCACCAGGTTTTGTTTTTATTAATTTTAGAAAATAATTACATATGTATGGAGAAATAATTAATTTTATCAGTATGCTCAAAACTTTTCCAGACGTTGGCTCGGTGCCGAAAAAGTTTGTTAAAGTATCAATTTCCAAAAAAAATTAAAAAAAAATTTTTTAACATATCACAAAAAATTTCTGCCAAAGATTTGCGTCACACTTATATCACGCCCTCATAGATTGCGTCGATAATGACGTTGCCACCCTCCAGATTTTGTCTAGTTCACCTACTACATGACTATTTATGTATGTATATCATAATAAATAGATTTATTTGCAAAATTTATTCTCGTTTAGTTACATATGTTGCTTTAATGTGTTAATTTTTCTAAGAAAATATATTACTAATGATAGGATTTGACGTTCAAATGTGTGATATTAGCATTCGTCATACATATATGTATGTATATATATATACTATATAAATAGATCGTTTACTAATATTTACGTTCAAATATATGCAGTACGTATCCGAGTACGTAGAGCGCTCAAAATTCGCTCTTGCTTTTTCGAGTTATCACCTAAAAAAAACAAAAGCCCAGGAATAATATTTTTAGAGTAAATCGTTGAATGCAACACTCTTGCATACACTCCTCAAACACTTGTATGCTGCTAACTTTAGTGAGCCCTTAAACCTTAATAAGTCGGAGTGACCCCACCGGAAGCCTCCTCTCTTTCTGTCGTGAACCAAGGCTTCACACAAGTTGGTTACCACATCTCGCATATGGGTTTCTCACATTGCCCCGAGAGCGCGAACAGAGACGCAACCGTCGGGATTGAGTATAGTGATGCAACTATAACTGCATACCCAGCAGCCAATAAGGAGTCTTTCAGGACTTACGAAAATCGCGAGATGATTGAAAAGAAAATAATTGAATAGTCTACCGAAAATCTGAGGCCCGTGTTAAAAGTGTTTGAATAAAAAATTGCATACAATCCTGGCTATGTCCTTGTACATATATGTACATACATATGTAGGTATACTATCAGTGCTTAATACAAAGTCCTCATGCAATTATCGTACAGCACATCAAATTTTTATTACAAAATCTAAACACATATGCATGAGATCACAAAGTATACGGCACGCTTGCCAAACTTATACATATCGTCGAGGTTTTTGCAAAACCGCCCATCGACCAGTTGCAAAACCGCCTAAATCGCCGTTGTGGCAAAAATGAGATTTGGTAACCCCTGAACTCCAGGCATCGAGATTTATGCATAAAAATCTTAAAATCGTTATTAAAACAACAGTTTTGTAAAATAATAGTTAGGGAAAATACCGCCTAAGAAAGCAATGCATTCAAAGAATAAACCGTTTTTTCGCTCTCCTGTAAAATTTGAGTGCGGTAAGATGGGCGGTTTTGCAAAAAAACATCGACGATATGTACATGCATAGTATGTATTTATTAACAATATGTAATAACATACATAAAAAATTACCAAAAATAAACAAGCAAATTGTTTAAGTTCATTGGTGAATATGAAAGCAGGTAAATACTCGTAAACGTGCGAACGTCATTGGAGCTGAATAATGAAGCAAATGTCGGCAATTTGTATGCCTTTATAAGAGTACATCCGCATGCGCTTATGTTAATGTCTACATATGTACACATGTATGTACATTAGGGATGTTAGTTTTTTCACCTTTTTCCGATCCCGTGATTTTCGGGACGTCGTTATCACAACCCCGGGATCCCGCGATTAGTCCCGGGATTTAGATATTCATTAGATACTTTTCAACAACTTGAGTCGAAAAAATTGCTACTATATTGTTTGAGAAGCTCTCCCACCATGAAATAAATAATAAATAAATGCGTTTAAAACTTACTTTTTTATTTAAAGAGGCGTTTTTATTTTTTCTCTATGACTTCAGGGTTTATTTTAAAGGACGTTGTAATTTCAAAGATATGATTGATTTCAAAAGTTATTTAAAAAATTCAATGCAATGTAGAATAAAAATAGGGGTACCAAATTAAAGAGGAAGTTCCGAGGATGTTATCGAGTATATATAAGTCCTTAACATATCTATAATTTTTTCAAAAACAAATATTACGAAATTTCAAAGATAAAATTTTAAAAGGACATTTTAAATACTTACCAGTCCTTCTGCACCAAAAACTTGAATCTGTTTAAATTCTACAGGATTTCCTCCTTAATTTTCTTCTTCTCTAAGGACATATTTCTGAATTTTTTAAATCATTTTTGAATTACTGACGTCAGAGTGAAAAACTAAAAACTCAATTTTACTTTATTTGGCCCATCGTTTCGCGAATATATTGATATTTGAGTTTAAAATTTACTATCGCGCGGTGTTATTTATATGTATAATGAGCTAGACATTTATGAAAAAATATTAATTATTAAATAAACAAATAAATATAGCCAATACTGGTCAAGAAAAGGAGTTTCTATTATTGCCATTAGTGCAAATTACAAATCCCGAAAATCCCGGGATTGTTTGCGAAGAATCACGGGATTTTTGGGACCTTAAAACGGCCGGGATCCCGGGATTAACATTCCTAATGTACATACATACACTTGTGGTAAGCTGATTAAGTCGAGTGATATTTCGACTAGTTTTGGATATTTTTCCTTTGATTATTTATTGTGCCACGAAAAAATAGACATTTCAAACTTCGCAAAAATATTACAAAAATTCTACAAACTAACCACTGCACCCAAAACT
>NW_023458566.1:15472527-15472921 GCF_013731165.1 Rhagoletis pomonella
AAAAATTTTAAACTTTTTATTCTGAATTTTTAGAAAATTTTTGGGTAAGCTCATTGAATGTTAGTAGGTTAAAGTGCAAATTTCAAGACGCTAGAAAATCGCGTTGGTTTTTAATAATTTCTTTGGCTGACGGTGTTGTGCATTTTCTTCCATATATAAAATATGCTAGAGAATTTCGTTTGTGTGGGGGAAAATGCCTAGCACCATCAGCAAAAAAAAAAATATTAAAAATCTATTTTCTAGCGTCTTGAAACTTGCACTTTGACGTATTAAAATTTAATGAGCTACAAAACTGACCAAAACCCAAACCCAAATTTTGTTTTAAAATTCTGAATAAAAAGTTTAAAAGTTTTGGGTGCAGTGGTTAGTTTGTAGAATTTTTGTAATATTTTTG
>NW_023458566.1:15497921-15522717 GCF_013731165.1 Rhagoletis pomonella
TTTTTATCTCCGCATATTCGGGCAGATAAGGCAAGTGGCGCGCGGGTGTTGCCAAAATCGAGTGTACAACAATCAGATGACTGACTACACAGAAATTCTAGCAGTTATAAAGAAGCGGGTTGGCAAAACAAAGCGATAATTGCTGCGCCTCAATGTTGTGTTAATATTTCAAAGCTAATTTCGTCATAGCGGTAGAAAATCAGGCGGTGGAGAATTAAAAAAAAAAAAAAAAAACAAAAAGAAAATAGAATCAGCAATGGAGTGCAACACGTAAAGCAAGAAACGAGTTGTCGAAGAAGTTGAAAGGTGTTGATGTTGTGTTGAAAAGTGTGTTGTAAAAATTATTAAGTTATTAAAAAAATTCTAAAGTTTTACTTAAGTTCAATCGATCAAACGCTGTTGGCATTAAAAAGTGCATGTAGCTGAAAGTTTTTATAAAATTTAGTTGCTACTTTCTCGGGCCAATTGATATCGATAAAACTAGTGAATATAGAAAAAAAGAAGAAGTTTTTAGTAAAAATTGTGTTGATACCAAATCAGTATCCTATAGCCAATATAAAAAAAATTAAAAAAAAAACTAAGTTGCAGTGTGATTTTCTTGAAGCCGTTTCTTATTTGTGTATACTTCGAAAACTAATTCCATGTACTCGTCGTTAACTCAGCAGTGTTGGTCGTTTAATGTTTCGATTGATTGATTGATCGTTCGTTCGTTTGTAATTGTTGTGTTGAGTTAAAGTTGTTTACTTGTTTATCATCACTGTTGCGCTGAGAGCCAGCAGCTAATATTGCTGTCACTGTTTTCCTGCTATAATTTTTGTGTTGAAGTGGCCAATTGCGATTTATCTTTCGCTTTGACTTTGACCAGTTGTGTTGGGGGATTGAATGCACGGCGAGTGATAACGGTGTAACGACGCCTGATAAGTACCGCGGTGTGACCGTTTTTTTTTAAATATGAGCAATGATGATATCTGTAAGTACCTAAATTCCCAATTTCCTTTTTAATTCGTAAATACAAGTATTTGTTATTTTCTTACATTAGGGTGGACATAATATTTTCAAATTACATCACGTCTGATTAATATGAAAGAAAACGATTAGTTAGATTGCGTTAAAAGAGGATTTTCGTATAATAAAAATTTTCGTATTTAACACATCCGAAAACAGCCAAAATCGAGTTTCCTTAATAATTTTATTTTTGTTTATGTGCAATTCTAAGGTGTAATATATCACTGACAATTTAGTTTTTAAAGCTGTAGCTCCTTTTAGGATTGCAGACAAGTTCATTATTTATTAATATTTTGAATTTTATGGTGGGTAAGGCTAGATAAAGGTCTTTCCTCGCAAAGTGCTAATTTAAATATTTATTGCGTTGTTTATTGTGTTACCACTTTGAAGATTATTGCTCGAACTGTAACCGCAGCTGATCCATATGAAGATAGAAAATCTGCGGTGTGTTCAAAATAAAGTACCGCAGGTAGCTAAAGTCCAACCATGCTGCGGAATCGGAGGCCGGGATTTGACATTAAGTCACTCCGCATGGGCTGGCTTTTGGCTAGCTGCAGTTATAATCCATTCCAGCAGATACTTATTGGACCTCTATTCCAGGGGCTGCCATTCTCCCATTCCCTCCTTGGAGGGATGTGTGTAGAGAAGCAGCAGTCAAGGGCCGGCCAGCTTCGGAATGCTCCTATATTTTTTCTTTTGGTCTAAAATCGAAGTTTCTAAAGATCTGCCAGATGAGAAAAAGTTTTGAAAACTATTCGTACTTAGATTTCGCTTTATTTCGTTTCATTCGAATGATCAATAAAAATTCGTTTTCGAACTTAGGTTCCCTTTGTATATGCACTAAGCCGAAGGTAAGGTATTTGTTTTTATTAAACCTGAAGCAGTACATGAATACTTAATCCGGAAATTTTCCACACGCCATAGAAATTGTTACCTTATATTCTAGGAATTTTAAGCAAAAACTTCAAAAGTGGCAATAAATCTTCTTAAAATAAGCAGTGGTGCATCTGCTTTGGCCAACCTTGTTTCATGTCCTATAATATAACTATCGAAAAATCTCCTAAGGGCTTACTAATTTTTGGACGTTTTGAAATGCAATAGGCCACTACTTAGAAAATACTGCCCACCCTAATGATTCTCTGTACGCACATACATATATGCTTATATGCGCATGTGTATATATAAATATTGCTGTTCACTGTTTTAATTTTATCGCTACACTTTTTTTTTTTTATATGATATTATTTTTAACTAAAAGTCGTGATTTTGTACATATGTAACGCATGTATGTAGTATTTCAGCTATTTTTATGTATCAATATACATGTTAAACTAATGTATACATATGTACCTATATCACTAATTTTTTTGTATTTTGTAATAGATACCTCTAATCAGTATTTTGCTAACTACTGTCAAATTAACTTTGAGTCGTGTTAGCCTAATTAGAATGATCAGTGGAATGGAAGCCTTCAACGTAAACAAGTCGAAGAACCCCTGCAAGAAATTGTAAGAGTTCACAAATAGGCTACATAGCGACTAAGTTTCGATGGTAGTTAAGTACCTTTTTCAAAATTCAACCTTCTGTTGCCATTGTGCGGAACCAGTTAAATTCATACATTCGAACTAAATATTCACTCTAGGCAAATGTAAAATTTTTTCGTATGCAAAAACTTTCCTTACATTTTGACAACGCAAAAACAGCGACAAAATCAGAGAAGTGAGGACTTGTTTGGTATGATAAGGAAATACTTAAATAGTGCGTCATGCTAAAAGAAGACATTGTTTCCTCAAAACACAAACGCAAATCAGTTTAAAATATTCTCAGATACAAAACTTTTATATCAAAGATGTGTGAAAACAAAATATTGCGATTTTGTTTTGGTGATAGAATGTAATATTTTTGCTGCCTAAATGATTATTTGATTTTTTTAAATTTTGACTTTATATAAGAATAAAAAATTTGGCTAGGTTTGACTAAGATAGTACAGTTATTAGAGAATAATTTTTTGTTGCGATTTTTGCGATTTCTGAGAGAACTCAATAAAGAGATACAACAATTTTTTAAAAATTTTTTTGCTACAAAGGTTGTTCCTTTTAACTTTTCGGTAAACAAATTAAAAAATTCACACTTTTCAGGTTTTCTATTGAAATTAGTATAATTTGGCAACAGTTTTCAAAAATTACCACTAGTTACAATAGTTTATATAACTAAGTATAATTTTTTTCTTTCATACTTTTATTGAAAAAATGCAAACCAAATTAAAAGTAAAAGTACGAATTAAAAAGTGACCGCTTTAGACCGCTATGTCGTCAAGGGTTAAATTTTTTGTTTATTAAATATGGGAAATTATATGCCAATCAACAAAAACAGGATTTTTTTTTAAATAATCTACTTATTTAGCCGTAATTAGTTTTTGTCAAAAACAAGTTTCAAGCAGACCATCTCGTACATTGCAGCTTCGGCGTTTGGTTGTTACATGTGTGCGCACGTTTCGACGCTAATGAATTGCCACAGATATGCCAAACAAGCAACACCAGCATTTAATAATTGGCGACAGTGCAAATGTAAGCTGAATCTTAATTAGCTGCTGGTGAAAATTTGTTGTCACAACCGACACTCATTTTTCATTGCACACTCTAACCAATCGAAGCATAAGCGGAGGCGTTGAGGCTTGCTCGTGCACTCGTTCATTGTCTTGCTTGCGCTTGTTTTCAAGTGGGTTGGTGGGTGGGTGGGTGGTGATTTGTGGACGCCATTGCGACGCCTTAAATCATTTAGATGTGGCTAATTAAAACTTTGTAATCAGCAAAACGCATACCTTTTTTTTGGCATTTAATATTTGAAGCGATTTGCTTGCTCTTGGCAGAAGTCTTATCCTTCGCATTCACTTGCTGCATACAGCCGAGCTAGAGTATCGAGTCATACGTACAATTTAAAGTCGAAAATTTACAAGAAATATTAGCGCTGTCGTGCGGTTAATATTTCACTTCTTTGAAATTTATCGTGTCTACTTGTAGTCACTTGTTTTTTTTTTTTTGTATTTGACTGTTGACAGCTGACATTTGAGCACCCATTGCTGCTGTTTTTTTTTTGTTATTTCCAGATTATTGTTGCTTGTTTGTTAGCTATTGGATTCTTGGTTAAGTTAAATGGGCGCGTGATTAATACGCTTCTACAAACGAAAGATAAAGGTAACCTGCTTATGTACTACTGTAGATATCGGTATTTTCTTGAGCAGCTCAAGGCAAAGACAGTTGAGATTTGCGATAAACATAAACATGCCTGCATATACATACACTGCCGGAACAAAGTATTGGCACAGCAAATTTTTCACAATATATACAACCACTTTTATTGTAATATTTTTCCGCCAATTTTGTATAAAAATATGGTCCATTCTACAAAAAAAAAAACATAAAAATATAATCCCTAAACTTTGTGCAAAACTCGCAAAAATTCAGCAAATTTTCAGCTTTTTAATCAGATTTAGATTTTTTTTTGAGTATGCAGATTTGTAGCCCACTCAATTTTATTATAATAAAGTGCAAGTTTTAAATAGCTAGGAATTACCGTTGATTTTTGGCAACTTTTTCACGCAATCTCTGACATACAAAAAATTTTTTTCGAAAATACTTTACATGGAAAAAATGCAAAACATCTTCAACCAAAAAATTCTCAAAAATCAACGCGATTTTTTACTAACTCCGAACTTGCACTTTTTTTACTAGAATTTAATGGGCTGCAAAACTGCATACTCAAAAAAATTCTAAAAAATCTGATTAAAAAGTTCAAAATTTTGATGAAAATTTGCTGAATTTTCGCGAGGTTTGCACAAACTTTAGGAATCATATTTTTATGTTTTTTGTTGTTGAATGAACCATATTTTTATACAAAATTGACGGAAAAATATTAGAATAAAAATTGTTGCATATATGTATTGTGAAAAATTTGCTGTGCCAATACTTTGTTCCGGCAGTGTATGTATGTGTATGCATGTGCATATAAACGAAGAAATGAGTTAAGGTAAATCACAACGATTACGCAAAAGGGTTGATGTGATAAGCTCTGTAGCAGGCGGTAAGCGTTAAATCTCTTATCTGTTTAATTTATCAGTCTAAAAGTTGACAACGAGAGCGATGGATGACCCAAGAAGGTTTTGATTTACGATATTTAACATTGTCGATGTGAGAAGGTTTAAAAAAAAAAGTGGGACGGGGGACCATTTCTGCATGCTAAAAAAAAACAATACCCTGAGCGGCGCTCGACTAGTTAGCTGACGAGCTGCGCCTTAAAGGTTTAGTCCCAAATATGTCACAAACACCCAGTTCAAGACGCATAGAATCATACAGGGTTTTTCAAGGCAGCGTAATCTCGCGGATGTTGCTTTATCTTTACATGGCTATACTGCCTCCGCCGCCAGATGTAGTCAATTTAGCGAGCTATGCTAATGATTGTTCAATCATGGCAACGTTTCCAAACTTCGACAACCTTTGTGGTAAAATAACTGATTATCTCCTCTATCTTTCTAAGTTTTATCACTGCTAGGAACTTTGAAATAAGTTAGCAGATTAAGCTAGAAATCGACGTGTTTGTCGATGAAATGGAAATTCCGACGGTGAACCACTTAAGTTACTTTCGACAGACTTTTATCCTTGCCAGTGCCTAACTCCGCAACTTCTAACAAATTACGTACAGGTGGCCATCTAATGTTGTCCGAGCATAACCTCGAAGCCATTTCTCGTGGGATGTCACTAACGGAGCCTCTCTAACAGTGCTCTGCTTCGAAACAATCCGCCGTCAGACACTTGAGATAGCGCACCAGCGTAACCAAATAGAGAACGGACATCGAGCCGTATGTAAACCATCCGTAGTTATTAGATGAAAAATATTTTTTATTTCGCCGATAAGAGTTATAACCCAAGTTTTCTTTTTTACGTTGTTTGATAACAGTTATTGCCGACCATTTATTTTTTACGTTGCTTAATAACAGTTATTATACAACGTTTATTTTCTACGTTGTCTGATAAACGTTGGAAGATAAGAATATTGACGAAAACGGAGATGGAGAGAAAGATAAAGATGATGAAAATAAAAGAAGAGGAGTGAAATAAGTGTTATCAGACAAGCAACGTAAAAATAAACGTTGGGAAATAACTGTTATCAAGCAACGTAAAAATAAACGCTGGGAAATAACTGTTATCAAGCAACGTAAAAAATAAACGTTGAGAAATAACTCTTATTGGCGACGGAAAACCAATTTCTCCTGCATAACAGTTATCAGGCAACGTAAAAAGTAAACGTTGGGTTATAACTCTTATCGGTGAAATAAAAAATATTTCTCATCTAATTACTGTTATGGAACAACGTTTTTTCGCTAAAGCTTATAACTGTTATGTCCATGAAATAATCAACTAACTGCTGTAATTTTTCAAAAGCATTTGGCCCAAAAAACAACGCTTTACTGAAAAAAATTCACAGCTACATAAGTAAGTAAATAAGGCCATACAAAATTTCCCACCACAATATATGTATGTATTTATATTTTGATGGAACAAACTTACAGACATAGATTTGTGGGTAGCATAGAAAAGATTTCTTACTCACACATTTATTCACATACACGAGCCGCAACACTTTAAACAAAAGACTAACAAGGGAGTGATTTGCGTTATTTTATTTCGCCCGCTCAAGCATTAAATCAACGTCGAAAAATGTTTGGTTACGTATACGCCCGGTCGGTCGGTTGCTTATAAGCATTTCAATGCGAAACTAACAAAGGACATTGGACGCTGGTTTGTATGTGGTTGCTTTATCGTACGAGGCATACGTAACTTTGCGTTTAGCTTTCTATTATCAAAAGACACACATGTTTATAACATTTACAAAGAAGACATGCAATGCATTACTAATATTAATCTAGCATCTGCGGGAGGGCTGTAGCGGTTTGTAGAAAATGTAACTGCATCAATTTTTAAAAAATTTTTCAGCTTCTCAACTAAAAACTATTTTATTTTATTTTTTATTTTGTTTTGAATGCTAAATGCGTTTTCGCCCAGGCAGAAGCTCCTTAGCAGCCGGTCTGCTATGCCGTAAAAGAGTTTCAGGTTTGTTCTTATACGCAAGTGAACTTAAGAAATGCTTTGAATGTGTGAGTGCAAAAAATAAAACACTTTTTTAACATTGCAACTCGTCATGCATTATTTATTTATAGCAACTAGGCAACTAGTAAGCGGCAATTTGCTGCACGTGCACTTATCTGGCCATTGGCTTGTGACTTTGTTGCCTTCGCCTTCGCTTGACGCCTGCAGTTGACCAAAAAAAACGTCTTGTTGACCAATTTTTACGACAAAACTTTCTCCACTCGCTCACTCGCTTATAGTTTTTCTGCCTTTCTATTATTCACTGTTCTATTATCAGCTACTTTGAACCAACTGTGCCTGATTGCCCAAACGCTAGCGCTGCATTGAACTTGCTCGCAGTTTGTTTGCTCGCGCTGGCAGTTCGCTGGAGGGGGCGGGAGGTGAGCGAATTAGCGTGAAGTGAATTTTAATGAGCGCATAACTTAGCTTTGACTTTGATTTTATTCCATTCAGTGGCGTCTTTTCACATAAAAAAAAATGTCAGCCATTAGAACTACTTGTCTCTACGAATAAGAAGTTTTGCTGCTTCGCTCAATTAAGCCAAACAACCGCTTTTGGGGGCTTTAGCCAGTGACCCATAAAATCTCTGGATAAGCGTTACTTTACTCGCCGGCATGCATGCGTGTAATGTGGTGCTCATTAAGAGCCTCGAAGGCCAATGCCATGTGCTAATTAAAATTTTTGTTTTATGTGATTTTCCTTGGCATTTACATTTAAGGTTTATTGGCTTTGTTTGCCCACTTGCCATTGCTACTGTTGCATAAGTTCTGCTTATTCTTTGTGTTCTCTCTTTCTCTTTCTCTGCATTCATTTTATGTTTTACGCTATTTGTTTTTATTTTTCGTTCTACTCTTACTTACGAACGAGTACAAGTGGGTTTCCTTTACGTTCAACGACCACATGTTGTTTGGCATGCAATGTTCGGGCGCTCGCATGCCATCAGCCCTCAAATGAGTAAATTTTTGTTTGTTTTCCGCTCTTGCAGCTTTCCAGCAGGCACTCTCATATGCCCTATATATTTATTTGAAACATAGGCGGCTCTTTGCGCCTTTCTCCTCGTTTTTGTCCTCTTTTCGTACTTCTGTGCTGAAAAATTAAATTGTTGATATCGGTGCGCTCGGCGAGGGTGAGTTATCAACAGTAACTAAAATCCACCGTACACTGTGTTGCTATGTAATTGCTCTGTTTGAGTTTCTGTGGTTACTGTGCGCTAGGGGAGTTTATATGGCGGCAATGCAAGGTCATTGGAAGACCAATACATATTCTCAAATGTAATCTGTTTGCTATGTATACATACATACGTAAGCAAATATTTGATTATACATATAAAAATACTAGTTATATACCGTTTTATGTTTGTGTGTTTGGCGGCTGTTTTGCGCAGTTTAGTTGTTGCCGTTTCGTAAGGGGCTTGTTCTTTAAAGGGTGATTTGATAGCAAATTAAGCATATTTGTTACATAATAAATAGCCTCCCAGAGGCCGTACGCCTCCAAAAAGCTCTAACAAGCGATTACAGAAATACAACTTTCACTCTAAAGAGACCAGACGGGAGCTATACTTAACATGAATTGGGTGCTCCAACATCCACTTCTGGCAGAGAACAAAGCCTTGCTACGAAGCTCACCACTGTAGAACGGGTGCAATGTGCTTTATAAATATTTATCACATACAAATCGCCAGGACCGGATGGAATCTATCCGTATCTTTTTCGGTATGGTATTAGATACATAGCCCGCGTCCTCTCTAAACTCTATAGGGCGTCGCTCTTGCTGGGTTACATGCCCAGCAGATGGTCTGTGGTTAAGGTCGTGTTTCTATCCAAAATGGGCAAGCCACACGCAATTACCGTCATCGTACCGACCAATTAGCCTCAGTTACTTTTTTCTAAAGGGCGTGGAGAAAATACTGGACCAGTATATCAGAGAAGTCAATGTACGGGAACGGCCTCTGAAAAAGAACCAGTTTGCTTATCTTCCAGGCAAATCCACGGAGACTGCCATTCAAAGCCTCACTTCAAAAATTGAGAAAGCTCTGGAGTCTAAAAATATAGCCCTTTGCGCCTTCATTGATATTTCATGGGCTTTTGACAACACGTTATATAAGGGGCAATAAAAGACGCCTAGTTGTCAATGTGTGTGTGTGTGTGTTGGCGATGTTAAGAACAAGAGGCCTGATAAAATCGATAACATCCACAACGGGATGCCCTAAGGGGGTGTACTCTCTCCCCTTTTTTGGACTATGGTTATCGACGAACTCCTTTTCACACTGAACAGCCAAGGGTTTGAAACGCAAGGCTACGCAGATGATCTGGTAATCTCCCTAACAGGGCTACAATTATCAATTTATATGATAACCGAAGCGAATATGATGGTGACAGGTAATAAGGTCAATGGAAATAAGGTCAATTGACTTTATTTCCCCCCCTGGTGCGAAATAAAGTCAATTGACATTATTACCTTTTCAAAAGCGAAATAAAGTCAACAAAAATTTGGAAATAAAGTCATTGACGCTATTTCCTCATTCAAATGGAAATAGCGTCAACAATGCTTAAAGTATGTCGATTCATAGAAAAAAATGTTGTTCTTACCACAAACATTGCCCCGTAAGTGTTGTTTTTTAATAGATGAAAAAGGCTTTTGCCAAATCCTCAGTGTTGTGATATTAATCCACACACAATCATGAACTACCACCAATTGATTCTATTAAAAAAAATTTAAATTACGAATATGTAAAAACACGATGCGAAAAACTAAACGCCTGCGCACAGCTGGAATACGACAAATATTTGAAGAAAGAGTGGAGAAATGATCCATAACTTGCAAAACATTTTTCGTTTCTACAAAAATAAAGCGAACACTATTAAATTGAAGAAACAGTGCATGTCCAAAAACCCCGGAGGAGCACTGAAAGAATTCTGTGTTTTAAATAAGCATATTTTGAACGAATTCGGAATGTCTAAGGTGGAAAAGAATCCAACCTTTCTATAAGGAAACAATTATAAAAAAAGAATTTTCTTACACTGTATTTATGTCTCCGCCAGCAGTCATTTAAAAGCAGCTAAGGAGAATGACGACACTACTTATTAGATGGCACATTCAACGAGCCAATGTTCCAAAATGCGGGTATAAACAATTATTGATTATTTAATATCGGAACCGAGATCATATAAGTTAATTGATTGGTTTTCACACACTTTTGAAACACAAATTATATGCTTTTTTACTGCAGACAAGTTGTTGCCTCAAAACACAGCAGAAATCTTCCAATCAGGGCTGCCAACTCTCCTTAGTTATGAGGTGCCATATTGAGGATAAAAAAAGTGCCAAAATGTGCCATTCCTTTTAATCATTCACATTTAGCAATAAACTAAAGCCACATTTTCAAAACAAAAGTGCAATGATAAAATAAGATAAACCAGTTGAAAAGCCTTTATAAATTAGAAAATTTTAGTTGAGAAAAAGAAGTGCACGCAAAGGATTTCACAAAAATGTATTGAAATGTTATTTTTTTTACAAAAGTGCCATTTTGGCATTTTGTGCCAAATTGAAAAATTAAGTGCCATTTGAAGTAAAATAGGAACAAATGGCACGGTTTGAGCCAAGTTGGCATCCCTGCTTCCAATAACTTACAAATATAAAAATGTGAAATATCGAGGGCTTGAATTCATTAATACCCTCTATCTGCAATTTGCACAAAAATTAATTTGTGATTTTAGAAACCATCTGGGACTTATTACCTGTGGTTATATAAGGTAACATTAATATCACTGATGACAGTTAAGGCTGAGTTGGATTTTTATGTCAGAATCTCATCTTTGTGAAAAGTGTGCAGATAGGGGGTATTATTGAATATAAGCCCTCGATGTTTAAAATATATAAAAATTGTATTTCAACGTATACAAAAAATAAATCTACCTACGTTACAGCACGTCGTGAGACGGGGAAGGGGGGGCCGGGGGGGCCGCGGCGTAGCGTGACGTGGTGTGCGCGCCGGTCGCGCGGGGTACGCGGGGCGCGAGCGCGAGCGCGACGCGCGCGGTTTGGCGCCCTAAGGGGGGCGCCGCGAAGCTAAGAAAATTTAATGTTTGAAAGAGAAATAATGTCAATTGATTTTATTTCGTTTTTAAGAAGGTAATAATGTCAATTGACTTTATTTCGCACCAGGGTGGGAAATAAAGTCAATTGACCTTATTTCCGTTGATCTTATTACCTGTCACCGAATATGATCGCTTATAAATTTTAGCGATAAAAATGATGCTAACTAACCTCCTTGGCCGTGATAAATAAACAAATGCCAGATATGAAGTAAAAATCAACGAAAATTGTCTTTAGACTTCTGCAGAGTTCAGCCTTTGCCATGGATATCGACGATTTTGAGTCCACTGCCTAATAGAATGTTTTCTGCCTGAGCTTCGCCGCTATATTATTTTCGGGAACCTTGTTAAGTCCCCAGAAGATGCTTCTCTCCCACTTTTTCCGCTAATATGTCGCAATGTATATTTTACCTAAGGAAATCTTAAATCGGCTGGAAAAATATTTTCATTTCATAAAAACAATTAAACGTTTACTATGCAAATTATTAAAAATAGTTTTACTCGATCCAAGCAATTATTCTATAACAATTTCTAGGATAATTTATCTACATAAAATAGAATTATAAACATTTCATTAAGAGGCTGCAACAACAACTCAAGCCATTGCCGGATAATGGGCCTTATGAAAGAATTGCTTTTTCTTAAAATTTCAGAAGTTTTACTCGATTTATTAAAATAAATTTAAGTAAAAGATCTGAAATTTCAAGAAAAAGCAAATGCTTAGTTTTTATTCATGAGGGCCAATAAGTCAATTAATGTTTCTCTCCATTAAAATATGAAAGCAATTTCAAATACGCCAAAAGGCGCCATAGAAAAATTGAAACTCAAGACGAGCCACCGAAAGCAAATGAACACAAATGAACACAAATGAAAATGAAAAAAGCAATCAATGCAAATGAAGAAATTCACTTTCTGACTTGGCTAAGTAATCGAAACGTTTTAACAACCCACACACTTAGCAAACAGAGGTCGATTACGCGGCTTATATGCAAACCAAAACAATGAAATCACGTGTGCGAGACGATTTTTATTTTTTATTTTTTTTTTTGTACAACAAGAATGATTCAATGCAATACTTCCAGAAAAGAGAACTACAGAGGCAGGCAGAGAATTGAGAAACAACTGGAAAAATGTAGGAGAGAGCATAGGAGAGCACTGGATTGTAACGAGTGAAGGAAGAGTAATTAGAAAGGCGAAAACATTAGAAAAACAAAAACAGGCCAACAACAAAATGCAATGAAAATCAAAGCGAAGCAGGAAACGAAACAAACAAAAAAATATGTATTAAATGAAACGAAAGGTATTCGCTTGGCGACAGAGCCTTTTGCGGGCACTAATGAGTATTTAGTTAAATGTATGTACATATGTCAAACTCTGTTAATGATAATACTCGTATATGTATGTATGTATAATTGAGGCTCATGTGGGTGGTACATAGGTATGTATTTTCTATATGCGTCTACATAAATATGCATATTTGTGCCCCAAAAGCGAAGCGAAGTTGATGGAAATCAAAAGCCCAAAACAGTAGAAGAAGAAGACCAGAAAAGTGGCTGAGAGCGCAAATGCGAAAAGCATGCGAATGCGAATACGAAGAATGTCATAACTACATACATATGTACGTACAGACTGTGGCTGGCTATGGATGTCACTATGAATGAAGTGATTGGAAAATGCGAAAAACGCCAGGCGACGCACTGACGAATGCGTCCACGACTACCACCAAACGAAGCCAAATGGCCAACAATGGCTTTCATTTTCATTTTCATTTTCACATTTGATATTTAGTGTTTGAAAGACAACGCGTTCGACAACACGAAAATAGCGGAGCAAAAATCAAAGCAAATATTCTAAGCTTAGAATTTCAACAAATCTCTGTCTTGCTTTTTTTTTCGAAAAATTCTTTGTCTCTCTGTACTTATCCCGCGCTATCTGGTTACCGCTTATAAAGTTCGCCGTAGCGTAACTAATTACTCTGTTAAAAAGAGCCACTTATAAAACGGCCATTGTGGCAGATGGTTTTCCTAGCTGTGCTAATTTAAATGTAACGGTTCTGCTAACATTGTGACGCAACAACAAGACGACCAAACCGAAAACAGTAAAGTGATGCGTAAAGTTTAATTAAGACGGTGACTCACCGCTTTGGAGTAAAAAGTAAAAAAAAAGTCGTATGCGAATTTTACGAAAAAAGTAGACACATTTTATAACAATAATTATTTACAAATACATAGATACTAAAACAAACGCAAACGCAGACACACATGCAAATCTATAAAGTGAAATAAATGTATTTGGCGTTAAAAATTTTGTGGATTTAAAAAAAAAAAAAAAAAAATTCACTTCTGAAAAAAGAAGTAAAAGACAGTTTGACGCAGGAAAGCTACACACATATTTGCTTCCTTAATTACTTTACTACATACTAAAAATTGCGCTATATAAACCTCTTTTCGATTTCGCTTTAAAGTAGAACAGTTTTTAGGCGAATACTATGAAATAGCCGCTCATTTTCTTATAGCATTTTTTTCCCCTTTTTTTTCAAGAAATTCTTAAACTATACGGATTTGTGTATCTCAACTCTAATCTTTACTTTGCCGCTTCGTTCCTTCGTTCCATCGCAGCAAAACTTTATAATTAATAGTTGGATTAAAAAAAGAGAAAAATAGAGTGAAATAGCAGTAGAAATGGGAGCACGACGTCCTTCGTCACGTAACAACGTCATCCGCCTGCTTGCCTGGCTGCCGGTATGTCCGTCTGTCTGTCCGTCTGTCTGTTACCACGGTGCACTCTATTGCAATTCGCTGGCATAGAGATTTGCCCTACCACACTGCAACTATGGTGCGCCGAGTAAAACGTTTGCAGCATCAGCAACTAGCGTAACATGCACGCGTGCCAATCTGCAGCTGCATTGCCTCACTTGGACTTTTGTTGCCTGCTTTGGTATTTTCTGCCATCATCACCATCGCCACAACAGTCACCTCGTTCGTTGAGTTTATCGGTGTGTGACCTTCCTTTCATGTCATTCAATGAACTCTCGCCGCCAACACACATCGGCATGCCATTGCACAACAGCAGTGCATTTCTGGCGTACACACATGCATATGTACATGCATACAAACATGTGTGCTTGCATATGAATATGCAAAAGGTATACGTAATATCAACACTGTTGATGCATTGTTTTAGTCCAATATCACATAACATCAATATGTGGGAAATTCCACAATAGACAGCATTGTTAAACATACATATGTAGCTAACTAACTGACAGCTGGGTGTTCCAAACCAAAACGGACGGGGTTCACACTTCAAGAGTTTGATTTGTTTCAAATTTTTAGGGCTGATCCATAAACATAAATAAAAAATTAATATGAAATTTGAGCTTGACTAATACATTTTTAAAAACTTTACAGCACAAAAACATAAACAAATCGATTTAATAGTTTTCCAAATATCTTGATAACGGGGCGAGGAAAAAATTTGAAAAAACGCACACATACACACATCAAACACGTAAAGATTTAATTTGATTTTTTGCCGAATTTTCTAAAATGAAATAAATTACGCACACTTCCATTCTTTTACGAAATTTCGGAAAAAAATCTTTGAAGAAACGAAGATAATCGTGCTATGTGAAGAATATCTTTCGGAATTTTTCCAGAATTTTCTTTATTTTTCGTACGGAAATTTCTTTACGAGTTCGTGTCAACCACTTCATATAATTTTCTTTGAAAATTCGTAAAAAAATCGTTACTTAAGATTTCGGGAACTTTGGTTTGCAGGGAAGCTATTTAAAATTTTTTTTCTTGAAAAATTTTTTACATACACATTTTTTGATAGAAAACATTAGGTTTTGAAAATATGCCATCTCAAAAAAAAAATAAAAAAATCACAATGCTAGTTCTGAGTATTGCGCAATATTTAAGTATAGTATTATGGGGTGCACTCTACAATAATTTGAGTTATGATTTTTTTACACCGAATTTACAAATTTTTTTAATTTTTTTTACAATTGTTTTGAGTATGCAGTTTTGTAGCGTTTTAAGCGATTGCAAAACTGGCGTTAATTTTTTTCAATTATCTTAGAAACGGGTGCGCATTTTCTTCCATAAGAAAAAAGTGCAAAAAGCCGTCAGCATAAAAAATATTACAAGTCAACGCAATTTTGCAGGAGCTTCAAGTTGAACTCTATTAAACTAAAATTTACTCAAACATACTCAAAAGATTTATAAAAAAATTTTTAAAAATTTAAATTTGCAATGTACTCATTTTACTCAACTTCGGTGTAAAAAAAATTCATAACTCAAATTATTGTAGAGTGCACCCCATAATACTATACTTAAATATTGCGCAATACTCACCATTGTGGTTTAAAATTAACTAAAAATTAAAAAAAAAAAATTAAAAATTTTTCTTTTCATAGAGAATTTTGATGTGTGTATGTGTGATTTTTTTTTCAAATTTTTTCCTCCCCCCGTTCTCGAGAAACTATAAAATCGATTTGTTTTTGTTTATGTGCTGTAAAGTTTTTAAAAATATATTAATCAAGCTCAAATTTCATATATATTTATTATTTATGTTTATGCATCAACCCTTAATCTGTTTTGTCATCTGAGAGAAATTTGTTTAAAAAAAGTTCGTTAAGAAACTATTATGATTCATAAAAAAACTCCATTTTTGGAGGTATTTTCCAATCGGTCCAGCTCACGTAAATCTTAATATTTTTCCGAAATATTTTGGTGGTCTTCTTAAAATATAATAAATTTTGTAATACCGGTGGAAAAACCGCAACTTTTTTGGTGATGCAGTCAAATGGTTTGAACGAAAAACTCGACTATATTAACTTCTTTACAAAGATCATTTTTACAATTTTTTTTTTATCTAATCACATTAATGAGAAATCATATGCAATTCGCAGGCCAATTTATTTAATTGAAATATCTATATATATAATCTATATCATCGGTGAATGGGTATCAATCGAAATGTTTTTGAAAATACTCGTTTCTTAGCTGAACTATAGGAGGGTTGCCACTTAAAAAAAAAATCATATTAGGTAAAAGAAATATGTATCACCATATGAGTGCCAAACGAAAGGCTTTGCAGAAAGTTGTAGTTTCATAATATTTTGAAGAGGGTTGCTAAGAATATTCTTGAGGTGTTGGAAGAGGATTGCCACCTGTTAGAAAAATTAAATTCAAAGTATTTAATAAGTTAAATGCATAATTAAAATATGGGTATCAATCGAAGGGGGTTTGAAAAATGTCCGCAGCCATTCGAGGCCATATGTTTTTGTGATAATATTTCACAAGCGATGTGACTGTCTCATCTGTGCGAACTTCGAATTATTTCCGCCATGTTCGTTACCTAGCTGTATACATACATGAAAAAAACATTGCGGCAAGAGGTCGCCAAAATCTACCCACACTAATTGCAAATCTCTTTATATTTAAATGTAATAACTTGTGTTAAATTTCAGTTTAATAAATCACATGCATTTCTTACAACAAATAGAAGCAAATCAAAGTCAACCGAATTGCGGTGCAACAAGCCAACTTGTCTGAGATTCTCTGCGCTACCAATCGCACATTCCCAGCAATTTGCTATGCGGTTCGGTTAGCAAAGCACCACAGGCAGTTCCCAACCTCACCGCTGTTGAGCGCATAAAATGGCAATGGTGTTGTGTTGCGTAGTTTTCTCACACAGTGCAAATATATTTTCTTGTCAATGTCATTCATTGGTCTTTTTCACATCACAAGGCAATTGTTCGCCGAGTATACTATGTAATTATAATCTGTATGCCAACCCACCTACCCCTCCAATTCGCGTGAATTTGGAAAAACGCTAGAAAACTGCATATGTATGTATGCATGTAAGTGCAAAAAGAAGAGGAAGCAAAAGTGATTTATTTTCAATTAATTGTAGCGCCAATTTGAGTAGTGTTGTCTTATTATTGTTTCTCCCTCATTGATACAAGGCTAAAAATATTCAAGGGTTCCCAAGAGTTTTTTTTTTTTTTTTTTTTTTTGTTGACAGCGGGGTGTGTGTGTGTGTGCATTTGCGTTTGTGTGTGTATATATACGCGTTTACTAAATAAACTTTTGCAAATAACTACAAATAAATGTGAGATCAACTGGAAGCAACCCAATTTCACACGTAGACGTATTTTGTTTATTTTAGTAGAGGTGCAAAATTCACAGTAGACAGCAATAAAATAATTTGAGTGCCCGACCGTCCATTTAACTAAAGAAGGAACAATAAAGCGCTAATAAATAGGTACAAAAAAATAATAATTAAAAATTGGCAAAAACTAGCAGTGCGAATTCGATATTTTTAAGTGTGTTGAAACATTAAAAACATTTACTTTAGTACGCTACCAACAACTGCTATTTGTTTAACACAGTGTATGCAAATCACACAAACAACACACTCGATGTGAGTCATAGTTCGTGTCGGCCCATCTGCACCTATCCAATTGAGTTCCAGCACTTCCGCCCCCGCCACCCAACTATCGATCCTCTTTCGATTTTATTTGGTCTCTCTTACGATCAGTTCACCGGTCGGTTTATTACCCAAATCTAAATAATTGCCCCCCAACTAGCGCGCCGACCGATCGAAATCGAAACTCAATCAAAATGGATCACAGGGCTATTGCCAGTCAAGTGCGAGGTGAGTCGTTTATGCGGGAATTGCATGTGCAAATATGTATTTAATATTAGCTATTTACTACATTCATACTTTGTTTTGTTTTTGTGAATACTGCTTGCATAAGTAATTGTATGTATGTACACATGTATGTATGTATTTTGGCGTACAACGGAACGTATGAGTGATATGCAAGTGCAAATAAATGAATACTCGCTATTGTTAAACTATAGTTTTTATAAGCAGCTGTGCTTTCATTGTATATTGTTTTGACAGCTTTTTCAGATTCGCTACCAAGTTCTTGTTTGTTTTTTTTTCAAATGTAAATACATACATACATACAAAAAAAATTTAATTTTTAGAAATAATTATTAAATGGTGTGCATGTGCATGTCTTTTAAGTATGTACACTCAAACGACATACAACAGAAATATTGTTCTAATGCTCTCATATACATACACTGGGAATCAAAAGTGAGTGCATGGTGTTTTCCGTTTAATATTTGCAATGTTTTTCAAGTTAAAATTTTTTGTTATTTTTTTTTTATAAAAATATGATTCATGATTTAATCAAAACCACATAAATGAAACTTTATACAGAACTTAAAAAAAAGTTCAACAAATTTTCGTCTAAATTTTGAACTTTTTAATCGGAATTTTTAGAAAAATTTTGAGTACGCGGATATACCGGTTTTTTAATTCAAGTAAAACAAGTGCAAGCTTTAAGCGGCTAAAAAATCGCGTTCAGTATGAAACACATTTTTATAAAAAAAATTTTACTTGAAAACCATTGCAAATATTAAAAAAAAAACACCATGCACTCACTTTTGATTGCCAGTGTACATACTTATACTTTGCCGCACTGTAGCAAATTGATGGCCCACTGCAAGCTACAATGCTGGCACAGTAAATCGTTAGCTTGTAAAGTATTACCTGTTGTAAGACACCATTCATCGACACCTGCAGACACATTGATTGTTAAGTGATTGAATGATTGAATGACAGGCGCTATTGGCGCACACAAAGACCACTACAATATACATATGTATGTATGGCAAAAATCACAACATTTCCCATACACATAAACCACCTGTAAGTGCAACAACCATTCAATTCAACTGCGAGACCAGTTTGCTTTAGTCGATTCCCATTCGGCCGTACATAATTTTAAACATGATTTCATCTTTTCCACTTTGGCACTTTGGCTCTGGGCATTGATACATTTTCACACGTGTAGTTTATCACCAGGGAACGGATTTTTAGGACATAAAAACCTATAAAAAAGGCAAAATAAAGTAACGAAAAAAGCAAAAAAAGGCAAAATAAAATAGCGAAAAAGGCAGGAAAAGGCAAAAATAAGGTATTGCAAAAAAAGCAAAATAAGGCACTAAAAAAAGACAGAAAATACGAAGAACAATCAAAAAATATATTTTGTTTAGAAATGTTTATATTACAAGTAAAAAGAGAAAAAATATGAACTAGTTTCATTATGGCTGCGTTTCTTTATACATTCCAGATAATCCCATTTCACAGCCGGAAAAACAGAATGCGTTTGAAATATACGTCAACATATCATCAGGAACGTTCCAAAGAATAAATAAACAAAAAAGCTTATTCCAAACGTTCAGAATGAATAAAGAAATGCAGCCTATATGAAAAATTTGTACTTTGAATCTTTGACTATTTTATCCTTTCGAGTTTCTAACTCATAAAACATTAATCTGTATAGTTGTAGTAACATTGAACCACAAGATGCATTTTGAAGTTTTCTGGCAGCATTTTCATTCGATTTTCGCGAAGAAAAGCCTTGAATGTACTAAATGTGCGCTCGACGTAAGTTGATACAAGTGGAGCCCAATTTAAATATGGAACGTTTGAAACGTTCTTATTATCAGGAATAAGGGCGTTTTCCTCGCCCTTTACAATTTTATCCACACCCCGTATTGTCTCCAAGCCTACGTTAGCTGAGAAAACGGCTTTGAATTTTTCCAACACCAGTTTGGCAAGAGGTCCCTGCGCTTCTATAAGCCGCATGGGCATGTGTATATTTTTTAATCTTAAAAAAAAAAAATTGTAAATGCTATAATCACTTTTTTAAAGGTAGAAAAGGCAAAAAAAGGCAAATATCTTAAAAAAGGCAAAAAAGGCATCATCAAATGTGTATATATGGAATCAGAGAAAGCTAAATCGTGGACATTCTTAATCGAATATACTCTATCTCTTTAGCAGAAAAAAAGGCAATTTCCATAAAATCCGTTCCCTGTTTATCACCTTTATTGATGTTATGAAATTGTACAGAAAATCAAAAATTAAACAACAATCAATTATCGTTATAATGCTGGTAAAAACCCTTTTTCAGAGTAAATAACCGTAACGGAATGAAAGGTAGAGTTAAGTATGCCTAAGTATATTCTTTAAGTGAATCTTATGGAAGGTCCAACGTCCCTAGCGTGGGGATTGTTCCGCGGTTGTAAAAGGTGCATTTGTTGAAATGGCGCATTTTGTAATAAACAATTTCGATGGCGCGAAGGGAACGACTTACCCACATGCCTGTGGATAGCGAGCACTTTAAATCTAGAACCAGAACTTTCTCTCTAGAACAGGAAAGTGTCCTTTTTTCCTGCAGCGAAAGAACCCAATCAGGGAATAGTGATATCTACCACAGCAGACGACTACTCTGGCTTTTGTGTGACAAAGACTTCATTTGTTCAGGGCTACGCGAATGGCATAGTGATTCTTATTAGGAATGGCTTTGACGGCACAATGTCAAACCTGCTATAGAGCGCGTGCTCTCAATGGAAGCCGTACCTAGATAAAGGTATTTAAAAGACTAGGACCTACCCGAAGCTAATGGGGAGAAACGAAGGCATCAGATCTAAATTAGCTAGATTTACAAAACCCGCCTGGTGAAAGAAAACCATGGCCATGGTATTGGCCAGAAGGCTCCTTTTCACTAGCATGAGGCAAGTTAACGCTGTATTTCAAGCCGATGTGCACGCCACGGTACAATGTCTGAGATACATGTGTGTACATAGTAGGGTGATTGACTCGGTTTTTCCAAACCGGTTTTCACCGTGTTTTATTTTATATCTATAGGCGGTTTTTTTAAATTCTTGATCGGATAGACCAGATTTTTCAACGAACAAAGCAGGTTTTTCGAAGTTTTCAAGGCTTTTTCCAGTTTAAGGGAAACCCGTAAATGCGGAGATCTACACTCTTACTCCAGCTCCGAAGAAGCTTTTTTATGGCAGAAGACAGTGTCATTGTCTTCCGAGGGGCGAACGCTATTTAAAAAACCTTTTTTGATGTTGTTGGGACCAAAAATTGAACCATGGACCTCCCGTGTGGCAGTAGGCGCATCTAAGCACTCGGCTACAACGGCAATAGCACTACTCAAATCGAAAAAAGTCCGAAGAAGTGGAATAAAGTATTAAAGAAAAAGTAAAAATAAGACCAAACATGAATTTTCAATCATTTTATTTGCTTTACTTTTGATCTAAAGAAAAACTTTGAACTTATTTTGCTTTACTGCTGTCTAAATATGTAAAAGTTATCTTTAATTTTAATAGTTTTATCGTAATATAATATTTGGTCATGGCTTCATCAACACCGATTTACCCGGTTTTTTCTCAATTCCAAAATAGAGAACCGGGTTTTTTTAATTGCAATTTTTCGAAAAACTCGAAAACCGGTTTTGGAAAAAAGCGAATAATCGTACATAGTATACAGAAAGTGGTGCGATACACACGCTGACGGCAGTGTGCCTCGCCACGAAAGCACACCGCTTAACACTCATCGTATCCAGAATCCCGGATAAGCTCATTTGTCTATTTGTCATGTATTTCATGATTAGATACTATTACAGTAATCTTAGTCCTTAAATTTTCAAGATTACAATTATTATAATCATAATGGTAACATTTAAATATGTTTACAATTAAAGCAATAGTAATCTTATATAATTTAAGGATTATAATAAGGCAATCGTAATTGAAATGTAATCGTAATCAAAAATTACCCTGCATAAATGCATAACTGTGGTTAGCCCCATATTCTTAAAATTCTGCCTCACCAAAATAAATGAGAAAACTATGTTTGCACTTTGCCTTCGCCTTTATTGGTTTAAGCAGCTTGTACGCATCAAGAAATCAATTATTTTAACAATGCAGACGTTGTTGATTGCTTTCAAGAAGCTTTATATAAACTGATTGACTTGCATTTGGGTTTTGTTACGAAGTTTTATGAATTAACGCTGTTTTCACTATTAGCAAAAATTGTGTTCACACTTAGGGTTTTTGTTGAGAGTAAATCATTAAAAAATTGCATGCTCTTGTTGCATGATCTCCAAGGAAAGCTTGCGTATTTACATATATATTTATGTATGTATGTATATGCTAATGAATATATAAATATTTGCAAAGTGATTTACTTGTAATTTACATTTAAAAACAAGATGGAACTTCATTGCCACTGCTATACAAATATATGAATTATATTTCCCAGCCATACACTGAGGGAAATAATGCATAGTAAAAGTGAATACTTTATATTTGATTATCGTTTAAAAATGTTCATATTTAAAAATAATATTTTCATACTAAAATTTATTACGCACGTATTTGACTGTTCACATCTGAGTATGTATATGTAAGTGTTATCTAACTATAAGCTATCTTTAAGTTCATTAAGCTAAAAGTCACTATTATCCGTTTTTTTTTTCTTTGACGAAAACTAACTATATTTCTATGGCGATGGCCGTGAAATAGTCAAGGATGGTTACCTCTGCATTTGATGTAACTAACTTGTAACTAACTACTTTTGGACATAAAATATCAATAGGAAAAACAAAATATTTTATTTATTTTACTTAATTTTATTTTTTTTCCTGTTATCACATTTCATATTGGTTTACATATTCTGCTATAGGTGGTCCCATATTCGAACTCCGCCAGACATAACTTCAAAATGATAATATGAAATTTCGATCTTCCTTTTATTTGTCCTCAATTCGAAAAAGTATTTGCGAAGTGCAGGATATTTAAATAGAAACGCTTTTAAAGAAAACAATCTCCTTCATTACTCCTGCATTACTTGTTAACTAGTTTCAAGTTAGCTTTTTGTAGCTAACTACAAGTTATATATTTTAAAGAAATCCCCCGCAAAAAAGCTAACTACAAGTGGGTTATTTTTTATCAATTGATAATTTTTTTCTGCAGGGTGTGTGCGCAAAGATGCCTGCTACAATTTGTTGATATCCAGAGAGGGTTCGTATTCCACTGCAGGCAACATGCAAAACAAATACTCTTTTTTTTGTTTTTATCTTGATTATTCACTTCACGGATGCTCTTTCAGAACGAACGCGGTCATTTTAATATGCGCGTAATTCAACTGAATATTTGTCAATATAGTTACACTACTTCCGCTGACGTTTGTAGTAAGATCAATTACGTTTCTATTTGATTTTAATATTTTTTTCCCCTCAGTGTAGTTACCACCTTATCGATTGTCTAATTACCACTGTTTTCAACAAACTTTTATTACGAAACAAGTGCGTGAAAATTGTGGTAATTACAAATTGCAAAATTGCAAACACGTGTAAAACTTTCGAAACTAGTAGTAACAAACCGTTTTCCGCTAAAAGTAGAAGTTGCACATACTTACACACTGGTCGACCCCTCGGTTACGTAGTTGATATGTTCTGTGGCTATTGATGGTCACAAAACTTTTCGAAATACAACTGCTCAACATGTGGCAGCTGTTGTTGTTGTTACCTGTACATCCGAATGTGTGTTCATTTGTATGTGCATATATGTTTGTATACACACCTACATATACCTCTTTATGTCGCTGAGAATATAAAAGGCAGCAACAGTTGTGACACACTGTTTTGTCGTTGAACGCGTTAAACTTTTAATTAGGCGAGGAAATTTTACGTGAAACATATAGAAAGAGAATAGTTAAAAAGCGAACATATATATGTAGTAGTTATGAGGCCAAACTAAAATAAATATTTCAAGAATAACATTATATTTTATTATATTTAAGTCCGCCATCAAGTGGTTTCAGAACCGGGCTGGTTCTTACAGAGGACGAAACAGATGTCCAAAGTGCACTTGAGATATGGAGGGAACACTTCTCAACTTTTTTGAATAGAAACACGTTTGACGAAGACATACCCACACCCATATATATAGGAACGAAGATCATGACCCTCCACTCGACGAAGACGTGGTAAGAGCAGCAATAATGCGGCTTAAAAACAACAAAGCTCCTGGAGCCGACAAAATACCAGCTGAGCTCCAGCAATTTGCTGTTATCAATACATGCGTCCTGCTAGTGTCCTTGTGCTGTTTCTTCGTCTTGTGAATAAAGAAAACCCGGGTTTTTCAGATTGTAGATATATTGTCTAGAAGATTTAAGGTATTTTAATAATTAAAAGTTCTTTTTTACCGATTGCAGCTTGTCGTTAACGCTGAAAAGTCACTGATTTACTAGCCAAAAAGTACTGCTTAAGTGGATGCGGCTATGATTTATCGCCATTGAAGCCTTTTAAGTCTCTACACCAAAGCTTGGTGAGGAATAAAATGAATCCGTGCCATGCGGCCATGCGAATTCTTTACACTCTCTTAAACGCGCGCTATTCCGCTAGCAAATATTTAAGTTAGGTTGCACTTCAGCGAAATGCATTCATTTCCAAAAAGCGACCTTCCTGCTCGCTGCTCACCACAAACTCCGCACAACTTTTAATGCCATCCACTAATGTATGTATATATGTATGTATATGTACATACATTTATATGTTGGAGAAAACTACATTTAGACTAAATGAAAACTTTTGCTTATTTTCGCAGCAAAATGCAATCACAAATTTGTTTAAGCAATAATATTCGTTCCTGAGTTGCGCCCTGCGTC
>NW_023458566.1:15525717-15541579 GCF_013731165.1 Rhagoletis pomonella
TAAATGTAGATGACTGTAAATAATAATAGATGTAATGAAGATTCACTGTTGATGATATGATACATATTCGCCTTCCTATCCCACCGAGTTGTAGCCACGGATGCCTAATGAAATGTAGCAAAAAATTAAATATTGAATAGGTATTCTGGAAAGGCCGTTTACGACTTAACAGCGAATCGAGTAATCTATTTAGGTGGTCAAACTGTAATTAAAGCTAGAGGATTTTTCACACCCATATCGGTAAATGAGTGAGGTTAAGATTAGCGTAGCTGTGAGGGTTCGCGCCCTGCATCGGATGGGTCAGTCAACAAAGGCATACCGCCTGCTATATATGTGCCAGATCGACACAACCTACTGGCTGGTGTTTTCAAGTAATTTTCACATTGCTTGGCAACTAAAATTGATTAAATAATCATATCGCAATATTACGCAAAAGAAGTAAGAAGAAAGAGACTGAAATACGCAAATGCGAAGAGTAAAAACGCGCAGAAATTTTTTTTATGGCAAAATGATCTTCCGTTTTCTGATCACGACGAGATACGAATTGCAATAGCACGATCCGAAAATAACAAACCTTCTGGATAATTGCGAGCTGAGCTATTCAAGGCCAGAATCTAGTTGGCAGGATATAGTATGACGTAAGGATGCCAGCTGATTGGAATCTAAGCTCACTCTGAGCAATCCACAAAAAGGGAAACCCCGTCGTATGTTACAAATACCCTCGAATCAGCCTTCTGAGCTTCGGCTAAAGCATTTAGTGTTAGAATTTAGAGTTCCTGCGAAACTAATACTTGACTTTAGTAAAATCCGCAGCTGCGTGAGAATTGGGAAGGACCCCTCCAAGCCGTTTGGAAGAATTGCAGGCTTCAGACAGTTGCACTCCCTGTCGTGTGATTTCTTTAATCTGATGTGGGGGAGTATACTTAATAAGAGCTTCAGAGCTTAACCGCTCGGTATCACCGGTCTGCTCGAAGTTAGATAGAGAAGCAAAACTCGCGGGTCTGATGGTGAACAAAAACAAATCGAAGTATCGGCTGTCATCACAAAAGCAGTCAGGAACGAAAATCACATTCTATAAGTCACTCATAATGCTGTACCGCCCGTATGGTGCAAAAGTCTGGACTATGAGGCGACCCTTAGATTATTCAAAAGAACTATTCTATGGAAAACAATGGAACGATACGAATCAAAATACAGCGACTGCTATGGCTAGGCCAAGTCGTACGAGCGGACTCAAACGCTCCAGTCCTGAAAGTTTTCGACGTGGTACCCGCTTCCTCTGGCATTTCCAATTGGCTTCAGTTATCAAGGAATATAACGACTGAAGTTATTTTATTGGCCTCGGTCAAAATCGCTTAAGCGGTTACAGCGTCAATCAAGAAGAAGAAGAAGAAGAAGTAATATAAAAATCTTTTGAATCCGATTTTTGTTCCTTGAGAGATAATTGAATCACCCAAGTAATCACCAAATCGATTGTAGGGCATCACAAAAAAAATATCCCTGGTGCTATTAGGGTGTGTAAACACTATCACTTCAATAATTCGAAAGCCTTCGAAAGTGAGGTTATCTCGAAAAAACTTAATTTAAGCCAGTTTTATGAAATGGGTGTATTTGTTTTTAAAGGTTTTATGTTTTCTGTAGAATTATTATATGTACACGGACTCTAACGATACTATACACTTTTTAATTTATTTATTAAAAAAAATTTAACTGATTTGCGCTTAGTTATACTTAAAATTCACTTACAATATTTTCCTCTTTTCCTTTCAGATCTGCGAACAGCATTCGATCTCTTGGACAGAAATCGTGATGGTCGCGTGACAGCAAATGAGCTGCAATTTATGTTAAAAAATCTTGGCATAAATGTGCGAGACGAAATCATACACGATCTCATACGGGAAGCAAGCCATTCTGGTGAGTAGAAAAATAAAATATGACAAGTTATAACTTATAGCCCGAGCTCAGGGTTTTGTGCTAAAAATAGGGCTGAAAATAACTAAATATAAGGAAAATTGGTATAGACTTTGCTTTTATATAGCTCTAGTTATAAACTAACTACTTTAGTTCCAAAAAGAAAATACACGTATATTAACATATTCGAATATGCAGTAAGCAAAAATTCTTATACACATACATATAAAAATGTGTAGTGCCTCTGATGGCAATATATCAAAAATTAGCTGACATCCACCTGCAAATTATAGCACTGTAGTTATAAATGAAAAGCAAAACTAAACGAAATACGATACCTCTGCCTAGACTAATTATCAGTTGCCGTCAATTTCCCAGACATGCTGCTAACAACTAATTTATAAAACACAAGTTTTCACACATGCCTACAATAACTATTGCAATAAATATTTCAGCGCACATTTGTGTACACTAGCACCTGTCTGTATGTACATACGTGTGTATGTTAGTGTATGCATTCGTATTGCATTTTGAGGTGAATAGCGCAAATTGCGCCTAAAGCCATGCAATACATGCCGAGTTCGCTCATACCCCAGCAGAAACGACCAAACGCATTCTCCAATACACTTAAAAAATTGTAAATAAAAACCAACACATTTGCACTTTAGCGTTATTTAATAATATTTAATTGAAAAGAGACAACTACATATACGCTAACTAGGGATGTTAATTTTTTGGCTTTTTACAATGCCGGGATTTTCGGGATGCCGTTATCACAATCTCGGGATTTAGGTATTCATTACTTTTCAACAACTTAAATCGAAAAAATTGTTTCTAAATTGTTTGAGAAGCTCTCCTACCATAAAATAAATAAAAAAGTAGGTTTCAAAACTTTTTTATTTAAAGTGGCGTTTTTATTTCTTCTCTCTGACGTCAGGATTTATTTTAAAGGACTTTGTAATTTCAAATATATGATTAATTCCAAAAATTATTTAAAAAATTCAATGCATTGTAGGAAGGAAAGAATGAAGGAAATTTTTTAGAATTAAAAAAAATGAAATTTTTTGGATTCACAATGACGAATAGGTAACCTTTTAAGCTGATAAAGTTAAAAGGACGAAATTCGAGCAAGTTATCGGGTTTATATAAGTCCTTAACATATAATTTTTTCAAAAACAAGGACATTTAATACCTGTGCATAAAAAAGTGGAATCTGATTAAATTCTACATAATTTCCTCTTTAACTTGATACCCATACTTCTTCTCTAAGCACATTTCACTGTATTTTATAAATTATTTTCGAATTGCTTACGTCAGGGTGGAAAACTAAAAATGCAATTTCACAATATTTGGCTCATTGTTTCACGAAAATATTGATTTCTGTGTGTAAAATTTACTATCGCACGGTGTAATATGTATAATGAGCTAGACATTTATGAAAAAATTTTAATTATTAGATAAACAAATAAATATAGCCAATACTGGTCAAGAAAAGGAGTTTCTATTATTGCCAAAAATCCCTGGATTTTCGGGAACTAAAAACATGAAACGGAGTCCATCCAAGGAGCAACTCCAGCGGCGCGGTTGAATAAACTGTCCTCGATTCTGATGCGCATTATTAATAAAATGTGATTAATTAAAAATAAAATGTATGTGCATGGCATCACAAAAATATTTAAAACAAGTTTCGCCCGAAAAAAATTCACCCGAAAATTTTTCATCCGCCCATAGTAAATACACGGAAAGAAAAAGTGAAAAGTGAACCGGTTCGGGGAAAATGAAAAACTCATGATAAGGCTGAATATTTTTAAATTACTGCGATAAGTGCTCAATAAAAATTAAAAAAAAAATTAAATTTTTATCCCAGAACGGAACAGAATTATGAACAGGAAGTCAAGAGAGCGGAGCGTACAATTTTGACGGACATTTGCTTTAGAAAAAAATTTGTTTACTCAGCAAACGTACATACATACATATGTGCATAGTCCACATTAAGGAGCAATGTGAAAAAGCTCATATGTGCACATATATTTGGTTTTCTCAGCTCAGTTCAGCTGTCACTTCCCTGGTGTTTCTTAACGGCCGCACACTCGCCATTTTATCTTTTTTTCCACTGGTGCCATAGATTTTACGATGCAATTTGTTTGCATTTCACTTTTTCGTAGTTGACAGTTTTACAAAATTTACGAGTAGTCAGCAGTGTGAATGCACACATGCACACAAACACGTACAAACACGCAAGCACCCTATCATCTACCCACCGCCAACGTTTTGTGGCTCATTCATTTTACCGCTGTTATTGCGGTCTTCTTGCCTGCAACCGAAAGCACATAAATTTGTGTAAATTATTTAAAATGATTTGCGAACTTTTTGTGCAAAGTTTTGTTTTAAACACAAATGTTGTTTGCTTGTTAGCGTTAGTTCATCAGCTTTTTCGCACACGGTCTGAAAGTGATAATAATTATTGTCACACTAGCAAACTTTTTCCTCATTCTCGTACATATGTACATATTTGCAAAAACTTAGTGACATTAGCAATTTTTCTAACACGTTCGTTTTTTTTTTTGTTTTGTAAATTTTCGACTAGCTGTGTGAAAACTTGCATGTTTAAGTAATATCGCAAATGAAATTCATTTGTATTTTCCTTTTTTACTTTTAAACACCTCGCGTGTAGTCATTCGATATGAATGCCATGCCATCTACATATTTTAATGCCGTTGCTAGCGATAAGAGTTGATTATGTTAATTTTATGTCGCCCGATAAGTGCCACCGTGTTTTCTGTGATTACCAGGAAAGAAAAGCAATAGCTTGGAAAAATTAAAGCATTTTAATGTGCTTATTTTTTGTGAGGTTTTAATTTTTGTGGCAGTTACCAAATATTTTGGGTCACGCAAGGATATTAAAAGAAGTGTTTAATTAGCATTGTGGGAATATGATAAAATTAATAATTAAATAATAAAAGTAGCTGTTTGTTGTGTAGTAATCTGTAATTGAATATAAATTGCATTGAAATAAAAAAGCGACAGCAGAAGAGGGGAATAGCTGGGGTTGTTGGACATGATTAAAATTAAGACTAAGACTAAGATCTAGATTAAGATTGAGATTGAGATTAAGAATAAGATTGAGATTTAAAATTAGATAGATGCAAATCCGGTTTAAGATTTAGTATTATATTTTGATTAGATGTGAATTAAGATTTACATTTGGATTTAGATTTAGGTTTGGATTTAGATTAAGATGGAAATTTAGATTAAGATAAGGATTAAGATTCATATTTATATTTAAATTTAGAAGTGGATTAAGATTTCGATTTTGATGAATATTAAGGTTTACATGAAGATTAAGATTAAGATTTAGATTTGGATGAAAATTAAGATTCAGTTTAAGATTTTGATTTAGATTAAGATTTAGATTTAGATTCAGAGAGCTATTAAGGTTAAGATTAACATTAAGTTTAGGATTATAAGAATAGGATTAACATTAAGTTTAAGGATGATATTGATATTGAGCCTAAGATTTGGATTAGGATCAAGATCAGCATAATCATTCATTAATATGCAGAAAACTGCTCATAAAGTTAATAAAGGATCCACGCACCACTTATTTTTTAAACACAAAGACTGCCGCGAGAGCAAGCCGTTTGTGGGGCGGCCGCCTTAGGGTATTGTTGTTTGTGTTTATGCTGGATAATAGGTTACGTGTGCCGAAACACACGAAGACTTTTTTGATTTGCCAGGAGATACCTTGTCTTGACATTGTTGGCAGTTGGCGCATAAACCCTTCTTATATATTGGGCAAACTACACTGAGATTCCAATTTTGGAACCAAACTATGCTTAGAAGCTGTTATATGCTCCCCATTAGCTTTTCGCCGCCGGCTTGTTAGAGTTGATGTCTTGGTAGGCCGAAAGTTTCGTCACTATACATTATTCTGGGTTCCTTTTCATCAAACGCGCCACCTGTTTCGTCATTCAAAAGCATTGAAAGGCTTTCCATCCAAAAATCAAGTGCACTCTGGCCGTCTGTTACCAGATTTCTATCTTCATCTTTGCAGGAGCTATATCTGGTCTTAAAACCATTTTAAAACCAACTGACCTCATGCACCTCATGCACTGGCTCAATTTTTTTTAGAAAAAAAACCTTAAAATGTATTACGCAATTTGAAATTTCCGACGTTTCAAAATATGGGCTTTCTGCCACTCTTATACCATTTTTCTTTTGATAGAAAATTCTTTAAAACATCCAATCCTCAGTATTTTTTTTTATTTCAAACTTAAGGCTCTTATATGAACATTGGTTGCAATTCTCCAAATACCTCATAAATAATACTCTTAAGCTCTACTTGGCATTCAAATGTCCACTTCAAAATATCGGTAGGTACTTTTCTGCTTAAGCCCACAGAAAATTCGCAGTTATGCAGTCGACCACGCGTGTTAAGCCGATTAGGGAAAGTGGCAAAAAGGCGAGAAAGACAGCACTTGGCAAACAAGAGAGAAAACAAAGCAAGTATTGTAGTTGTACATGCAAAAATTCATGTTTAAACATGCATACATATGTATGCATGAATGTATATTTATGTATGAATGTATATTATGGCTCACATGTATATGTAAATCAAGTGACTGCATTGCGAAAGATACTAAAAAATATCTACTAAATTTGGAAAGTAAAATTAAAATAAAGTTTTGTAAACATACTGAGGTTGTTAGCTTATGTGGTTATGTGGTTATATTTTTTATTCAGTTTACAACAATAAAATACACTACACAATAATAATTTTTATCCAGATAACCAGGCAAGCGTGAACAACCTCATTTTTTTATTACCTTCCTTTTTTGCCTTCCTTTTATTAGCTCGGGATGTAACTATGTAATATTGATGCGCCTAAAAGATGCAGCGATTTCTATTCTCAGGTTACATACCTGATGACAGCACGAATGGCAATTATATTAGGGAGGTTTTTGTTTTTTAAACTATAATTTTATTTTATTTCCCCTAAAAATCGCCTAATTGTTGCTCATACGCTACGTTGTACACAGCTTAGCACACAAATGAAAATAGGTAAATCAATTATTCCCGAACTTTTTAAATCTCTTCACTCACTCATTTGCAGCTATGCCTTGAGCAAAGCAAATGTCAGCAGCAAATGCGCAAATGTTTAACCACTAACTTTCAAAGACTAATTATTACCCGCAGCGATTTTTCCGCGCACAAAGGCGATAATATTGTGTGCAGCAATGCGATTCAGCGATAGACAACGCTACATGAACGCTACTTGGTAAAGCGGAAATTGCAAACTCTTCAGGCACAATTTCTGACATCAATTTGAAAAGTTGCTTTCTTCTAAAATGTTATTTCTTTGGTTTAAATATTAAGTACGTATTAGGGATGCCAATACCGGGATCCCGGGGTCCCAGTATTTTTGTGGTCCCGAAAATCCCCGGATTTGTCACCATGTATTACGAGCCGCAAAATTCGAATCTGAGATCCGTTTGACTCGTACACAATCAAAATTTCGATTAAATTGCGAAAAAAAAAAATGGCAAAAAAGCGCCATTCGCCATTTCTTTATGGAGTAGAATAAACATGTTTAGAGAATTTGTTTTTGTATATTTTTGTTTATTGTTTTTTTTTTATCAATAATTTCAAAAGTACCTGGTATTTGCATTGTTATTTGTGATGTATGCGTTCCTCAATCACATGTTTTTTTTTAGATACAATTTAAAAAATAGATTGCTTTAAGATTTGTCCGTATTAATAAATATGTGAGTTTTACAATCATTTTATCGTAAATTTTAAATATTTTTATTTCATGGTATGTTTAAATGCTTTCAGTTATTGAATTTTACTCATATTCACAAAAGTTATATCTCCATGTTAATCTCGGAATAAATCACGGTAACTCAGGATTACTTGAAAAAAATATCCCGAAATCCCGGGCTCACAATTTTCCGCATATTTTGACATCTCTAGTACGAATATTGCAAGTATTTCAACAAGTATGACAATAATCGAAAATATGCACAAAAAAATTGAGAAAATTTTAAAACTCTAAGATCAAGTAAGTATAAAATAAGGAGAAGAACTTGTAAATTGATTTTGTCATCACGATTTTCCAATTGATTGACTTATAAATTTCCTATTCTAACACCCGCGCTCGATAAGCTTTCGATTGACGGTAATTTTTCGCTGTAAGAATGTCAGCCAGACAAAATGTATGTAGTATGTAATACAGTGCTATTCATTTACACGAGTGAAGTACATACATATGTATGTTTAAAAAAGTGTACTTGTATGCGTATTCTTAGATACATATGTATGTATTATCCATATGTTCATACATCCTTCCAAGCCCACGCATGTATGCTATTTATTCGACTATCTGTATATAGCACCCAGGGGCGCACCCAGGAATATATTTTAGGGGGGATTTTATATTTCTGAAGATATATCACCGGAAAATACTGAAAATTTTCTTCAGATAATACGCTCTTTAAAATATATTTATGCAAGTTTTATGTACAGTATGTAATAAATAAATAAACTTTTTAAAATTCATAAACTGCACTTTATTTACATAAGATTAACAGAACTCAAACACTTTTAACCGACTTTATAAAAAGGGGAGGTTATCAATTCGCCGGAATACGTAACTTTGGACCACGTGAACCGATTTCAATAATCATTTTTTTGTAGAAAGATGGTACCTCAAGGTTCGTCCCGTAATTTGGTTTAGAGATCCGATGATTGGATCATGAAGAAATTAACGGTACCCCTAAATTTGAATATAAGAATTGATGTCCATTGTGTTCTTTCCTTAAAACCTACTTGTTTAATAAAAAGTGCTATAAACTCAAGATGCGCTCAACTTTCAAAAGTACCTAAGAAAAAATTTTAAATAAGACTCAGTAAAAATAAATTTATTGATTCCATGAATTTTTGAACTTTTATGTTCCTTTTTTCGATTTCTGGTTTCTGGCTTTCGATAGAGATGGTGATTTTTCACGATTTCTATTTTTTTTTAATATTTCGAATACCGAAAATTTTAACTGAACTCTCAAGAAAAACCAAAAATTCATATAAAATGACGGACGAGAAATGGAAAAGAAATTTTCTTCTACCAAATTTTCTTAAATCAGTTTGCAGCTCTCAAGAAAAAAATGCTCGTATATTCATTTCCTCATGAAAATTTACAGCAAAAGCAAAGCGCTTTTTCAAGCAACAGAAATTATAATAAATATTTCTTATAATTTCCTTGAGAGCTGGATTCTTAGCATTAAGATACAGTTTATATTTGAGGTTATTAGCTTTAGGGGGGGGGTTTGAACCCCAAAACCCACCCCTTGTGTGCGCTAATGATAGCACCTATGTACATACGTGATTCTAGTTGTTGTTGTAAGCATCTATGTACCTGTGTTGTTCAACAAGTTAAGTTGAAGCATTGAAAAATTTCTATGAATTGCTGTTGTTGGACACCTGGCTGCTTAAAGGTTAAGTGACAACGTTAACACGTCTGCCCAAGCATTTACAATTTACAACGCATAACTACATGAATAGATGCACATACATATGTATGTATGTATGTATGTATGTATGTATGTACGAAGTTCATGTGATTTTAAATTATTATTGGTTACATTTACACTTGTCGATTGTGAATGTCCATTGTGAAGTCGTAGACCTTACAGTATGCAGTGACAATGGAAGTTTAATAATTTATTTAGGAATGCTTTCAAATATGTATCCCAGCAAACATTGAGGTTAGTTATCGATTAGGGAATGATTGGAGAACTAGCCAAATTCTCCAAATCTCAAACGTTAGAGAACGACTCGAAAAACTATCGAGACTCGTAGCGATCTTAACAAAAATGGGACATAGTTCTCGACTCGTGAAAATATTATTTCTCTAATCGAATTCTAATGTTGATCTCTAATGGGATTCGAATGTGAATTTCAAACTGCTGTTTTGCTTTATTAAATAAAACGCTTGTTTGTTTGTAAAATTTGTATTAAATGTATTTGCAATAAAATAATAATGAATTATTTGAACTTAAAAATAATTTACAATTCATTTATTTGGAATATTGCTTATTTACATTTATTTGAATTTGCGTTGTTTCTCTAATCGTTCTCGAATCGAATTCTATTGAAATTCTCTAACTTCGTCATCGACTCGACCACGATTAGAGAGTTATCGCAGTTACCTAATGGAGAAATCCAAATTTCTCTAACACTCTGTTTGCTGGTGTTATACATTTTCTAACTTTTAAAAATTATTCTGTTACGAAAGTTGCGATACCTTGCGAATAACCTAATTATGTTGTTATCCAAAATATTAATGCACTTTGGCGAATTCAAAACGCAGTCGATGAGTTGCAGCACACCAACACCCTGGTACGAAAAACAGCCCACATCGCTATGCTTCGGGCGTAGTGTACTTTGCCTTTGTATCTAACTGTAATGGAAAAGAGATTAACAGAATTTACATATACATACATACATACATATACAATCTCAATATCAGAGTGTAATTCTACTTAACCGCAATTAGAAATGATGCAGATTTCTGCATACATAAAGTGTTTATGTTTACCTCTGTAAATATTTCTGTGGGTAAAATCAACCTTCCAATCGCTTCAATTGACGTAAATACAAGCAAATTTTCATAAAACCTTATTCCTTTGATGGTATGTAAAAGTATTCAGGTGTAAAAGTATTCAGGTGTAAAATTAAGAAAGAAGTTAAGGAATGTATGTAAATGTAACTGGGGAATTCAATCAATTTCCTTTTATGTGCTATCATTAAAAGCGAAGCTCTTTGTGCTCTCACCCACTACACTTTAAAAAGTAAATTGCCAGAATAAGTGCAAGGGCAACTGTGTGGGTGACTATTTATTCAGTTAGATCGGTTTGACGATATCAATATTTACTACGTTTATACGCATGCATAAGTCGCTTTAATTCATTTCGCCGCGATTCAAAACATATGTATAAACTGAATTTCAATTCGCTTTGAAAGAGCGAAGTGTTTTGGCTCACACTCCATTTCAAATCGGTAGTTTATTTCTCCAGACCGTTAGAAAGAGTGTATAAACACCATTCTCAGTCAAAGCGAATTGGAGATCAGCTGTTCCGCTCAAATTCCAAATAATCGCATCAGTATTTAAAAGCTGATTAATAATAATCGTTCTTTTTCTTTGCCACGATTTTATAATGCCGAATAAAACTAGATTTTTATCACTTTCCATTATGTTAACTTATAAAATGTCAAATGAAAACAGCTAGTTTTGTTTGCTTTTGAAGACGGTTACTTTGATGCCGATATAATGCCGTAAGTATAAACACTAGGGCGAAATGTGTACGGTGTCAATGCGCTTTCAATTAAGTCGATTATTCTGTGCGTATAAACGTAGTAATTGTGTAAGTATGTAGGCGAAAAAAAAAACAGTAGTGCATACATATAAACACATGTACATACAAGCACATTCATGTTGTAAATAGCGGAATTGCTCAACTTTGTAACCATTTATGTTGGCTTAACTTGCTGAAAGAGCTGATTATTCGCAGAATTTGTAAAAAGGAAGTAACTGTATACGGAGCCAATACTCAAGCCAACCTACACGTACATACAAAAAAAATATACTAATTCGTATTCAAAGCGCATTCATTGGTAGGTAATCAGAGGAAAAGAATATATTAAATATATAAAGAGCAGCATAAAAGTAGAACTGTGAGCCATTGCATAATTTAAGGCGCTCTATAAACACATACAAATGCATTGTGCACTACATATCGTCGTCTCAGAAAACGGATGTCGAATGTTACAAAACACGGTTTTGAGAAAATTGACTTTGAAGTTTAAGGTCGAATTAATCCGAAACTGTACGGTAGATTTTTGTAACTTTTGAAGGAGACGTAGTTGGTGTTATTAGTTTTGATTTCCCATATTTTTACATTTAATATCTCTTAACGTTAATGAGAAAATTTACTTTTCATTCCGTATACATTTGTCGTAAGTAGCGTTTACTCACCACTTTGTTTTGTCCACAGAACATACGACAATAGTAAAGTATCTATTTCAACGACGATGGTATAATTTGATGAAAAAAACAGACATATTTATTAAATAATGATTACTTATTAGAAAAAACATAACAAAAACATAATCATGTATTTAATAAAAAAAATCTGTACATCTCTTATGCTGTAAATATGTTACGAACATACGTTTTCTTTATATAAAAACAAAAAACAATACTTAAATTCAGTCTTTTGTACATTTTTATCTCTTTCATTTCATTGGAGACTCAGTGCAAGCTAAAATTTAAAAATTTAAAATTTTAAAATTAGTTACTTAGTTTAATTTTCAATTTTAATTGTATCGTTATAGTAGAGGACCATCCAATTGTCGTAAGTTCAAAGTTTTGCGATACATACGACAAATGTTTTATGATTAAAAAAGGATTACATTTGTATGGGAATTCGTCGTATGTGCCACATACGACAAACGTTTTATGATTAAAAAAAAGGTACGTTTGTATGGGAAATTGTCGTATGTGACGCATTTTCAGCACATACAACAAAAGGCATACCCAATCATTAATATTATGTAACATACGACAAAATGCGCACGAAATATCTCAAAAACTAATGGAGATATAAAAAAATGGATTGCAGAAATCGAAAGAGCATGTCCAATTTAGTAAATCTGCATCAAAATCCCAAAATCGTGATTTTGCACATTCGTCATCCGTTTTCTGAGGCGACGATATACCTATAGATGTGTGCTGCTGTGCATAAAAAAGCTATTATAGCTGGCAAAAGTGCTCATACATGAGATCAGCACTCGTGAAGAATATTTTACTTTGTTTGCAATGACATTTACTCGTATTTTTCTTCTTTTGTATGAATTTTAGTATCAGATTATTAGTATGTATGTAAGTATGAGTAGTGCCATCACAGCTCAACGCTTTGATACATACATATGTTTTCATATGTTTTCATATGTATGTTCGTATGAGTTCTAAAAGTTTTTCTCGCTTTGGGGTCACTCACAGGGCACGTTCGGGGTCAATTGCCACTGAAGTGTTAAAAGACGTTTCTTGTTCTGTATTAAATTACAAAAAAGAAAATCGGCTATGAATACCAATATATGTCAATATGGCTTTGTGCTCTTATTATTTCTATAAATATGCATTGAAAGCTTTACTTGTGTGGTTTTTTTGTTACATGCATACGAAATTTTCTACTGTTTGCACTACTCAAAATATTTTCGCTTTTGTTATCGTCCGATTTGCATATTAATTCCTTTTGTAGTGCATATGTACACACTTATATATTTCTATACATATAGCACATGTGCACCACTGTGGATTTAAAAATGTTGCGTGAGAAAGAATGAAAATACTGGAATTAAATATTCATTTATTTAGTTTTTGAGAAGTTCTTTGATTATAAATAAATACGCGTAGGTAATTTGCAATTCATGAATTAATGATTGTGCTAATATTTTAATATTTAAAAATTACCGTCAATAGCTATGATTGCATGTACCAATGGTGAAGTCGACGTAATTGATAATAATAGCGTTCTTTGACATGCAATTTTTACTGAAAACGGAGCGACGTAAGCCGCTTGCTTTCTGGTATGCTGGAAGGTACAAACACTATGTGCCAAAAAGTGGTAGAGTCATCTGAGTCGATAGAACTACGCAACTGTGGGAAAATCAAGACTCTAAAAAATCTGTTTAAATATGCGACTATAAATCGAATATATTTTTGTTAATTTTTTAAATTTTTTGGTAAATTTACACGTTGAATACGTTTTTTTCTCGTTTACACTTTTTCGTGTGTAAAAATCCTTTTTGGTTAGCAGCTTTACACAATATGCGGGTGAAATCAAACAGCAGATGTGTATTTTGCAGCTTGTACACACTTTCGTAGTAAATTTACGCACACCACAGCAGTTATATTACACTCTAAAAAGTCCGAAATATAAACAAACTATTCGTTGAATAATCGAGCATATAATATCGCGAATAATATGGTAGGAAATCAGTAACCTACCTTTTAGCTAGGAAATCTACACAATTTTTTTTTAGAGTGAAGGCGCTTACCACGATGCATACAAAGGCAAGCATGCGTATGCGTAACTGGGTTCATTAGAACTTATCCAGAAGCATAATTGGAAGTTCTTTTAACCCTCTGCATATACAGGCTCAGGCGAAGAGAGCTCTCCTAAGGATGACCGGTATCAACATCGGGCAGAAGGGTTTCTGGTGTCGCAGAAGTTTCGACAGTCCAACGAAGCAGTGCCTGAAATTGCAATGCCGAGGGATGAAATGCATTCCAAGTTTAGCTTTAGAGAAGGTTTAAAACTGGGCTTAGAAATAAAAAAGATTTGTGCAGGTACATATATCATTGACTTAAGAGCGCGTTGGTCTAGGTGCATTTCGGCAGTGTTTGGGAATACCTTTTGAAAGAAACCACGCTGTTTGCTTTTCTACAACAAAGCAATGGAGAGATCCAGACAATCTCCTGGGCAACTCGGTTAAAATTTCTTCATCGGAAGCTCCAAGAGTGGAAATGGAACTGATGTTGGGCGATCTCTAAAGGGTAACTTCTTTGCTTTGCTTTTCTGTTTCAGGTACAATGATTTCCGTTTTCTATTTGGAGTTATTTTCTTTACTCAAAGCAACTGGCGTAAGGTGGCGCGAACATCAAAATAAGTTCTGCCATAACAGCTAAGGCCTTTAAAACCGCTCGTATATTTTTTTTAATCTTCCACTAAACTCTGGAATAAACTTGAACTTAAGTACGTGGTTGCGGGATACTACGGTGTTCAAGGTACTGACTGCTACATCAGAGAGCTTATAAATTAGACTCTCGAAAAGCATAGCTGACACCTACAGGCAACCAATAGCGTAGTAGCTAAATTTCTTCTCAAACAAAATTTGGCAGGATCGTATCGTAAAATTATTCCATTCACATGTCACGACATGCGGTGGACAAAATTTGTCTGAAAACTTTTTTGGAAGGGAATGGATTAAATAATCTTTCAACTTTGACTTATCCGTAACATATCGGCAGAATAATAAAACTTGTATATATGTATATAGGTATCTGAATCATCATATATTTTACCATCTTTTAAGAAATTTTCTGAAGTTTTGTTGAATTTTTTGTATAAGAAGTGCTTTTGAAAGTTGAAGTGAAAGCCATAAAAAAGTGCAAGTCCTTTGATTTACTTGGAATCATTGAAATGAAGGAAACAGCTTAAATAATAAAACCTAAATATACATATCTTATCGATTACACTTAGTTAGTTTAATAAAAACATTACGTCATTGAAAGCCTCCTCCTAAAAGCATATGGACATGTACGTACGTAGATACATACATACATACGTACTTACACACCCACACATGCAATCTTATCATTGGCGCTTGAGTCGCAGTCTAATTTTCGTGCTGCCACATTTATCCTTGGCAATTTACTAGAAACGCTACGCCATGCTATGGTCTGTTGCTTTCTTTATGACGTTGTAAACATAGAGCGTTTTCTGACGCAAATCCGCTTAATCCATGTAGTGCCAATTTTATATGGTGTTAAAAATCGAATATCCAATTCAAAGCTGCGTATATCTTTATGGCGGATTTAATAGCGTCACACTTTATAAAAAAAAAAAAATAAATTGCGTTGAATAGAACTTAATTCAATTAACCATTATCTATTTGTTAGTTTGTTAGTCTATTTCGTGAGGATCTTAATTCCATACTTAGTTGCTAATGTTAATTAGCTATAAAGCGGCTATGAAGTATTTCAAATAGTTTAAATCGTGACCACAGAAAAAGACAAGTTCTCACATATTTAGAAAAGAAAAATATAAATTTAATAAAAAATAAAAAAAATATATATATAATTTAATTTCATGTCGAACGAAAATTATTCTAA
>NW_023458566.1:15541679-15551451 GCF_013731165.1 Rhagoletis pomonella
AGTGAATCTTCATTACATCTATTATTATTTACAGTCATCTACATTTATTAGAAAAGTAATGTTTTCATAGAAAAAGTCGTTGACATTTTTTCCGCAATGAAGCGAAAAATAGAGCATTTCAACATAAAAATGCGATACACTTTTATTAGAGCTATACTGTACTATTTTACTTCAGCACATTTACTATTAAAAACCGACGGTGCGTATGAGTAACGTAAAAAAAAAATTAGATGATATTTATGCACTGCAGCAAATCGCCATTCGTGTAAGGCAGTATATAGTTATATATTTGGATACATTCTTTTAGAAGTATATGTATGTATGCGCGTATAACATTCTCCAAATTTGGTATATGTATCCCACAATACGCACCAGGCACAGGCACATATAACATATATTTTTATTTGTTCAGCTGGACGTGTGAAATGCAGAGAATTTCCGAATTTTTCTTACTTTGCTCTTTTGATTGCCATGCGGTTTCGCGTTGTAAAACCTTACACGAGTACCTAGCCTTGTTTTGTATGAAATGTTCTTTATGGTTCTTTATTTCGCCGTGTCAACATTTTATTTAGTTATTTGCCAGCTGGCGTCTTAAGCGTCTTAAATATGTATGCAGTAAAGTTCGGACATCGCATTGAAATGACCGCTAGGCAATTGGTGTGAATCAGGGATGTTTCGAATGTTATATTTTTCACATTTGTGAATGCGAATGTTAGGAATAACACTAAAAAAGCTATAATCAACTTAAGTCATCGTTTTTATTACTTAAAAATTTTGTCAATTATTAGAACATTGAACGAGTGCTTAACCTATACAGTGTTGCAATCTAGTAGACAAAGTTCAAAAGGGGCATATTATATTTAAAAAAAAAAAGTAATTTTGCTGCCTTTTCTCGCATGAGGCGATTTCTTAGAGGCGCGTACATAAGGCCGGCTGCACTGAACAATTGCTCACTTGGAACGCTGGCCAATGGAGTACTCAAACATTTTCGGGCCATCTGTCAATTTCCGAGCCTTCGCTACAGGAATCTAAAATTATTTCCAGGTTGCTTTTAAGACTTTTAGCAGTACTTGTTGAAGGCCCTGAAGCTAAAAGCCGGTTATTGTCCGCATCCTGGTTAGACAGATTTAGAGCCTTTTCAACAATATTAGAGTGGACTCTCTGCCCATGTACACCTTCGTATTCGCAAAACATTCGAATTATTCGATGCGAATGCGAATGTCGAATGCAAATGTGTAATATGATGCGAATTATTCGCATAACGAATGCGAATGCAAATATACGCAACATCCCTGGAGTGAATAGTACACAGGCCTTGTGTTTTGGTTATTTTGTAGACTCACGCTAATATTGTCGGCAATGTTGCTTTAGGCAAGTTAATTGCATGCAAATATTGGCGATTTTACATACTTATTTATGCTAAACTTCGTTTTTATCGTAACAGAGGCATCGCCGACATTTGAAATTCTTGTCGGCCATTTGTTTCCTTTAAGTACGTATGCATGCTTAAGCAGCAGGAATATTTAGGGAAATTTTCGGCGGAGGTTTTTGGTTAACATTTTTTTCTTTTACCGTTTTGAAATTGTATTATTTTATTGCTGTAAAATGAGATTTGCATTTGCTATTTATTATTGAATATTGAATGAGATTCATTTTTCATGTGGCTCAGAAGCCATTATCCTATAGACTGATGAAATAAAAGATGGTGGAATTGTACCAATCAAAGTTCAAAGATCACCGCCCACACTCACTTATTTATACGAGTGGTTAGAGCAAATCTGTTAGCCACATTTAAACAACAGCTAAGTAAAGCTGCAGTGAGAAGTCCTTAAGCAGTTAGAAGTGGTGAGCTTTTGCTTGCGATTCAGTGCAAAGTTCAACTCATTGACTCACTTAATAACTAAATATGTATATGGCACTGTAATGGAAGAAAACGACCTTACTTATTCGTCTTTGCGTTACGCTTAATAGCTCAAAATAATAGCCTCGTGCAGACTAAATAAGTAGTGTGGATTACATACAAACTATTTAGGTACAGGTTCATATACATACATACATATCTATGTTTGTCATAAAAAGTGTGTGTTGCGCAGTTTTCTAATAAGAGTAGTTTAACTTGGCAACTTTTACTCACTCACACCATTAACATGAATTTATTGGCAAAAGTCGCGCTAAGGCAAAGAAGTTTTTCGCTGTCGTAAAATGTGTTTGCAGTCTTAAATATTTAATAAGCGACAATCGTAAAACAAGCGCAATTAAATTATTATTACAGTTATTTATCATAATGCACGTGTTCATTATAACAAAATACATAAAAATTAAGCAATTGAAGGTAACTTGATTTTAGTGCAGAAATTGTGTATCTATGTATATATGTAAATGTGTGAGTGGGTTTTTGACGTAGAATACGTCTTACCTTAAGGTATGGGGGCTATGTTCAAATGTTGTAGTTGTAATTTTTAGAGCTTCACAAAAACGCTTATTGCACGAGAACTAATAAAGCGATTTCAAAGAAAAGTGTGGCGTTGCAAAGATAAAATTCCAAACCTGTCGACAGATTCATTTTTGTAAATAACCAATTCGGTTTCTGTCGTAAAAACAACGGTAAACATTGCCTTATTTTGGGGTCAATTTTGAGCCTTTAAAGTGCTCTAGCAACTTATTGTTGGCATATATAACTTTCATTTTCGGGATATAGGTTCTTTGGAGCAGTAGAAATATTATCGGGTACAAATTTTATATAAATTTACCAAATATTGAGCATTTTAAGGCAAAAAATTGTTGAAAAAATTTGCAAATTTTTTTCATTACCAAAATGCTCGAAACCCGCTCGAATGATTTTGTTTTTGTTTTCTTTAATCAAAAATTCAAGAGTTTTCCTTTCGTTTGGTATATGGGAAGTATTGGTTGATATCTTCTATATATGTTTATTTTATTCAAATATATGGGCATAAATGATTTTCCATACAAAATCACCTCGTCATCATTTTGCAAACACGTGCATATGTTGGAAGTGTGGGAAGGAGACAAAAAGTATGTATGCGTATGTAGTGCGGCTTTTGATAAACAGAGGCGCGCTATTTATAACCTAATCGCAGCGTGTGTACATATGTAAATACATACATACGTATATATGTTGATTGCAGTTAATGTGGATCTGTTTCTATTTTTAGTAATCTATGTATGTCTATACATACATATGTACATACATATTATATATGTACATACATATATGAACACATGTATGCATAATACGCGAAGACTTTTCGAAGTGAAACAACATTTAGAAAAAGTCCAATCCAAGAATAAAAGTAAAGGTGAGGACGTACATAGATAAAGAAAAGGATAAAGGCCAAGGTAAAAATAAACACAAAAACAAAGTTGAGTAAAGATAAAGGCAAACATGAAGACCAAGGTAAATTTAAACACTTTACTTATATGTATAAGTGCAAAGGTGAAGGGGAATATGTATATGAAGAATATGATAAACATAAAAATAAAAACAAAGATAAATGTAAAGAAAAAGATGCGGATGAGGATACCGATAAAAGTATAGATGAAGATAGAGGAAGAAAGATTAAAATAAAGGTAGTTGTAGAGAAAAGGATATAGATAAAGGCACAGAGACTCAATCTCGGAACTATTTCGGGATTTTAGGGATTCTCGGGACTTATCGATATAATCGATATTTTGTTGGTTTTTTTATCGATTTTGTTATCGAAATTTTTATCGATATTGTTATTGATTTTCTATCGATATTTTTGGAACTTATCGATATAATGATCGATATTTTTATCGATTTTGTTATCTCTTTATTATCGATTTTGTTATCGATTTTATTATCAATTTTGTTATCGATATTTTTATCGATTTTGTTATCGATATTTTTATTGGTTTTGTTATCGATATTTTTATCGATTTTGTTATCGATTTTGCTAACGATTTTGTTATCGATATTTTTATAGATTTTGTTATCGATATTTTCAGAACTTATCGATATAATGATCGATTTTGTTATTTATTTTGCTATCGATATTTTCACTTATCGATATAATGATCGATATTTTTATCGATTTTGTTATCGACATTTTAATCCATTTTGTCATCGGTTTTGTTATCGATATTTTTATCGATTTTGTTATCGATACTTTCGGAACTTATCGATATAATGATCGATTTTGTTATTTATTTTTCTATCGATATTTTCGGAGCTTATTGATATAATGATCGATATTTTTATCGATTTTGTTATCGACACTTTAATCGATTTTGTTATCGATTTTATTATAGATTATTTATCGATTTTGTTATCGATATTTTTATCGATTTTGATATCGATATTTTTATCGGTTTTGTTATCGATATTTTTATCGTTTTTGCTATCGATATTATAATCGACTTTGTTACCGATATTTTTATCGATTTTGTTGTCGATATTTTTATCGATATTTTTATTGGTTTTGTTACCAATATTTTTATCGATTTTTCTATTGATATTGTTATCGCTTTTGTTATCGATATTTTTATGGGTTTTGTTATCGATATTTTTATCGATATTATTATCGCTTTTGATATCGATATTTTTATAGATTTTTTTATCGGTTTTGTTATCGATTTTGTTATCGATTATTTATTGAGTTTGTTATCGATATTTTCATAGATTTTTTTATTGATATTTTTATCGATTGGTTTATCGATATTTTATATCGATTTTGTTATCGATATTTTTTTAGGTTTAGTTGTCGATTTTTTTTGGAGATTTTTTCGTCTGAATATGATTTCGTTCTGTACTTTATTGATACTTTTTCGTAATTAAGAAAAATCAAAATTTATATTTTGCGTTTAACAGCATTCGAACCCGAGTCTTCCCGAAAGTTAACAAATAGTAACAAGTATCTCTGCGCCCTTAGCTACAACCACAACATGTAAATGTGTTTTCAAATGTTCAGTTTGAATTAAATTTCTTTCAAGCGCTCAAACAATTTTATATTAAGTTTTTTCAATAAATATCTTTTCTGTTCAAAATTTCAAATCTTTAACTCTCAGTAAGCTGTAGAAAAAAACAATGGTATAAAATAAAAATAAAAATAGGGCTTTCGTTTATATTCTCATTGAGTTCTTTTCACTTAGAAGTATGTAAATTTGTAAAATTTTGGAAAAACCCTTTTTTTCTTAGTGTGTGATTTCGTTTTTGACTTGGATATGCTCTTAACCATACTACGTATTCTACGTTTAAATATAGCGGCTGTATCTCCGATACAGCCTGCAGACCAAGACGAAGGCGCTGGACTGTTCCTTTTTCTTCAACTTATCGGGATTATGACTAGGCTTAATCACAATCGACACAGTCAGTGGGTTGAATTTTGTCATAAATCTACGCTTACTAAATTTACATATCAAATTTGTAAGAAAATTTAATAAAAAAATAAATGTTAACCTAGGGCAGAATTTTCAGCAGAAGATGCACGGAAGGCTAATGCTGGATTTCCACTAGGCATTAAATGGCAAAAATGACAAATGACAAAGTCGGGCATTAAAAAATAATCGTGTAATTACATTAAAAAAATATTCATTAAGTTCATTCCCACATGGCATTTTTTTAAATGGCATACATTTTTTTGTCATTTCAATGCCTAGTGGAAATTCGGTATAACTTCGGCAAAATTATAGTTACTTAATACTAAGTACCGAACTGGGTCATTTGCTACAAAAAAAAAACAAATAACAGAATTGGGCAAATTTTGAGTTTTTTTGTCACCTAAGTAAACACATCGTTTCTTGTGAATTTTTTTGTGCTAAATCCAAATCTGGAGACACGGCGATATTTGAGGTTGTATTATGAGAACAACAAGCTTTTTTGCTTATTTCTACTCCAGGCAGCATTTAGTCATACTTTTCCCCTTTAAAATTCATTTTAATTTGTTGCGTTTCGATTTTTCTTTCTCGAGATATACCAGTTTTAATGTGTCATCAAATAAAAATCAAAATTATTTTTCAATTACATTGCTTCCGTGGCTTTTAGAAGTTTTGGCTTTACTAAATACTGTAAACAAAAGTATTTAGCATTTATGCTGCTACAAAAGTAAATGCCGAAAAGTCTTGAGATTCCGAAAAATATGACACGAAACATCCTACAAAATATAGAACTGTCTGGAAAAAACTCCCAAAGTTCCTAAAACAACTAGTAGATACAAATGCTCCATTAGATGCAGTATAAAAAAGTAGTGCCGCGAATTCTCGAAAATTTTCAACAGCATTGAAAGTCAATAAATAAACCGAAATTACCGAAGAGAAAAATACCAGAAGAATATTTGAAAAGTTTCGAAAAATCACGAAGCACATCATTACTTTGGCAATCTCCTAAAATAATAAGAAAAAAGTATAAGTTCGGGCGAAACCGAAATTTACACGCCACGGTATGTCTTTTCCTCCGATTTCAAACACCTTCGATAATATGCTCAAGTACACTTTATTAAATATCTAATTGAACGGATTTTGGTAGGAATCGACGAAGCGCTTCCAAAGATAAACTTTTTTATACCAAGAGCAATAACTGCAACGAGTTTGTGAGAAATTTATAAATCGGTTATCGAAATGATAATCTCATTTACTGCAAATATCTATTTTGAGTGAAGTACCTTCGGTAGTTATTGATCAATATCAGTTTTTATATTTCGGTAAATTATATTAAGAGGTGGGTGTGGTTACCATCCGATTTGTCTATATCTATCTCGATTCCTCTAGGCTGTTAAAAAACAACCGTTATGCGAATAAATTTATAATACCCTTGTGCGCATGTGTGATCGGGTATAAAAAAATCAAAAATTTCCTATTATTTCATTTCTTGAATAACTCTGCTAAATACCTTAGCACATTAGCATTTAGCACCGTCAAGTACTCAAGTACTTAAATAAGAATTTGGTAACTCCTAAATGCACAGGCTTTTTCAATTCAGTATCTAGCAATCTCTTTATACTAAGTAATTGGGTGTTTGGTTGGTGGAGGTAGTGATAGAAGAAAACCAACTCTGCGTTAGAAAATCCAAGTTGGGAAGGCTTGGCCTTACTTGGCGTTTCTTATTGCCACCAATTAGCTAACTGGCGTATTAACAGGCGCACTATTTCGAATTCAACCAAAATCCTAAGCGGTTATTGCGTCAATGAAAAAGAAATTTTGCTTAGACATTTCGCGCATGTCGAACTTAATTCATGAAATTATTTTCATATATAGTTGAATGCCCTCATTTAGGATGGATTCCCAATACAAAAATATGTAAATTAGTTATAAGCACTTCGAATTACATATCTATGTATGCAAGTACGATAATTTGAAAATTAATATTTGCTCGCCCACACATTGGCAGACAGCAGAAATGCGGCAATGCGGCGTGTCGCGCAATCATAAAAACATTCAAAACAGTATCTAACCAACTAACTAACTAAGTGTAAAAGTAATATGCGATAAATGTAAATATTGATGCACATTAAAGCTTTCTTCCAACTAACCGCCTACGCCAATCAATTGTTTGCTAAGATTTTAGTTAACTAACTACAGTCGTGCCAAGTGGTTGCTGGCACAAGGTTTACATTGTATATGTATGTATGTACATACATATGTATTTTAATGACCTCGACCTCGGGTTGACAGGTAGGGGCACACACAATTAACTTGCGCCGACAACAGAAGAAGCGCAATAAAACTTTTAGAAAAGGCGGAAAGTGACTGACAAATGAAGAAAAAAGGGCTACGAATTTGAACTTCGCTGGTAGAAAGTTTGTTGTAGGCAGCTGAAATGTGAATATGAAAGTGTTTAAATATATATGTGAATATGTGTAAACACATGAAATGATTTACTATTAAAAAAAAAAAACCAACTAAGGTATAGAAAATTCTAGTTGGCGCTACGCAGAAATTAGTTTAATCTTGTCATGCAAACCGGTGGACCTATATTTTTATACCAAATCCGAAGGGTAGTTGAATTGTTTTTTGGAAAAATTTTTTCCAGCGAAGGTTTTATATTGCTTGTCGAGAGGAGACCGCAAGTATGAATTTAATACTTGGTCAGAGGTTGTCTGGATATCACACCTATCTTCTTGCCACCGCCTCGCACTCGCGAAGCAGGTGTAATGGAGTCTCAGCTTTGGCAGGTGACTTCTTAGTCTACAGTGACCCTTCAGAATACCTGTTAACACCCTTAGTCTCTTAGACCTACAGTTTCACGCCAGTGCTATGCTCGGGGTTTATTCCTCTCCCTCCAGAGTTCTTTCTTGATTGTACCAGATCCGATCGCAAGGAAGGGCTCTGGCGCTATGTGAGACGGGCGGCCGCCGTTCTAGACGGTCCGCCTCCTCCTTAAGCGTTAAGCTTGTTGATGCACTCAAAGACCAAGGAGGATTTAACCTCAAATGATGCTAGGGCCTTCAGTGCCACCTAGTTGTCTCTGCACATAGACTAATTGCATAGGCCTCCGCCTGAAATATGCTCAGATATGCTTCCACCATGGGAATAGAGAGCTAGAGCATTGGCCCATAGAAGCCGGCGCCAATGCAATCATACTTAGTATGTATTCATTTAAGTAATCGCGGGATGCAGCGCCAAGATATTCCTGCAAGACGTTTGTATTTTCAATACCCTTAGTGTCGCTTACAACGTTCTGGGTGCCGGTTAATCAGCAGCTGGTTTTCCGACATATAAAGTATTAAATCGCGTACTGAATTGTGTTAAGGCCCTGATAAAAACACATAAATAAGTGCGGAGCGGGCGCAACGGCACTTATGTACCTGAATGTAACTACATAAGTAAATATTACGTATACGCACAGGCGTCTTTTGTGTTTTCCTCCCAAACAGGGGCTGGATTCTGTAACTGTGAGAAATTGTAGTGAACGCCGAGTGCAAAACTCAAAACCAAAAACTCACTGAATTCTATTTTCGGAAGAGAACTGTACACACAGTTACAGAATCAAGCCTCTGTTCTCATTCCTGACTGCCAACTCTGTTCTTTTTTTACATACGTCTTTTTTGTACACGACATTTTTTTTTTAATTTTGTTTTTGATGCAGAAATATTCCTGGAGCATCTCGATGTGCATGAAATTCAACTGCTATCAGACATTCCATTGATTTAGCATTCCCTCAAAATCAAACAACGCGTTTGACGAATTATTCGCTTGTAATTTTGGCAACTGTCACTCAGCGTTAGAACAGAAATCTGATTTTATGGCGGTAGCCTCTTACTGTTAACTTTCCAATATAGTCATAAATAACGTATAACAACAAAGTAGGAAATCAATGTTGCGACAGTCGAAATTCTGCCAAGCCGATGTGACAATGTGCTGGCTGCGACATTTGTGTCAACATGTTTGAGCAGCCCCATTCGTGCCAGAAATTTGTTAACATGAGCAGCTTATTTATGTGCATGTGTATGTGTACATACGCAAAATTTTGCCACAATTCTCATCATACATATGTACATGTTTGTATGTATCATTTGGCGATAGGTATGCGTAAAAATTTGTATTAAAAAATATTTATTTGCATATGAAAAATGAATAAATGAATGAATGAAACCAAATCAGGGTCTATGAAATTTTATCGTATGTGACTTTGAAGTTCCTTTTCGATTTGCATTTGAATTAAAACTTGAATTTCAGGCAGACAATTTGCCCATTTCAGCGCAAACCAAAAAAACTTTTTACCGTCACTTTGGAGCTTAAAAATAACTATAGGGGTATTCCATGAGTAAGTGAAACTTTGTGTCCAATTGTAGAGTAG
>NW_023458566.1:15551551-15559775 GCF_013731165.1 Rhagoletis pomonella
AAATTTGTTTAAGCAATAATATTCGTTCCTGAGTTGCGCCCTGCGTCTGTGCCAGAGCATCCGAAGAGCACATTTGTGAGCTACTTTCGAAGAATTTATAAGCTTCGTGCCGAACACGCTTCCGTTTTAGCGATAATGGTAAAATTTCATTTGCAGCGCAAATAACGAAAGTTTTATTAAATTTGAAAGTGGAAGTAATGTGAAGAAGAAAACGCAATCGAATTGGAATGGAAGCAGTTAGAAGCAGAAAAAAAGAAAAAATAAAAAACCATTCAGAGTGTTGGAGTTTATGTTGCAATATTTTTATATAAAGGGAAATTAGTTGGGTGGGTGAGTAGCAGAACTTTCCAAACAAAAATATACTATAGAGCGCACTCTAAAGAAAATTTTATAAATAAAATAATAAAATAAAAAAAAATTATTTACAAAAAAATTAAGAAATACACAACTATGTAGGAGCCGATATCGTTCCTTGTAGGCACTTTTCTATTATTTGATTTTGTGCGCGAATCGAATTGGGAACTCTTTCTTGATGTGTCACCCACAGATACGCTCAACGGCGATGGTTGCTTGCCAAAAGAACGAACGGCAAGGAAATTATTAAAAGTTGCCCCCCCCCCCCTGCGATTGGCATCGTCAAACTGAGCTAAAGTCATAAAACATTTTGCTGTAGTTATAAGCTCCAAAGTGACGATAAAAAGTTTTTTCTTTTGCGCAAATTGTCTGCCTGAAATTTTAATTCAAATGCAAATCGAAAGGGCACTTCAAAGTCACATACGATAAAATTTCATAGACCCTGATTTGGTTTCATTCATTCATTTATTCATTTTTCATATGCAAATAAATATTTTTTAATACATACATATTTTTACGCATGCCTATCGCCAAATGATACATACAAACATGTATGTGTGATGAGAATTGTGGCAAAATTTTGCGTATGTACACATACACATGCACATAAATAAGCTGCTCATGTTAACAAATTTCTGGCACGAATGGCTGGCTGCTCAAACATGCTGACACAAATGTCGCAGCCAGCACATTGTCACATTGGCTTGGCAGAATTTCGACTGTCGCAACATTGATTTCCTACTTTGTTGTTATACGTTATTTATGGCGATTGGAAAGTTAACAGCAAGAGGCTACCGCCATAAAATCAGATTTCTGTTTTAACGCTGAGTGACAGTTGCCAAAATTACAAGCGAAGAATTCGTCAAACGCGTTGTTTGATTTTGAGGGAATGTAAACGTATGTATTTCGATATCAATGGAATGTCTGATAGAAGTCGAATTTCATGCACATCGAGATGCTCTAGGAATATTTCAGCATCAAAAAGAAAATTTTGGTAAAAAATGTCGTGTACAAAAAATACGTAAAAAAGAACAGAGTTGGCAGTCAGGAATGAGAACTGTGAACAGGGGCTGGATTCTGTAACTGTGTGTACAGTTCTCTTCCGAAAATAGAATTCAATGAGTTTTTGGTTTTGAGTTTTGCACTCGGCGTTCACTACAATTTCTCACAGTTACAGAACCCAGCCTCAGTTTGGGAAAACGCAAAAGACACCTGTGCGTATACGTAATATTTACATAGATACATTCAGGTACATACATAAGTGCCGTTGCGCCCGCTCCGCACTTACATATGTATGTGTAATTATTAGAGCCTTAACACAATTCAGTACGCGATTTAATACTTTATGTGCCGGAAAACCGGCTGCTGATTAACCGGCGACCAGAATGTTGTAAGCGACTTTAAGGGTATTGACAATACAAACGTCTTGCAGGAATATCTTGGTGCGGCAGCCCCCGAATACTTAAATGGATACATACTAAGTATGATTGCATTGGCGCCGGCATCTATGGACCAATGGTATAGCTCTCTATTCCCATGGTGGAAGCATATCGAGCATATTTCGGGCGGAGGTATATGCAATTAGTCTATGTGCAGAGATTAACCTACGTAGGAATTATCGTGATAGCTAGGTGGCACTGAAGGCCCTAGCATCATTTGAGCTCAAATCCTCCTTGGTCCTAGAGTGCATCAACAAGCTTAACGCTTAACGAGGAGGCGGACCGTCTAGCTAGAACGGCGGCCGCCCGTCTTACATAGCGCCTGAGCCCTTCCTTGCGAACGGACCTGGCACAATCATGAAAGAACTCTGGAGGGAGAGGAATAAACCGCGAGCATAGCACTGGCGTAACATTGTAGGCCTACGCCAGCCTAAATTTACTGGTTTACTGGGAGGCCACAATCCTGTAAGGTACAGGGCAATGATAAACCACTCAAGAAGAGACTAAGGGTGTTAACAGGTATTCTGAAGGGTCACTGTAGACTAAGAAGTCACCTGCCAAAGCTAAGACTGCATTACACCTGCTTCGCGAGTGCGACGCGGTGGCAAGAAGATAGGTGTGATATCCAGACAACCTCTGACCAAGTATTAAATTCATACTTGCGGTCTCCTCTCGACAAGCAATAGAAAACCTTCGCTGGGAAAAATTTTTCCAAAAACAATTCAACTACCATTCGGATTTGGCATAAAACTATGGGTCCACCGATTTACATGACAACATTAAACTAATTTCTGCGTAGCGCCAAATAGAATGTTCTGTACCTTAGTTGGTTTTTTTTGCTTTTAATAGTGAATCATTTCATGTGTTTACACATATTCACATACTTATATACTTAAATACTTTCATATTCACATTTCAGCTGCCTACAACAAACTTTCTACCAGCGAAGTTCAAATTCGTAGCCCTTTTTTCTGCATTTGTCAGTCACTTTCCGCCTTTTCTAAAAGTTTTATTGCACTTCTTCGGTTGTCGGCGCAAGTTAATTGTGTGTGCCCCTACCTGTCAACCCGAGGTCGAGGTCATTAAAATATGTATGTACATACATACATATACAATGTAAACCTTGTGCCAGCAACCACTTGGCACGACTGTAGTTAGTTAACTAAAATCTTAGCAAACAATTGATTGGCGTAGGCGGTTAATTGGAAGAAAGCTTTAATGTGCATCAATATTTACATTTATCGCATTTTACTTTTCCACTTAGATAGTTAGTTGGTTAGATACTGTTGTGAATGTTTTTATGATTGCGCGCCACGCCGCATTGCCGCATTTCTGCTGTCTGCCAATGTTTGGGCGAGCAAATATTAATTTTCAAATTATCGTACTTACATACATACATATGTACATAGATATGTAATTCGAAGTGCTTATAACTAATTTACATATTTTTGTATTGGGAATCCATCCTAAAAGAGGGCATTCAACTATAACTATATGAAAATAATTTCGTGAATTAAGTTCGACATGCGCGAAATGTCTAAGCAAAATTTCTTTTTCATTGACGCAATAACCGCTTAGGATTTTGGTTGAATTCAAAATAGTACGCCAGTCGTTTTTACTAATTGCTGCCAATAAGAAACGCCAAGTAAGCCCACGCCCTCCCAACTGGGATTTTCTAACGCAGAGGTGGCTTTCTTCTATCACTACCTCCACCAACCAAACTTACCAAACTTACTTAGTATAAAGAGATTGCTACATAGATACTGAATTGAAAAAGCCTGTGCATTTAGGAGTTACCAAATTCTTATTTAAGTACTTAAGTACTTGACGGTACCAAAATGCTAAAGTACTAAGGTATTTAGCAGATTTATTCAAGAAATGAAATAATAGGAAATTTTTATTTTTTTTTTTACCCGAGCGCACATGCATAAATTTGTTCGCATAACGATTGTTTGTAGCAGCCCAGGGGAATCGAGATAGATATAGACAAATATGAAAAAGATTGGTGTTGAAAAAGAGCGAAATCGAATGGTAACCACATCCACCTCTTATAAAACGGTAATTTACAGAAATATAAAAACTGATATGAATCAGTAACACCCGAAGGTACTTCGCACAAAATAGATATTTGCAGTAAATGAGATTATCATCTTGATAACCGATTTATCAATTTCTGCCAAACTTGTTGCAGCTATTGCTCTTGGTACAAAAAAGGCAAAAGTTGAAAATGTTTGAAATCGGGTTAAAATACGCCCATTTCACATATAAGAGTAAATGTCGCAAATGCGAAAACTAATGACACTAATTTACTGCAAGTAAATACTTACAACAGTCTCTTAACAAGAAATAAGGTTTTTTTTTGGGTTTTTGGAAAATGGGTGTGGCACCGCCCACTTATCCCTACATAAGTTTATCTTTGGAAGCGTTTCGTCGATTCCTACCAAACTCGGTTCAATTATTTAGTTAAGTGTACTTGATCATATTATCGAAAGTACTTGAAATCGGAGGAAAAGACATACCGTGCGCTAGAGGTGCAAAACTATCGATAGTCAGGCCGTCGATAGTTTTCGATATTATTTTCAAAACTATCGATATATCGTCGATAGTATCGTATTTATATGATTTTGGCTGAATTTTCCTATGAAGATTTCCTTAAGAATATATTCCGAAATTACGTTTCGATAACCTTGTAAACTGCTGGATACTTTTTTAATTGTTTAACCGTTAAGTTAGAAGTAAAGTTATTGAAAATTTAAATTGAATTGAAATGGAATAAAATTAGGCGTACTGAAATTTTATATTTGTGGTTTTCGATATCCTCCGTCATATATAAGGCATTCATTAAGTAAATTTCAATTTTAGAAGAAGGAAACATTTTTTATCTGGGAAGTAATGGTTTTTATCTACCTTTTATTAAATAGTAGATAGATAATATTGAAAGTTTTGGTATAAATTAATTTGTATCAGTTTTTTAGCAGTATTTTAAAAGATGCAAGGTTTTCCGTCATTTTCGAAATTTGACATTACTCTTTTAAAAAAGTAGCAACCAAATTTTTAGTTCAACTTGGATATTTAAGAGAAATGAAAAGAAAAGAAGAAATAAAACTAAAATAAATACTGAATCACATGTCTGTCGGACTATCGATAGGACCAAAAAACAATCGATAGTAGGGAAAAATAAAAAACATCGATACTATCGATAGTGCCATTGATAGTTTTGCACCTCTACCGTGCGCCTGTCATGTCAATTTCGGTTTCGCCCGAACTTGTACTTTTTTCTTATTATTTAGGAGATTGCCAAAGCAATGATATGCTTCGTGAGTTTCGAAACTTTTCAAATATTTTTCTGGTATTTTGTTCTTTGGAATTTTTCCGGAAAATTGCGGATTTTCAGGATTATATCGGGATTTTCGGTTTATTTATTTACTTTCAGTGCTGTTAGAGATTTTCGCGACTTCGCGGCATTACTTTTTTATACTGCATCTAAGGGAATCTCAGGACTTTTCGCCATTACTTTTGTATCAGCATAAATGCTAAGTTCGTTGGTATACAGTATTTAGTAAAGCAAAAACTTCTAAAAGCCAGTTTCACGAAAGCAATTTAATTTAAAAATGATTTGGATTTTTATTTGATGACACATTAAAACGGGTTTATCTCGAGAAAGAAAAATCGAATCGCAACAAATTAAAATGAATTTTAAACGGAAAGAGTATGACTAAATGATGCCTTGAGTAGAAAAAAGCAAAAAAGTTTGTTATTCTCATAATATAACCGCAAATATCGCCAAAAACCGTGTTTCCAGATTTGGATTTAGCACCAAAAAAATCCACAAGGAACGATGTGTTTACTTAGGTGACAAAAAAAGGCAAAATTTGTCCAATTGTGTTATTTGTTTTTGTAGCAAATGACACAGTTCGGTACTTAATATTAGGTAAATATAACTTTGCCCATCACTGATACAAATTAGTTATAGTACATTGTGGTGAAGAGTTATGCCGAATTTCCACTAGGCATTGAAATGACAAAAAATGTATGCCATTTAAAAAAATGCCATGGGGGAATGAACCTATTGCCTATTTTTTTATGTAATGACACGATTATTTTTTAATGCCCGAATTTGTCATTTGTTATTTTTGCCATTTAATGCCTAGTGGAAATCCAGCATAAGCCTTCTGTGCATCTTCTGCTGAAAGTTCTGCCCTAGGTTAACATTTATTTTTTTATTAAATTTTCTTACAAATTTGATATGTAAATTTAGTAACCGTAGATTTATGACGAAATCCTACTCACTGACTGCCTCGATTGTGATTGTGCCTAGTCATAATCCCGATAACTTGTAGAAAAAACCCACTCACACATTTATGTACATAGATACACAATTTCTGCCCTAAAATCAAGTTACCTTCAATTGCTGAAATTTTATGTATTTTGTTATAATGAACACGTGCGTTATAATAAATAACTGTAATAATAATTTAATTGCGCTTGTTTTACGATTGTCGCTTATTAAATATTTAAGACTGCAAACATTTTACGACAGCAAAAAAACTTCTTTGCCTTAGCGCGACTTTTGCCAATAAATTCATGTTAATGGCGTGAGTGAGTAAAAGTTGCCAAGTTAAACTACTCTTATTAGAAAACTGCGCAACACACACTTTTTATGACAAACATAGATATGTATGTATGTATATGAACCTGTACCTAAATAGTATGTATGTAATCCACACTACTTATTTAGTCTGCACGATACTAATATTTTGAGCTATTAAGCGTAACGCAAAGACGAATAAGTAAGGTCGTTTTCTTCCATTACAGTGCCATATACATATTTATTTATTAAGTGAGTCAATGAGTTGAACTTTGCACTGAATCGCTCACCACTTCTAACTGCTTAAGGACTTCTCACTGCAGCTTTACTTAGCGGTTGTTTAAATGTGGTTAACAGATTTGCTCTAACCACTCGTATAAATAAGTGAGTGTGGGCGGTGAGCTTGAACTTTGATTGGTACAATTCCACCATCTTTTATTTCATCAGTATACAGGACAATAGCTTCTGAGCCACATGAAAAATGAATCTCATTCAATATTCAATAAAAAGTTGCAAATGCAAAGCTCATTTTACAGCAATAAAATAATACAATTTCAAAACGGTAAAAGAAAAAAATGTTAACCAAAAACCTCCGCCGAAAATTTCCCTAAATATTCCTGCTACTTAAGCCTGCATACGTACTTAAAGGAAACAAATGACCGACAAGAATTTCAAATGTCCGCTACGCGTCTGTTACGATAAAAACGAAGTTTTGCATGAATAAGTATGTAAAATCGCCAATATTTGCATGCAATTAACTTGCCTAAAGCAACATTGCCGACAATATTAGCGTGAGTCTACAAAATAACCAAGACACAGGGCCTGTGTACTATTCACTCCAGGGATGTTGCGTATATTTGCATTCGCATTCGTTATGCGAATAATTCGCATTCGTTATTCGAATAATTCGCATCATATAACACATTCGCATTCGAATCAAGTGAGCAATTGTACAGTGCAGCTGGCCTTATATACGCGCCTCTAAGAAATCGCCTCATGGGAGTAAAGGCAGCAAAATTACTTTTTTGAAATATAATATGCCCCTTTTCACTCGTTCACTCGTTCAATGTTCTAATAATTAAAAAAAATTTTAAGTAATAAAAATGATGACTTAAGTTGACTATAGCTTTTTTAATGCTATTCCTAACATTCGCACAATCGCATTCGCATTCGAATTCGACATACGAAACATCCCTGATTCACACCAATTGCCTAGCGGTCATTTCATTGCGATGTCCGAACTTTACTGCATACATATTTTACTTAAGACGCCAGCTGGCAAATAACTAAAAGAAATGTTGACACGGCGAAATAAAGAACCATAAAGAACATTTCATATAAAACAAGGCCCGGTACTCGTATAAGGTTTTACAACGCGAAACCGCATAGCAATCAAAAGAACAAAGTAAGAAAAATTCGGAAATTCTCTGCATTTCACACGTCCAGCTGAACAAATAAAAATATATGTTATATGTGCCTGTGCCGGGTGCGTATTGTGGGATATAATATAACAAATTTGGAGAATGTTATACGCGCATACATACATATACTCCTAAATGAATGTATCCACATATATGTATAACTACATACTGCCTTTTTTTACGTTACTCATACGCACCGACGGTATTTAATAGTAAATGTGTTAAAGCAAAATAGTAAGCATAGTTGACATACATATAGCTCTAATAAAAGTGTATCGCATTTTTATGTGGAAAGTCGCTATTTGAAAGCTAACTTTTGGCTTCATTGCGGAAAAAATGTCAAAGACTTTTTCTATGAAAACATTACTTGGCTTGTAAATGTAGATGACTGTAAATAATAATAGATGTAATGAAGATTCACT
>NW_023458566.1:15559875-15565181 GCF_013731165.1 Rhagoletis pomonella
AAAATATATATATAATTTAATTTCATGTCGAACGAAAATTATTCTAATCATGATATTTAATAGAGGTACTTTTTTACCCAAATAATTGCGTTAACTCTGTCTGGTTTTATCAATTAACCCCTTTTACCTTTTCCACGTAGATTTTATTCGATCAAAAATATATAAAACTGGTAATTATTTATGTATGTGTATAAATTCACTTCACTTGCAGCACTTATGCAAAGCCGCCTGTAACTTGCGTGTAATCAGGTTTGATCCCAAAGCCTATTACGTAAATACATACATACATACATACCTACTCTACTGACATGCATTTAAATATGTATGTATATGTATATATGCATTTATCTACATATGTATGTATGTGCAAATACATATGCTCACTATATTGAGTTAAAATGCAAATAGCCGTGCACTTAAATGCCCATGAATTTCTGGGTGAATACAAATTTTGCTGAATGCAATTTTTGGCGAATACTTTTATCCTCTTGAAATTGTCCATATACAAAGTACTTGCACTTTGTTGGACAACATAAATCATTTATGACTAGGCACGTGCGTATATGTACATTAGGGTGGTCCTTTAAAAAAATCCAATGAGCGATTTTTTTCAGTCTCACCCCTTCAATCGGTAATACCACGGTCACAGACATCACATACAACTTTTGGTCCCGATTGGAGACGGTTAAGGCGTGTCACACTGAGGCCACAGTTCAGATTCCTCTATTGAGACTCAAAAAATTAAAATTAATTTTTTTGCCAACTCATACCCAAAATCGATACTGATACTACCGTAGTCGAATATATCACATATAAATTTTGCTCCCGATTGAAGTCGGTTAAGGTGAAACGGAATGGGATCCATGGCTAGATGCTACATGCAGACTCAAAAAATTTAAAATATTTTTTAAATTTAATACCCAAAATCGATACTACTAAAGTCGAAGATATCATTGGAGAAATTAGTTAAGTAAGTTTTTATTTTGTCATTAGTTTACGTGTAACAGTTTTAAAATTGTTGCTATTTAAAAAAGTTCTTTAAAATTAACTACAAAATAGTTATTCCGTAAATGATAAAAAAAGTACCCCGGAGTGCCCTAATTTAATTTTTATAAAATTATTTTATTTATTTAGTCTTTTAGAAAGCCCTCACAAAAATTTAGCTTCCCTTTGCATCACTTTAGGATGAACAAATAAAAAATTTAAAAATACCAAAGCGAAACGACGAATCTCAAAGTTTTTAATTTGCTACGAAACCCCCATCTTGTCCTAGGTTAACCTGTACAATACAAATATGGGAAATTTTAGGGCAATATATAAAAAAACTTCGGGGTTTCAGTTTTTTGACTGATTTTGGCATTGTTAGTTTTTGCAAAACATTTGGGCAAATCTCACATAGTGTACTAAATAAATATTGGGATTCTTAAGTGGTCTTTGTCCGTCTGCAATCCATGCGGTAATGTCATCAACTCAGCTGCATAATGGTTGCATGGAAGGCGATGAGGTTTCACTATATCTTCTATCGAATTCCTATTTAATCGTCTTCCAATTCTTATCACAGTGGATACAACGAATACCGATGGCCTGAGCCACTCAAAATTCAAAGGTTACGTATACGCCAAGTAGACCACAACTGCCTAAGAAGAGTTGCTAAAGCGAAAAGGCGAAAATAAATTACAATGTAGCGATATGCAAATTCTATAAGTGCAACAGCGCGAAACAGAAGCGAACATCAGATAAGACATAGAGCTAACAATTGAAAATAAACAACAAACAGAAATACCAAAACAACTCCCAGCTAAACTAAAGAATTGGATGTGTGAAATGTGTGGTCTCACACGAAAATCATTGGGTCGTTAAATGGTGTTGGTAGTTTTAACGGTATTATTTCTTGCTTCAGTTTCGGCATTATGCTCTTCATTTGTGTGTGAGTAAGTATTTGTGTTTGTGTGTGTGTGTGTGTGTGTTGCAAACAAAGAAATGCCATTTCAACAGGAAATGCACACAACGGTATGTGAAAAATGTTTTTTTTTTGTTTGTGTTTTTCTTTGTATTGAACAAAGGGCTGAACCAACAAGAAAATCGAATACTCGTACGACAATAGCAATAATGGATGCAAGTGTAGAGCGTAGGTAGCTGATAGCTCAACAATAGATGAAGTAGGAAGCAATCCAGTGTAGTTAAGTTAAATAAATAAAAAGAGAAATTGAGGTTACTTGGATATGCGCAGTTACACAAAATGAAAGTTTGTAATCCAATCGAATTTACGATAAGGAAAAGAGGTGCAATAAAAAAAATTTAGATAGGTTGGCAGGTGAAAATGCAAGGGAAAGTACCGAAATGGAATTCGGGAAAAAAGTGCAAAGTTATCAGAAAAAAATAATCAAAGAAGAGTAGACGGTGAACTTTATTTTATACCAAACTATGTGCTGCAATAATACGAGTAAAAATGGTGGGTGTTCAATCTGCTAGTCAATGGGAGCCACATAAACGAATTGTAGGCGTGTTAGTTCTTTATTCACAAAGTCAATCTATTCGTTCGCAAATACTGATTAGCAAATGTATGAATGCATGTTGCACGTTCGTAAATCGATGCTTTGTTCGTTCTTTTTGTTCGCCGCTCAACTATGCACTTAGCCTAATGCGAAATCTATGTGTGTTGAGTCAGTAGGTTAGCAGTCTCTTATTTAATACACTACGAGGCCACCCTACTGCACCCCTGTTTACTTCCTTCCGGTTAACAACAATTTTGTGAAAAACAAAAAAAAAACTACTAAAAAGCAGCGAACATGAAAGAGAAATGGTTAAAAATCACGAAATACACGAAGATTTTTTGTTTCTTTGAAAGATAAGAAATTTACGGCCAATTGTTAGTGCAAATGGCGAGGATTTGCAAGCAGGATATTGCGTAGGATATTTCTAGGAAGGAGTGCATGTTAATCTCAATTAGTTTTGAGGTTATGTAATTAAGTTTTTCGGACAAAATCGATTTAAATTGGAAGTTCTTCAAGATTTTATAAGTACAAAGCTAAGTAGTTAGTGATGGTGCTAACTACTATATTTTAAATGTTACCTTATTTCCAGTTAGAAAAATAAATTTTTAAAATTTTAGTAGCAAATAAGTTACGCAAGCTGCTTGGTGCGCGGTATTGGCAAGCGATCAGGGTCTGTTCCGAAACTTTTTTGTAGGAAATTGAAAGTCTTACAAGTTTTTTATTTATATAAAACGAGAATTTCATGAAAAAATTGGGTTTAGTGACCCGTACTACCTCGCCGGTGGGAGCTAGGATTACATCGCAATCGGCACTTACAATCGACAATTCAAAAAAACAATAGTCGCAAAAAAAAATCGGCCGAGGTAACATACATAAAAAAATATAAAATATATATATATATATATATACCGACGAATTGATAACCTTCTCCTTTTTGTGAAGTCGGTTGATTAGTTGATTTGCCTTGGAAGTTTAAAAGCATTCATACTTACATACATACGTGTACACTTTTTAAATTGCTCTGTAATTATATTTAAGAAGCTACAAAATTAAATTTCCTTAAATTCCTTATATCAATGTGCATAAATATATAGATGTGTTTATAAGTATGTACTACTATAATGCTGGATTTCCACTAGGCATTAAATGGCAAAAACACAAACGAAAATGTCGGGCATTAAAAAATAATCGTGTCATTACATTAAAAATATATTCATTAAGTTCATTTCCACATTCCATTTTTTTAAACAAATTTTTTGTAATTTCAATGCCTAGCGCAATTTCGGCATAAGTTTGAGTGCCGCAGGAGATGTATGTAAAATGTAAAATAATTTCGGACGAAAGAGCTTTAAGCAAAGAATCTGTTAAGATGTTTATCGCATCAGGAATCGAACCTGAATTGTACCAAGCGGAGGAGTGCTACTCAACCACCAAACAACCTGCTTGCCTTAGAAGTACTAATCGCTTCCTAAATCTTTCCTCACGGATATAAATCTTGCAATTTTATTCTAGCATGTATACTCATACATTGCTTCCATCTCCATCCAGACTAGTTGGGCTGCTGTCATTTCGTGGAAAAATTTCACCCAACAGCTTTGTTTGAATATGAATACTAACACATTAATTAAACTTCAGCTCATTATCCTTATGCATTGTTTACATAATCCGACAAAGTTCACAATTTTTAAGTAAGCACTTAAGATTGCCAACTGAAGATGTTTCCAAAGACTAAATGCCAAACCACAATCTTTGGCAGCGCTTAGTGTCAAGCAATGAATTAAGTATAAAAGCTTCTTGTCTTGTGTAGTACACATGCCAACTGCACACATCCATACAACAATGAATTGATTATGTATTTGACTTTTCGCGCTTTTATTCTTCTGTTTTTTTACTTTTCCAATTCTTCTCTCATCTACCACTGCAAATGCATTTAGCCATAGTGGTATTATTGTGGTTATCTTGTAGCAAAGCTGGTGTCGCCAGCTTAAGTATGCTCAGCTCAATTGACTTGTTATATTAAATGAAAATATTTGCATGAACAATACATAAGTCAACAGCTTGCCATGAGGTCACATACACATGAAGAAGATTGAATGATCGGCACTAGAATGCCAACACCAAATGATTGTGTGGATGGTGGTGTGTGCGTTGGAAAGTCGCCGCAGTCATTGTCATCATGGTCAGCGACGCCCCATAATATACTAGGTGGCACAAGGAATAAGCTTTTGAGTTATACAGTTTTCTAAAATTTAAATATTTTGTGGTCGTACTTATACTAACGAATATTGAAACATACAACTACATATTGAGACTGAAAAAATTAAAATTATTATTTTTTCATCTAATACCCAAAATCGATAGACGAGGATATCACATAAATAAAATTTGGTCCCGATTGGAGTCGGTTAAGGCATGTCGCACAATATTTAAGAGATCACACAGCTCAATTAGCCAATGAACGCGGAATCTCGTTCGTCTTTTGAAACAGCGAGGATTATTGTCCCTTTTATAACAGAAAACACAACTCTATGCATTAAAGTCTTTTTTGTAAGTAACGCTTTTCACTGTCACTCTTCAAATTGCTTTAATATTTTATCAATAACTGTAATCAGTAAATACTTCATTTATACATATATGTATCATAATTTTATTATATATACATATCTATGCACTTATATACATATATCTACATACATACATACATGCATAACACGAATACATTCTAATATGGGTATGCCATGCAAACTCAATATATTAAACCGTTATTTACGAAGAGCAAAGAAATTCAATCAGTACAGTTGAGGCAGCTAC
>NW_023458566.1:15565281-15570476 GCF_013731165.1 Rhagoletis pomonella
GTAGCTGCCTCAACTGTACTGATTGAATTTCTTTGCTCTTCGTAAATTACGGTTTAATATATTGAGTTTGCATGGCATATAATAAAATTATGATACATATATGTATAAATGAAGTATTTACTGATTACAGTTATTGATAAAATATTAAAGCAATTTGAAGAGTGGCTGTGAAAAGCCTTAACAAAGATATTTGACATAGTAAGAATTTATGCTGAAGCTATTTAATATTTAGGAACTGAATTCAGCGAATGAATGCTTCTTCTATAATCTTGCCACTTACAAAAAAGACTTTAATGCATAGAGTTGTGTTTTCTGTTATAAAAGGGACAATAATCCTCGCTGTTTCAAAGGACGAAAGACATTCCGCGTTCATTGGCTAATTGAGCTGTGTGATCTCTTAAATATTGTGCGACATGCCTTAACCGACTCCAATCGGGACCAAAATTTATTTATGTGATATCCTCGTCTATCGATTTTGGGTATTAGATGAAAAAATAATAATTTTAATTTTTTTTAGTCTCTATATGTAGTTGTATGTTTCAATATTCGTTCATATAAGTACGACCACAAAATATTTAAATTTTAGAAAACTGTATAACTCAAAAGCTTATTCCTTGTGCCACCTAGTATATTATGGGGCGTCGCTGACCATGATGACAATGACTGCGGCGACTTTTCAACGCACACACCACCATCCACATAGTCATTTGGTGTTGGCATTCTAGTGCCGATCATTCAATCTTCTTCAGATGTCTGTGTCCTCATGGCAAGCTGTTGACTTATGTATTGTTCATGCAAATATTTTCATTTAATATAACAAGTCAATTGAGCTGAGCATACTTAAGCTGGCGATACCAGCTTTGCCACAAGATAACCACAATAATACCACTATGGCTAAATGCATATGCAGTGGTAGATGAGAGAAGAATTGGAAAATTAAAAAAAAAGAGGGATAAAAGCGCGAAAAGTCAAGTACATAATCAATTCATTGTTGTATGGATGTGTGTAGTGGGCTTGTGCACACAAGACAAGAAGCTTTTATACTTAATTCATTGCTTGACACTAAGCGCTGCCAAAGATTGTGGTTTGGCATTTAGTCTTTGGAAACATCTTCAGTTGGCAATCTTAAATGCTTACTTAAAAATCATGAACTTTGTCGGATTATGTAAACAATGCATAAGGATAATGAGCTGAAGTTTAATTAATGTGTTAGTATTCATATTCAAACAAAGCTGTTGGGTGAAATTTTTCCACGAAATGACAGCAGACCAACTGGTCTAAGATGGAAACAGTGTATGAGTATACTTGCTAGAATAAAATTGCAAGATTTATATCCGTGAGAAAAGATTTAGGAAGCGATTAGTACTTCTAAGGCAAGCAGGTTGTTTGGTGGTTGAGCAGCACTCCTCCGCCTGGTAGAATTGAAGTTCGTTTCCTGATGCGATAAATATCTTAACAGATTCTTTGCTTAAAGCTCTTTCGTCCGAAATTATTTTACATTTTACATACATCTCCTGCGGCACTCAAACTTATGCCGAATTTACACTAGGCATTGAAATGACAGAAAAATGTATGCCATTTAAAAAAATGCCATGTGGAAATGCACTTAATGACTATTTTTTTAATGTAATGACACGATTATTTTTTAATGCCCGACATTTTCGTTTGTCATTTTTGCCATTTAATGCCTGGTGGAAATCCAGCATTATATAGTACATACTTACACACACCTAATCCTAATCCTAGCTCCCATTAGCGAGGTAGTACGGGTCACTAAACACACTTTTTTCATGAAGTTCTCGTTTTTTTTTGCCCCTATCTCGAAAATAACATGAGCTACAGAAAAAATATATAAATAACAAATTTGTAAGACTTTCAATTTCCTACAAAAAAGTTTCGGAACAGACCCTGATCGCTTGCCAATACCGCACACCACGCAGGTTGCGTAACTTATTTGCTACTAAAATTTTAGAAATTTATTTTTGTAACTGGAAATAAGATACACTTTTAAAATATAGTAGTTAGCACCATCACTACTTAGCTTTGTACTTATAAAATCTTGAAGAACTTCCAATTTAAATCGATTTTGTTCGAAAAACTTAATTACATAACCTCAAAACTAATTGAGATTAACATGCACTCCTTCCTAGAAATATCCTAAGCAATATCTTGCTTGCAAATCCTTGCCATTTGCACTAGAGACACACATAACTCAGTGCTAACAATTGGCCGTAAATTTCTTATCTTTCAAAGAAACAAAAAATCTTCGTGTATTTCGTGATTTTTAACCATTTCTCTTTCATGTTCGCTGCTTTTTAATAGTTTTTTTCGTTTTTCGTAAAATTGTTGTTAATCGGAAGGAAGTGAACAGGGGTGTAGTAGGGTGGCCGCGTAGTGTATTAAATAAGAGATTGCTAATCTACTGACTCAACACACACATAGATTTCGCGTTAGGCTAAGTGCATAGTTGAGCGGCGAACAAAAAGAACGAACAAAGTGTCGATTTACGAACGTGCAACATGCAACAAGCGCGCATAGTGAAGACCAAGTACAAGCACTTATGCACATACTATACCTTAGTGCATATACACAATCATACATTTGCTAATCAGTATTTGCGAACGAATAGATTGACTTTGTGAATAGAAGAACTAACGCCTACAATTCGTTTATGTGGCTCCCATTGACTAGCAGATTGAACACCCACCATTTTTATTCGTATTGTTGCAGCACATAGCTTGGTATAAAATAAAGTTCACCGTCTACTCTTCTTTGATTATTTTTTTCTGATAACTTTGCACTTTTTTCCCCGAATTCCATTTCGATACTTTCCCTTGCCTTTTCACCGGCCAACCTATCTAAATTTTTTTTTATTGCACCTCTTTGCCTTATCGTAAATTCGATTGGATTACAAACTTTCATTTTGTGTAACTGCGCATAACCAAGTAACCTCAATTTCTCTTTTTATTTAACTTAACTTAACTACACTGGATTACTTCCTACTTCATCTATTGTTGAACTATCAGCTACCTACGCTCAACACTTGCATCCATTATTGCTATTGTCGTACGAGTATTCGATTTTCTTGTTGGTTCAGCCCTTTGTTCAACACAAACAAAAACAAAAAAAAACATTTTTCACATACCGTTGTGTGCATTTCCGGTTGAAATGGCATTTCTTTGTTTGCAACACACACACACACACAAATACTTACTCACATACAAATGAAGAGCATCATACACATACTAAAATGCCGAAACTGAAGCAAGAAATAATACCGTTAAAACTACCAACACCATTTAACGACCCAATGATTTTCGTGTGAGACCACACATTTCACACATCCAATTCTTTAGTTTAGCTGGGAGTTGTTTTTGGTATTTTTGTGCATTGTGTATTTACTCGGCTTTCGCGCTGTTCTGTTCTGTTTGTTGTTTATTTTCAATTGTTAGCTCTATGTCTTATCTGATGTTCGCTTCTGTTTCGCGCTGTTGCACTTATAGAATTTGCATATCGCTACATTGTAATTTATTTTCGCCTTTTCGCTTTAGCAACTCCTCTTAGGCAGTTGTGACGTACTTGGCGTATACGTAACATTTGAATTTCGAGTGGCTCAGGCCATCGGTATTCGTTGTATCCACTGTGATAAGAATTGGGAGACGAATCAAATAGGAATTGTATAGAACGTACAGTGAAACTTCTACCTCATCGCCTTCCATGCAATCATTATGGACCTGAGTTGATGACATTACCGCATGGATTGCAGAGGGACAAAGACCATTTAAGAATCCCAATATTGAGTACACTATGTGAGTTTTGCCCAAATGTTTTGCAAAAACTAACAATGCCAAAATCAGTCAGAAAACTGAAACCCCGAAGTTTTTTATATATTGCCCTAAAATTTCCCATATTTGTATTGTACAGGTTAACCTTGGACAAGATGGAGGTTTCGTAGCAAATTAAAAATTTTGAGATTCGTCGTTTCGCTTTTGTATTTTTAAATTTTTTATTTGTTCTTCCTAAAGTGATGCAAAGGGAAAGCTAAATTTTTGTGAGGGCTTTCTAAAAGACTCAACAAATTATTTTATAAAAATCAAATTAGGGCACTCCGGGGTACTTTTTTTATCATTTATGGAATAACTATTTTCTAGTTAATTTTAAAGAACTTTTTTAAATAGCTACAATTTTATAACTGTTATACGTAAACTAAGGAAAGAATAAAAACCTCCTTAATTAATTTCTCCAATCCTCCAATTCCTCCTCCGACTCCAAGCGGGACTAAAATTTAAATGTGATATCTTCGACTTTAGTAGTATCGATTTTGGGTATTAAATGAAAAAAATATTTTTAGGCATGGACCCCATTGCGTTACACCTTAACCGACTCAGAAGCAAAATTTATATGTGATATATCCGACTACGGTAGTATCGATTTTGGGTATGAGTTGGCAAAAAATTAATTTTAATTTTTTGAGTCTATATAGAGGAATCTGAACTTTGGCCTCTGTGCGACACGCCTCAACCGTCTCCAATCGGGACCAAAAGTTGTATGTGATGTCTGTGACCGTGTGACCGATTGAAGGGGTGAGACTGAGGAAAATCTCTCACATGATTTTTTAAGGACCACCCTAATGTGCATATACGCACGTGCCTAGTCATAAATGATTTATGTTGTCCAACAAAGTGCAAGTACTTTGTATATGGACAATTTCAAGAGGATAAAAGTATTCGCCAAAAATTGCATTCAGCAAAATTTGTATTCACCCAGACATTCATGGGCATTTAAGTGCACGGCTATTTGCATTTTAACTCAATATAGCGAGCATATGTGTTTGCACATACATACATATGTAGATAAATGCTTATATACATATACATACATAGGTAAATGCATGTCAGTAGAGTACTATGTATGTATGTATGTATTTACGTAATAGGCTTTGGGATCAAACCTGATTACACGCAAGTTACAGGCGGCTTTGCATAAGTGCTGCAAGTGAAGTGAATTTATATATGTACAAAAATAATTACCAGTTTTATATATTTTTATCGAATAAAATCTACGTGGAAAAGGTAAACGGGGTTAATTGATAAAACCAGACTGAGTTAACGCAATTATTTGGGTAAAAAAGTACCTCTATTATCATGGTTAGAATAATTTTCGTTCGACATGAAATTAAATTATATATATATTTT
>NW_023458566.1:15570576-15582786 GCF_013731165.1 Rhagoletis pomonella
CGTAACCAGGTAGGGGCAGGGGGGGCCCGCCTCCCCCCTCCCCCCCCCTAACTTTCAAATTTTTGCCTAGATATTCAAAAATAGTACCACGAAATGCTTGCTTGATAATTTCGCCCCCCCTAAATTTCAAGGTTTTTCCTATATATATACTATATAACAAATTATACTCCCAACGCTAACTAAATAATTAGTAAATTGATTGGAAAAGTAGATATGTGGATTATCCGGTTCTGTATCAAGTTATTATCTCTAACTTTAAAGCACTTCCATTTTAAAAGGATAAAAACCTGGCTGCAGTCGACAATGAGCAAAAATTGATTGAACGGAAACTATAAATAAATTTATAGTTCAATTGTTTATTACTTTGTCTTTAGGTTTGTGTCTTTACTAAGCGGTTGGGTGAACAGCCAAGACGTTTACTTCTAAAGTGTGACAAAACAAAATCAAGTAATATATTTAGCATAAATAAATATACCAGCCTAAAAAATCTGCGTACTCAAAATGTTCAATACGCCCTGATACTTATACATACATACATATGTATGTATATCATTTAACGTTTTGTCCGGCTATTTGGTTTATTATACAGGTATGTAGAGCGAATTTAAAAAAATTCATCAGGGTTTAGTTGAGATCATGATAAAAACATAACAAGGTAAAACCATTGAGAGGCAGTCTGACGTTTGCAAACAATATAATTTTAAAATCAAAACTCAAACTCACACACACATTCTCATTTTCAATCTCAAACAATAACAATTGTGAACAATTTAATTTTTTTATTTTCAATTTTATATGATTTTAAAATGTTGGCAAACGTCAGAAAAAAATCATGGCCAACGAAATGAGAGAATGAATTTACCTTGTTATGTTTTTATCATGGTTGAGATATTCGTTTTTGGCCACTATGTTTTGTACATTTCCCAGTACTGCAAAGCTTTTGACTGCCATTCACCTGGGAGTGGCCAGAAGTGATTCGTGTGCTTACGGTTCAAATCGCAGCTAACTACGTCCGGATATTTATATCCATGAATACTCTGGGTAGCGACCGAACGCTAGTTTGGGAGCGAGGTAAAGTGGGAGGGCGTAACACCCCGCGTGCGCTGGGGATTAATCGGGATGGTGCCCCTGCCCGGCTGGTTGAAGTCGTTGGGAAAATAAAGGCTGACATCAGCTCCATCCACGAAATGCGATGGACGGGGCGAGGAAGGTAAGCGTGAGCCTTGCGACGACTACTACAGTTGCCACGTAAAGGAGTGCAATTCGGTGTTGGATTTGTGGTGGGAGAGAGACCGGCGTTCACTCTAGTGGACGAAAGTCTAGCCACAATCCGCATCAAAGCGAGATTCTTCAACATCTCATTCACATGTGCCAATGCCCCGATGGAAGAGAAGGACGAGGCATCCAAGGCTCTCTTAGCTTAGAGCGTATATATTAGCGCTGCCCCCGACACGTATAAAAATCGTGCTTGGCCATTTAAATGCCAAGGTGGGCAACGAAGGGATTTTTGGTGCCAGTGTCGAAAAAATCAGCCTCCACATAGAAACGGCGGGCTGAGGATGATCCACTTCGCCGGGGCCCGAAGCTTGGCAGTATGTATTACTGGGTTCTAGCATAAAAACATCCATCAAGCTATTCTCATTTTCGTTGTTGGTGTTTCCGACAGGGTAGGAGTGTGATGTATTGTGGAACGATTTTCCGTCGTCCCTTTTCAAATTTGGTTTGGAGACAAACCGGTTTCGGCGTTGTTCCATCTTCAGTGTCATTTTTCGTTCTCTCAAGCTACATGAATGTCTCCACATCGAAAAACGGGAAACCAAATGGAGCATGTTGTGATAGACGGAAGGCATGCTTCCATGTTTTAGACTCGCACTACTATATTGATGCCTCCAATATACGACCTAACCTCGGAGAAGCAAAAAAGGGCCCCCAAAAATGCAGGAAAAGTTCAACGTCGAAAAGCTGCAATCAAAACAGACGGCAAATGGATTCGGCGCTCGACCCTCACACGTGCTGTGAGAGAGCACTCTTCAACAAACCGACTTGCGCGAGCAGTGGAACCACATTTCCCGCTAATTACTGGTACGATCACGAGTGTGAGAAAATGCTTGAAATGCTGTCCGACAGAAAAACCACCCGAAATTTTTAGCAGAGAGTTGAGCGACTTACGTAAGGTTTCAAGACTCTTGTATGAACAACCATGGCGACCTAGTGACCGATGTCCAGAACGTACTCAGATTATGGAGGGAACACTTTTCGACCCTTTTGAATGGCGGAAGCACTTCGAGGTCCCAGTCGATGACGATGGAGTCGATATCCCAGCGCCTGACTATGAAGAAAAGTGCCAAAGCTGTTTGAGCTGACGGCCTGTCAGCTGAGCTATTTAATTACGATGGCAAGGAGGTAATAAGGTGCATGCCCGACGACTGGAATTCAAGTGCGCTCTGCCCAATCCACAAGAAAGGCGACCCCGCCATGCGTACCAACTACCGCGGGATCAGCCTTCTAAGCATAGGTTGCAAGGTCTTATCGAATGTATTGTCTACCATAGACCAGGTATTCACAGTACGCCGAATCTTGGAAAAGACCCGCGAGAAAATGATCCGCACTCACCACCTATTTGTCGACTTTAAAGCCGCTTGCGACAGCACTTAAAGGAGTTTCCTATATGCCGCTATGTCTGTCAAAAGCCTGTGAAAAATGACGTTGAGTAATACCACCAGCTCTGCTCTGTTGCCTTTCGCCACCAGACGGGGTTTCAGACAGGGCGGCTCTCTTTCATGTGACTTCTTTAATCTGATGATGAAGATAATAAGATCTTCAGAACTGAACCGCTTAGGAACAATTTACTACAAGAGCGTACAATTGCTGGCTTATGCCGATGACACTGACATCATCGGTAAGAAAAACCGCAAAGTCTGTCCTGACTTTTCCAAGTTGGACAAGGAAGCAAAGCGAATGGGTCTGGTGGTAAACGACGACAAGACGAAGTATCTCCTGTCATCAAACAAACAATCAGCACATTCGCGCCTGGCACCCACGTCACTTTTGACAGTTATAATTTCGAGGAAGTAGAGAATTTCGTTTACTTGGGAACCAGCATTAACACCGGTAATAATGTCAGCATGGAAATCCAACGCAGAATCGCTCTTGCCTACAAGTGCTGCTTTGGACTGAGTAGGCAATTCAGTAGTAAAGTCCTCTCTCGACGTACGAAAACCACACTATAAATCACTCATCATGCCCGTGCTGGTATGTGGCGTATTAAAATACAGCGGCCCAACTGGCTTGACCATGTCGTTCGAATGGACACCGACGTCCCAGCTCTGAAAGTATTCTGGCTTCACTTGGCATTTCTAATAGGCGTCAGTTGGTCAAAATCGCTTTGGCGGTTACAGCGCCAAAAAGGAAGAAGAGGAAGAGAATAGATCTATAACCTTATCAGTCACACAGTGTTATAATCCCGACGAAATCCTTGACGGTGGTACCGGGAGGGGAACGGTACATGACGGTAGGAATTTTAGTTTGGGTTAAAATCTCACACGGAAGGGGTTAGGCTTTCGATGCTTCCTCCTCGTAAAATAAACATGCTCAGTAAAAAGTTAACAATTTAAATCGACGAATAGTTTTATATCAACTTTTGTGAACTTCTGTTTATTTGTTTTTTTACAACATATTTACCTTTATTGGTTACAATAATTTTAAGCTATAATAAACAATTTTTTAGTACATAAGTAAGTTATTGGTTTTGTGGTTTTTATTTTGTATGGTCCCCCCCTAAATTTCGTTCTGACTACGCCCATGGTTAGCTTACTGCCAATATAGATGTATTACATATATCCTTGGGAGACACCCGATGACGCAATAAATGAATACGACTTTGCATTGTCAACTACAACCACACACCTTCAATCCTTATCCTTATCCTTACTAATATTATAAATCCGAAAGTGAGTTTGTTTGTTTGCTACGCTTTCACGCTTTAACTACTCAACCGATCATCATGCAATTTTGAACACTGCTGTCATTTAGCCCAACTTAAAATATAGGATAAATTTAATCTCGATTAGACAAGGGGACGTGGCACCTCCCATACAAACGGACTATTTCATACTGCATTTCTCAGGAAATATTTTTGATAGATTACTAGAACTTGGTATGGAGATATTTAAAATCATTATCTACTCATGGATGAGAGCTGCCACCTTTTAAAAAATCAAATTCAACTGTAATTTAGGGAGTTATTTATTTGAAAATTATATTAAAAAATGGATGTCAAGGGGCTTAAAAAAGCTGTAGTTCGAATATATTTTGAAAAGGGTTGCCACCTGTTTGAAAAGTTAAATTTAAATTAATTATACGCAAGCTATCTCAAGAATTAAAATATGGTTGTCTAACGAAATATTGTTAAGGAACCTTTAGTTTAAAAGTTTTGAATAATATTTAAGTCTTTCGCAAGGGTTGCCACCTTTTAAAAAATTAAATTCAAAAATTAAATTTTACATTAAAAGGCGCGCAATGGTTCTGGCAGTTGATTTATCGGTGGTGATTTGAGATTTACCCCTGCACAACTCAGCCCTGGTTTCTCGGAATGAAGCTTTAACGCATAATAATACTGGCAAATCACATCCATTGGGCCAATTGTAACACACAAGCGTTCGATATACTCATTGGTGCAACAGGTCGATTTAATCTGAAATCCACGGCACCTTTTCTTGGCGATTATTCGTAATGACTCCAGCGCCACTTGGCAGCCTTTTGTGGCAATAGTATTGTCAATACATATTTTGAATATTAGCCAAAGTGGATCATAAATAAGATTTTTAGTAATAACTTAACTCCAGCACCAACTTGCGGGTGAAATTGTGAAACTACACTCAAAAGTACACAAAAAACTTCGTTAAAATCGGTCCGGGCATTTAGAAGGATTTCACTCACCATTTTTCTCCATGACTATAAGATTGATTTGATATATTGCCGTACCAAGTTCCGGTATTCTACCATGAACACTTCCAGTGATATACAGTAAGAAAAAATCGGTTTGTAGAGTAGGTGGCACGCCCCCTTTATATATCGAAATTTTTTCAGCCTATAACCATCCTTGGGACGTCTGAAGCAGGTGTCCGAAATTTCAAAATAATCGGTTCAGTCGTTCTCGAGCTTTACGAACACATAAAAACGCCTTTCAAAATATATATTATTTTAGATTATAGATTATAGATTATGGAAGATTGGTATGAATCGAAATGATTTTGAATATGAGTTTCAGACGAAAGAGGTTTAAAAAGGTTGCCAACTGTTTAAAAGGTTAAATTCAAACTATTCAATAAATTAAATGAATTATTAAAATATGGGCATCACTCGAAATGATTTTTAATGGGCTTCGTTTCAAAACTACATGTAAGAGGTTTCCATCTGTTTAAAATCTCAAATTGAGTTAATTGAAAAAGTATGACAAGTAAGAAGTTTAAGAAAGTTTTTGTTTGGAAATATTTTGAAGATGGTTAAACAAATTTTAAACCTCCTTTTTTTAATTGAGTTTTCTTGAAATAAATTTTACTCAATGTAACACGTAGAAATTTCATATACTCAGCGAAGCGGGTGAGGGCGATCTAGTTTACACTAAAATTTAAAATGCAGTGGCTTTGGGAAAAATTTTAATCAACCTTAATATGCATATCGCTACCTAAAGGAGAAAAGGTGCCTAGACCACTTTTTTTTTTTAATTTAGTTTTTGATGACGAAAGACAGATAATACGAAACTTCATCTATTTTTCGCCTCCTGAACAATTCCAAAAAAAAAAAAACAGACTTGCCACCTTTTTACTTTTAGGTAACGATATGAACATTATTTTAAAATTGCCTAACGAAAACGAAACGAAAACACCTTTTTATCGCAAATATGATATATGCATGCATTAGGGTGCATCAGTCTTCATAAACAAAAAAATTAGTACTGTTTTCCATCGGTATTATAAAATCTATTATATTTTAAGACATTCGCAAAAATATTTCGGCAAAATATTAAGATTTATGTGAGCTTGACCGATTTGGAAATATTCGGAATATCCCATAAATCTTAAAAAATTTCCAAAATATTCTGCGGGAGTTTTTAAATATAATAAATTCTATAGTTCTGGTGGAAAAAATCGCGCATAGTATCTATGTATGTATGTGTGTAGTAAATATAATTATTTTTCGCTTTTAGGGCGGCATAAAGGCCGTTGTCCACACAGATGCATGGCAAACATTGGTGATGTTTATAGCTTTAGTTGTTGTGGTCATACTGGGAACGATAGCGGCTGGGGGACCTGGTCCAGTATTTAAGAATGCTTCCGAAGGAGGACGTCTTATTTTCTTCAAGTAAGTTCAATTTGCTTGTAAGTTAACTATTACTCGCGAATACATATATAATTTTGCTCAAAGCATATAAAAACTACTTCTAATTGAAAGTTTTGCTAAATGTGTCATGGTGAAGTATAGTTACTCTGTGCTCTCAAAGAAATTGATTAAAAGCTTTTTAACTTCGAAATTGAAAGGCAAGGGTATTTTCCTTCTATTTTCAATGTGGCCTCGCCTACGAGAAACAGTTAGTTTGAAATCTACGCAACCATGTTAGGGAAACGACCTGACTCATATCTTCCAAACCGAATCCATGTAAGTGTATATAGTAAGTCTGTGAGTGCAAAAAGACACAATACTAATACGGCTTTTTACGATTAATGGCAAAGGTCCCCTTCGAGCACTTCCATACGAAAATAGGTTTCAGAGACTCTATCGTGTAATTTCTTTAATCTAATGCTAGGGAAGATCATAAGAGTTTACAATAACTAGCCTAATGCCGATGAAATCGACATCATCGATCTCATTTCAGAGCTTCCCCAGTCACTAGAGGGAGTTTGGCTGATCTCCTACGCTAATGATTATTCGATATTGACGCGACCATTGAAGGCCTGTGTTCGAAAGTAAATTACCATCTCTCCCAACTAACTCGTTTCTTCACCGCAAGAGCTTAGTTTGCCTCCCTCGAAATCCAAGGAACCATATTCACTCGCTGGATAAAAGTGATCTGATAGCTGCTAAGGATTCAAATCTGTGGCACACAAACCCCAACACGGACAATCCGAAACTTTTGTCAACTACCTCTCTTTCTATGCGCACACAACGGTAATTGCAGTCAGATTATAGAGCTGCAACAAAGTCCTTAAGTCGCTCGCCGGCAACACCTGGGCCAAAGTCAAAGAAACATTGTTGGCGATGCCAGTACAAAACATTAGGCCGTTCGGTTCTAAATTATGCTGCGAGAAAATGGTCTTCGGGGAATAGTAGCTCGCATTGGGTGAAGCTACACACGTTTCAAAATACAGTACTCCAGATAGCTAGTGGATAAGATCAGAGCAGTAAGGAGCACAATTAAGGTAGCAGCTGGTGGTCTGCTACCGACGCGGACAGCCGAATAGGTACTTGCTAACTTTCTCATAGGCACGTCGGAAGACACATTCAAAGACGAGATCCAAGACTTGAGCTGCCTTGCGGGACCCGCGCTACTGTAGCACAATTACGTTCTGAATATTATAGGCAGTAGGTTAAACTCATACTCATCCAGAGTAGACCCCGACCTATCAAACCCACTGAATGAATATCCTTCTCCCTCCGATTAAAAGATTTGCTGTTTTAGGCAGGGTTTAGTAGGCGCTACAACAGAAACCTCAACTATTGCATCGTTTATTTTGCCTTTTCCAAGTTGGATATGCAAGCAAAGCGAATGCGGGTCATAAAGCAAACAGTCGACTGCATCTGCAGCTCGGCTCTTACATCATTTAAGAACCAGCATTAACATCGAAAATAATGTCAGCCTTGAAATCCAACGGAGAATCACTCTGGTGTCAACATGTGCTACTTTAGTCTGAGTAGGCAATTGAGAACTACAGTCCCCTCTATTCGTCACTCATTATATTTGAGCTGGTATATGGCGCAGAAGCCTGAACCATAACAACATCGTCAAGGCGGAAGACTTTCTCTGCGGTGGAAAGACGAGATTTTGGGGTTTTCCTTGGCATTTCTAATTGGCGGCAGTTGACACAGAATAGAAACGATTCGCGTACTTTATCGAACTCGGACAAAATTGCAAAAGGTGTAGAGGCACTGGTGCATTGTGAGACCTAAGACCTGAGCAGGTTTTTAGGTCACTCCGGGTAGACTCTTCTCTGGCATATTGCCAAAACATCCCTAATGATTGTCCAGCATGTGGAGATTCCGCCACGACACCAACCACCTCTTTACATGACCGCTCAACCCAACCCTCCCTTCTGTCCGAGCCCGTCAAAACGGCACGTTTCTTGAGTTTGACTACAACGATTGAAAAAAAACCCGTCGCTACAACAACGAAAGAAGAAAGTATTAGTTTTTCTCAGTAGATCACGAATAATTAACGGAAAAGCTGAATTGTAACTCCGTAACTGGTCAACAAAGACACAATATTAAGATCATCTGAATATTTAGGAGGACCACTTTGGAGTTTTGGAGCATAATATCGCCGACCATATGATTCATGGACCTCTAAACTTACTTTTTAAAGTGAATTTATCCGGCTGAACGTTGGCAATCTCTTTTGTCTGATTTTATTTACCTCTTCTCTTACTACTTTCAGCGTAAATCCATCACCGTATGAAAGACAAACATTTTGGGCTGTTTTGATTGGTGGATTCTTCTATTGGACCGCTTTCAATAGTGTTAATCAGACAATGGTTCAACGCTACATGTCGCTGACGACTTTGAAAAGGGGTCAAAGTTCGATTATAATCTTTACTTTGGGTGTCGTGCTTTTCATTTCCGTTTGCTGTTTTGCCGGCTTACTAGTTTTTGATTTCTATCAAAATTGTGATCCACTTACAGCTGGACTCATATCGGTAAGCTTCAAGAGTAACACATACATAAATAAACAATGTATACTAACATATCGCAGTTTAAATTTTTCCCCACAACAGAACGATGATCAGTTACTACCGATTTATGTAATGCAAACTGTTGGTCACCTACAAGGCATACCCGGTCTCTTTATTGCCGGCGTATTTGGCGCAGCGTTAAGTTCGCTCTCCGTCGTACTCAATTCAACCGCTTTGGTGTTTCTACAGGATATCGTGCGTGGCAGCTTTAAAGTGAAGCTCAGCGAACGTGCAACAAACGTGATCGTTAAAAGTGTAATAGTCTTTTTGGGTACCGTTGCAATGGCGTTAGTGTTCGTGCTCGAAAAGTTGAGCGGCATACTAAGTGTGGCCACTTCGGTGACTGCAATTGCGGGTGGCACAACTTTTGGTATTTTCACGCTTGGCATGTTGGTGCCATGGAGTAATACGACGGGTGCCTTAGCGGGCGCAGTAGCTGGCGCGCTAATGTCCGGTTGGGTATCATTAGGTTCACAGGCTGTGATAGCAGCGGGACGTATAGGACCGCAGAAATTGGAGGTTTCCGTATCGGAATGCCTTGTTAATATCACCGTACCGGAAACAGATTATGGTGATGAAACGGAAGTGTTTCCATTGTATCGTTTATCATTTCATTGGATTACTGTAATTGGCGTTTCGTCAACGCTGCTGGTCGGCACTGTGGTGTCTTTTCTCACCGGACCAACTGTGGTGAAAAAGTTGGATGCTGAACTCTTATCACCCGTAATTCATAGGTAAGTACAATTATGTACTAGGAATTTGGTAGGTTGAAAAAAAAAAACATTTACTTCTCCTTTTAATAGGTTTCTTCCGGAAGAATGTTTCCCACCGCCTAACTCAAATCCTGATTTTACCCGAGACAATAACGCACAGACTTCAAGTCATCTTTTGGCCAATGCTGAGCCTTTAAGTGACGTGGGTAGATATTAGATAACAGGTATACTTTTTCGCAAGCGAAAATTTACAGGAATGCCTTACTATAAGTACCTACATAAGTATGCAGTACTTAATAGAAGTTAGCCCGAACATGGGAAAGAACATTCGGATTGGTCGAAAACGAAATCCAGTTTGTGATGATGTGTACTTTATAAAAGTTAAACACTGTTGCATTTGTAGTTACTATTTATGTATATGTATGTACATATTTACTAGTTAGTATGTAAATTTATACCGTATTTACACCCATGGCCAAGTTTGACTATATTCCTTTTGTTTATTTATTTAATATTTATTTTAAAATAAGTTCTGAAAAATAGGATTAAAAAGTTGAAAATTTAGATGCAACTTTGCAGAATTTTTATAATTTTTACACAAAACTTGATATATGAATTTATGTGGTTTCCGTTAAATAACAAGCTGCACTTTTATTAAAAAATATTAAATAAACAAATGAAATATAGCCAAAACTGGTCAAAATAAATGGGTGTATGTACATAGGTACATATTCGACACCTGAAATGCGAAAAATCGTAACTAATAAATTTTTTTTTTGTATAAAACGATGGATGGATTTATAATTCGATGAAATGCATCATAATTAATCAATAAAATAATCTTGAAGTTTTTGTTATTTACGGCGTTTTACATTTCAGATGGTATGTAAAAAATGTATATATTTTGTAATTTAAAAAGCTCAGTAAAAGATTCGGCAGTGAATTTTTATTTAAAGGTACAACTCAAATTCAGAACTGTAAAAAATAACAGCTTGTGGTTCGTAAAGAAAACGGGTATAAATGAAGCTTCCTAGTTAGAGAATACATGAAGAAAAAATATTTGCACTAATCGGAGAAAAGTCCAACGAATTAAGTTAGGTAAAATCAAAATATTTTTTAGTTGTGCCTATTTTGAAGAAGGTGTGCTATATGCATGCATACATATGAATAAGCCTATGGTGTATTTAAGTTTCATCTGAGACTTCTATGTAAAAAAAAGTTGTTTAGTACAATGTAGCGAATAAGTAGATCTATAAAAAAATCCCATTTCCTGTTGCAAAAAAAAAGAATATATAAGTATATGCACGAAACATCTTACGATTAAGTTGGTTGTACACCCAAACAGTAAAATAAAAATAAAGTACATTTGATAAAAGTTTGCTTGAATAAACGTTAGCTTAAAAATTGCAGACGCTTCGCTAGTTAAGTACTGGAAAGTATAAGAAAGCGTTTACAATATCAGTTGGGAGTAGACTTGCCAACTTTTGGGGAGGACACTTGAAAAATTAAAATATTCAGGTGTATTATATTGGTCATTCATTTTCTTTCCTATGTAATTTGGAAGAAAAAACATATAAGTACATAAACATGAACACTGACAAAAATATATAAACATTTTGTTGATTTGAAGAGCTGCCCTCTCCACGGTTGGCAAGCCAAGCTTGGAGTGAAGTTTTGCGTTCCTAATGGCATAAATAAAACTTCATTCCCAACTGATGTGTAAACCATGGTATAATTCCACCATGGTGTAAACATGGGAACTCTTCAAAAAAATCATTCACAATTTTTTACGTCAATCAATGATTCATCGTTTATTCGAGCAACTTAAAAAAAATCGCACTCAACAAAGAAGAGCTTAAATGCGAGCAACTATTTACATATCGTCACCTTTATGTCAGAAGCATGAATGTGCAAATTTATCAGTTTTGAGTTATTGGATTGACTTGATTAACCTTTGGATGTTCTAAGTTATACTGAAACCCAGAATACATGAGTTGCGTTCCAGATGCTTCACGATTTGCAGGTTTTTACAGGAAGCCGTTCCAGTTGACCACCTTCCATAAGGTTTATTAATGGAGAAAACAGCTTTTCCTGCAAATCCTGCAAATCGTGAAGCATCTGGAACGCAACTATGGAAACCACATACAATTTAAATTGCATAAAGGTAAAAAAATTTTTCAACTTGATTTCCAAAATTTTCATTTTTACACATTCACTTTTCTGGCATACGGGCGACGATATGTAAATATGTTAGTACATACATATGTACATTTGGGGTGTTCACAGTTCATTCCAAATAGTGTCTCAAAATGTAGACGTCTACATTTTAAGACGTTTTCTAACCGTAAAATCTGTGGTGTTGTTGTTTCCCATACAAAATGGGAAAACGACAATTTGTCACACTCAACGGTATGTTTTTTACGCGTCTACATTTTGCAACCTCGCAGCAGGGTTGCATTATGGCAATACTAATCGCATTTTTTTTATTTATTGGGCACGTTTTCTGTATTTGCATTTAATTTGAGCGCAATTTCTGATGAAAAGAAACAAAT
>NW_023458566.1:15582796-15584763 GCF_013731165.1 Rhagoletis pomonella
CATTTTCAGACACAATTTGGAACGAACTGTGAACACCCCATATGTTTATCAACAGCGGATTCGGAACTTTTTTCCTATAAAAACAAAAATAAATTGTAACAGAAAATTGAAGGCATTTTACTTACTCATATGCCTTATACCTTGCGGCAGCGGACGGTATTAAAATTCTCTTACTTAAATAACTCTTACTTAAAAGTATATACATTTACATTTATTAATTGGAATTTACGAATTTATCAAAGGAACTTACGTGGGCATGATTCCATGAAAGTACTTTTTTTTATCAAACGCTCACTCAAAATAGCAAACGACCATCGATGTTTCTCGATAGGATAGTAAATTACGGTGCAAACATCGATGTTTGAAGAATCGATGTTTCGAAAAACTACATCGATGGCAGTTCGATGGTGGTTTACAAAGCAAATATAAAGTAAAAATTTAATCACATATACTGTCAGTATTTATTGGCGTGATCCAAGTATCGCGATATTAATTGACGGTGTAGCATGCAGTATTGATAGATCGTAATCCATATCGCAAAATTTTTAAAAATTTTGAAATCTGTGTCGCGGACCGCAATACCGTCAATAAATATTGAACGTGTAGCACGTTCAAAACGCGATCCATACATTTTCGTCAGTACATCTTTTACTCTCATAATGCGAACATCGAAAGCGTATTCGCTCTGCCTTCGCTCTCGATGCTCGAAACCTTTAAAAACAAATTGAAAAAATTGTAATTAACATTGGAAATTTTAAAATAATTGTGGAATGCATTATCTGTAAATTATATGTACAAAACAAAAATACTTTTTTGCGTCATAATAAGCGTTCAGCACAAAAATTATGCAAATACTGACGCGATAAATACTGAACATGTAGCATTCGGGCGCGATCCATCAATCCATCAATATGGATCGCGATCCAAATATCGTGATAATTACTGACCGTGTGATAGGGCCCATCAAACGCTGGCACAAAATTTTAAAGCGCGCACAAAATGAAATCGTGAAAAATTAGTCAACCCGATAAACATTTAGGTTTGAGCTCAACTTGAGGTTAAGTTGAGAACTAAGGTATTTCTCAAATCTCCAATGTTGTTTCTCAACAGTACCTCAAGTGGAGGATCATAGCATTCTCAACAAAAAGGGCATTTTTCTTTGTATGAAAAAAGGACTGTTTCTCAAGTTGAGAAAATGTTAGTTCTCAACTTGAACTCCAATGTCTCAAACATATCATTGAAATACTGAAATTGAAATAGTAAAATACCGTCTAGCTTTTTGATTGAAACGACATATGTAGATGAATTTAAATATTAATTTTTCATTTTATTACTCCTTTTGTATTATGCGATTAATCAATATCGTATTACAATAATTCACTTCACAGTATAAAATCCGACAGTAATTTCTTCGATGTTTTGGTTTAACATCGGATTCGTTAAAACATCGACGAACATCGATGTTTGAAGCCTCGACCATCGATTTTGCTCGATACATCGATGTTTTTTACATTCCTAATTCCTACAAAGAATTCGATTTAGATGGCGCGGAATTTTAGATACAACGCAAAGTGGAATTTTGGAGGAAAAATAGAAATAAAATAAAATATTTGATTCATTTCAAATCCTACATTGCTCAAAAATGATAGAGAAGGTAGGTGGTCAAAAATGGAATCGGACAAAGCCCGATCTTCTCATATATGTATGTATAATCTATTTTTAGAAATGGACGCTGGACGTCGAATCAAATCGATACGACCTCATTCCGGGCAAATTTTATTTAATAGGATATGTAAAAGATGTCGAAAATGGAGAGAACCATGTCGATATAAGGCTTAAAACCCAAGTGAGTATTAAAAGCTTACGAAAGGTAATGGAAATCATGCATATTATTGTAGAGTGTTGACGCGAAGCACTGTATTTTGGATGTATCTGGGGACGCTTTGTATATATATGATTTACACAGT
>NW_023458566.1:15584863-15592422 GCF_013731165.1 Rhagoletis pomonella
ACTGTGTAAATCATATATATACAAAGCGTCCCCAGATACATCCAAAACACAGTGCTTCGCGTCAACACTCTACAATAATATGCTTGATTTCCCTGACCTTTGGTAAGCTTTTAATACTCACTTGGGTTTTAAGCCTTATATCGACATGGTTCCCACCATTTTCGCCATCTTTTACATATCCTATTAAATAAAATTTGCCCGGAATGAGGTCGTATCGATTTGACTCGACGTCCAGCGTCCATTTCTGAAAACAGATTATACATACATATATGAGAAGATCGGGCTTTATCCGATTTCGTTTTTGACCAACTACCTTCTCTATCATTTTGTGAGCAATGTAGGATTTGAAATGAATCAAATATTTTATTTTATTCCTATTTTTCCTTCAAAATTCCACTTTGCGTTGTATCTAAAATTCCGCGCCATCTAAATCGAATTCTTTGTAAGAATTAGGAATGTAAAAAACATCGATGTATCGAGCAAAATCGATGGTCGGGGCTTCAAACATCGATGTTTGTCGATGTTTTAAGGAATCCGATGTCAAACCAAAACATCGAAGAAATTACTGTCGGACTTTATACTGTGAAGTGAATTGTTTTAATACGATATTGATAAATTGCATAATACAATACTGGAGTAATAAAATAAAAAATTAATATCTAAAATCATCTATATATGTCGTTTCAATCAAAAAGCTATAAGGTATTTTACTATTTCAATTTCAGTATTTCAATGATATGTTTGAGACCAATTGGAGAATTACATTGGAGTTCAAGTTGAGAACTAGCATTTTCTCAACTTGAGAAACAGTCCTTTTTTCATACAAAGAAAAATGCCATTTTTGTTGAGAACGCTATGATCCTCCACTTGAGGTACTGTTGAGAAACAACATTGGAGATTTGAGAAATACCTTAGTTCTCAACTTAACCTCAAGTTGAGCTCAAACCTAAATGTTTATCGGGTTGACTAATTTTACACGATTTCATTTTGTGCGCGCTTTAAAATTTTGTGCCAGCGTTTGATGGGCCCTATCACACGGTCAGTAATTATCACGATATTTGGATCGCGATCCATATTGATGGATTGATGGATCGCGCACGAATGCTACATGTTCAATATTTATCGCGTCAGTATTTGCATAATTTTGCTGTGCTGTGCTGAACGCTTATTATGACGCAAGAAAATATTTTTATTTTGTACATATAATTTACAGATAATGCATTCCACAATTATTTTAAAATTTCCAATGTTAATTACAATTTCTTCAATTTGTTTTGAAAGGTTTCGAGCATCGAGAGCGAAGGCAGAGCGAATACGCTTTCGATGTTCGCATTATGAGAGTAAAAGATGTACTGACGAAATGTATGGATCGCGTTTTGAAAGAGCTATCCGCGATCCAGATTACAAAATTTTTAAAACTTTTGCGATATAGACGATCTATCAATACTGCATGCTACACCGTCAATTAATATCGCGATACTTGGATCACGTCAATAAATACTGACAGTGTGACAGGGCCCAATAGCGATTAATAAGTACTTTCGTGGAATCATACCCAAGTATGTTTCTTTAATAAATTACATTTAATAAATGTTCATATATTTATACGTGTATAATTAAGAAATACTTTGATTGGTTTATGAGTATGTAGTGTACATATGTGTTACGCTACAAGTATTACGCCAGAGATTCTAATTCATGTTAATATTTTAGAGTAATAAACGAACGAAGCTTGTGCTGGAGGTATTCTGATAAACTGGTAGCGGGCGCAGTGAAATTAAATTTAACTTTCCTTACAATATTTGTGAAAAGAAAAATGTAAATATATCGTCACCTGAAACGCGAAAAGACGTAACAACATCGTAACTGAAATGTAAAAATCCGTACTAAATTTTATTATTTTTTTCATTAAAAGATGTGGAAGTTATATATGTGATTAGATTTTAACTTTATATTTGTTTTGTAAACCACCAACAAACTGCCATCGATGTAGTTTTTCGAAACATCGATTCTTCAAACATCGATCTTGCACCGTAATTTACATTCCTAGTAGGAATGCTGAAAAAACATCGATGTATCGAGCAACATCGATGGTCGGTCGTGGCTTCTAACATCGATGTTTGTCGATTAAGTCAAACATCGATGTTTTGAAAAATATCGAAGATGTTTCTTTACTAATATTCAACCATTTCACTTTGTGTGCGTTTGCTATTTTGAGTGAGCGTTTGATAAAAAAGTACTTTCATGGAATCATGCCCACGTAAGTTCCTTTGATAAATTCGTAAATTCCAATTAATAAATGTAAATGCATATACTTTTAAGTAAGAGTTATTTAAGTAAGAGAATTTTAATACCGTCCGCTGCCGCAAGGTATAAGGCATATGAGTAAGTAAAATTCCTTCAATTTTCAGTTACAATTTATTTTTGTTTTTATAGGAAAAAAGTTCCGAATCCGCTGAAAAGGATGCTCACAGTTGATAAAATGACCGAGTACCAACTAGCAGTTTACCAGGTACCAACTAGCAGGTGTGAAGACCCTAATTATTTTGCTTTGACAACTGAGTTCGATACCTTTCCGATTAAAATAGCGATGGCAGCAGTTTATTCGTTACACCCGATTTACAACTTCTTGAAAGCATGACAAAAAAATTACAAAAGGTAAAACCATTGAGGCAGTCTAACGTTTGCATGCATTATTATTTTGAAATTCAAAACTGAAACACACACAAAAACGTAAAAAAAGATCATGGCCAACGAAATCAAAAAATGATTTTAATTGGTAATGTTTTTATCATTCTTGAAAGCATTCTTGCTCGCTCTCTTTTGTGCTTTGTATTTGCTTTTACACGCTTCAATTTTGACGAGTTCAAGTTTTTGGTTCTTAAAATGGGAACAACGAAAGTTGAATAGTAACTAGATCTGAATTGCATACAAATGAGGAAAAAGTACTTGAAAATCTCGCTTACGTGAAGATATATGCTACATCCCACACAAGTGAATCGCAGAAAGTAGGAAGCCTACTTTTTCTCGGATGTCAAATGGTTCGCGAGCTCTCGCTTGCTTTCAACTGCCATTTTTGGTTGTTTAGATGCTATTTTATAATTTCGCAGAGTTCTTCAGAATAGCAACATCGTTTATTTTGTTGGCAAACACAAACTTACACCCAAAACTGTTTTGCTCGTCTTTTTCTATCTTTTATACGCAGGTTTTTCCAAATGTCAAATGCCCAGTCAACAAATCATTATCTCGCTTGCTAGAAAATGAAGTACAATGCAGGCGGTATTTTCCAGCAGGTGAAGATGGTCAGTAAGACTAACTAAGTCAAGGTGATTCCTATAAGATTCTTCTTTAGGTAACTAAAAGTGTAAAATTGTGGTGCTTGTGATGTAAACAAACACTCAGCTGAGGAACCCGCTACCACGATTTTTATTTTTTTTCTCAAAATCAGTTACAAATACAACGTCGCGTTTTTATGTGATCTTGTATTTTTGGTTCATGCTTGCTATACAGTTCAATGCGATTGTGAGCGTGAACGTTCGCAAAGGCAAAGAATTCCATTTGTATTCTTATGGACGCTCACACACATCTGTCAAAACTTGTCGTTCACATGCGAATTCTTCGCGTACGTACACAGTTGAGTGTGAGCTTGAAAAAGGCATATTATGCATTTTAAGTTTGCTTTTTATTTTATAATTCTGAAGATGTTTTAATTAACTATCTATTGATGTAGCAATTATAGCAAAAAGTTAAGTAATAACGAAGATATTGGCCAAAATAAAAAGCTCACGCTCATGCTCGTATTGAACTGTATAGCAGGCTCTTCTGTAGTTAAACACTCCCTCAATTGGCGTACGGAGTACAAATCGCACCTACATCTCTAGCACTCGGTACCATTCGGTGATCAAAGATATCGATATTAAATTGTTGGTATCGCTTCATTGCACATCGCTACAATAACTAGACGTTTTTGACTTTTCCTTGTCACAGAAAGAAAAAATCTTACATTTGACGCAAGTTAATAGATTTTAATTTTTTAATTTTTGCATTTTCTACCGATTTTACGAACATACTCAATTGAAGCATAGAAAAATTAAATTGTGAAAGTGGCCACGTCTACATACGCGATTGAATTTTAATCAATTTGCTGCGATCTGTGATTCGAATTTAGAAGAAAAAGTAATATGTGCATTTTGAAGGTGCGTAACAAGTATAAAATAAGAAAAAAAAATTAAACGAAAAAGTGGAAAAGTTATATACATACACATGTATGTATGTAAAAAAAAGTGCAACGTAACAACCATCTTAATGTTTATATCGATTACGAAGTCGCCGAGGGGCTATTCAATGAAAAAATTATGAAGTGAAAATTAAGTTTCATAATTGAAACTGACTAATGAGATTCAGTTTTTTTTACTGGTACACATATAGCCATGACAAATTTAGATTTTTCGTAGTTATAAATGCATTCTTTCGTTTAGCAATCTTGGATTTTTCAGCCAGCATTTCTACCTTGTGTTCGTTACATATGTACATGTATACGACTTTATTATAAAGTTACCACTCCCCTAGGGAAGCACCTAGATATCTCCGTATTGGTCATGCGACAGTTACTAATTGAGGAAGTACTCGCCCTACCCCTTTCAATTACCCACCTTCGCAATTATGATCGGTTTGAAATAGAAAAAATGGTATTTGAGTGACTCTTATACGACCATCAGCACTGGGCCTACGCAATTTTCTATGGTTCCTTTCCGTGCATTTTAGACAAAAGCTCTTTTTTGTTTTCCTCACACTTCTCACATTTGAGTGGAAAATCCATATTTGATGCGAACGTTCTGCCGCTTCCGTTTCGATGGCTATTGTTCCAACAACAAAGTAATTTGTCGAGAAAAATTCATTCCTCTACTCCGGAGAAGCTGTTGCGAGCAGCATATTTATGTTGTAGATCATTGCTATAGTAAAACCAACAAAATAGGAGCTGCGACGTCGACTACGCATCGAGTGGTGACGCGATGTGAGCAGTCGTGGCTGTTGTTTGTTGTTTTGCTTTGCCATCGTCAACAACATCTAACAAATTCTCTTTGTTTCTGCTTGCACTGCTTACGTACACTAAAGCAACGTCGGCGCAGTCGATGCCACCACAATCACCAGTACGGTCAACGTCGTCGCCAGCTGCCATCTGATCACTGGTTCCCCAATATTTCTTAGCTTTCATTAATGCAGTGCATTAGTAATAAAGGTATGGATATTGTTGCGCGTATGCACGTCCTTGTATATGTATGTACTATGTATGTAAGCACTAATAAACTTAATAAAAACACGTTGCTATTTACATACATATGTCCATCCACTAAGTATTGAAAGTATCATTTGTCTTCCAGTTGCATCAAAATCTTTTTAGTATCTGAGATTCTCTGTTATTTTTGTCAGCAACAGCTGCTGACGTTGGCAGTGATTTTTATTTACATATGTACATACATTTGTAGTTGCATATTCTTCGTGCTTTAGTGTTCAGCTGTGAAATAAGTTTTTAGCTGTTAATTTTATGAATGAATGTGTGTCCCCACGAGAGGTCGAAATGACTTTTTCCGTCAAAAATATATTTTTGTATATATTTGTATGAGATTCGATGTAAGGTATAATTAATGTTACTATTTTTTTTTTTAATCAAACAAAGCGAATAATTTATTCAGCAATACCAAATCATTGTTAATCAGTAGCAATTCGTTCTTGATTTAATTTCGAATTAAAATATGGTAACGGACATGACATATCGGACGTGACAGATTTTTCCGCCATACAGTATTTTTACCAGCAACACATACTAAAATTTTATTTTTTATTCAATTTTTTCAGTTCCCCACCGCTTTGCGTTTTCAAAACCTTTTTCCCCCATCTGAATACGAAATTTAAAGTTATGAATTCATTTACTTGCATTTTCGGTTTACCTTTTTTATGGAAAACCCCCATATGTAGATATGTACAGTACATTGTATACTGACTTATTCATCCACACACCAATCATGAATATGTGTTAATTTGTTCCTGGACATTTGTGTAGTATGTCGTCACGAATCAATTAACAAAAGCAATATTTCTCAATGTAACCACTTAGTAAATAAATCAATTTTCAATTTTCCGAAAATTAATCTAAAACTGAATGTACAAGTAATATGGCTAGTGTTGAAAATTATAGAATAAAAAGTTACAAATTTCATAACATTACGAAATCATACATATGTATGTACCTACATATTTTTATAATTGAAAGCCTATGTATCGTTAGCAATTGTATTACATATTTACCTTAATTCACAAAAGCCCTAACAAACACTTTTTTCGAAACTGCGTTTTACACAGATTTTTGTAGGATATATATATATATTAAAAAACACATTCGCTAAAAACTTGAAAGTGTCAGTAGGTCCCAAAAACAGCGGAACTATACCCTTTTTTTTAATAATCCCTTTCTGCAGTTTTTGTTTTTTTTTTATAATGTTTTTTGCTACTCCTGTAAAATAGAAAATTTACGCGTTATGGCCTTTGTGAATTAGGAAACGATATATTATATTGTTATTATATTAAATATAGATTATAGTATCTTTCGGTCATCGCCCTCTATTAGAATTAAATCTATATTATTTACTCATGTATAGTATATCTGCACATATGTACATGCATATGTAGGTATGTACGTTAAAATATATGCATACATTTTTTGAGCTTAGATTAGGTCGAAGCTCTTTATTTAAGCTTGTCTAAAAATAAATATGGGATGACACCATATGTACACATGCACATAGTATGTATACATGTACTTATATGTGTATTGCCAATATGCCCAAAGCAAACTTTTTTAAAATCTTTGAGAAATTCTTTATTTTCAAGTGGATGTACAACATTTTCTCCAACATATTATCGTATCGATCATTTATCTCCAAATAAATAATAACAGTTTGTTGTCCCTTTCCGAGTCGAATAATTAAATTGCAAATTTTGCTATTTTGCTCTTCGATATATTTCTTTTAGATTTTACTTAAAAGCGATTTTTGTTACTTTCTAATTGCAGAATGCCCATTCAGGCGCCTTCATGGACAGATTTTCTCTTTTGCCCAATTTGTTGCAATGAATTTGCTGTTAATCACCGTCTACCAATAAGTCTGGGATGTGGTCATACAATATGTCGCCAGTGTCTGGCCAACTTACACAACCGCCAATGCCCCTTCGATCAAGTAAATTAGTTTATATATATATCGTCGTTTAAAGTACAAAACCGCGTATATGAGGTTGCATAAATTATTTTCTATAGAGTAAAAACACTCATATTTCAAAATGGTTCTCTTTCGCATTTCTGGCTAGTGTAGCTCAGGACGAATGGATAAGGCTTGTGCCAAAAGCTTGTGTCAGCCAAATCCAATTTTTGGCAAAAAATGTTAGTTACGCGGTTTTGCAGAACGACGATACGCGGTTTTGTACTTTAAACGACGATATGCATACATATAAGTCCAAATGTGATTTAATTGATTATTAATTTTAGACCACCATCACAACCGATGTCG
>NW_023458566.1:15592522-15600388 GCF_013731165.1 Rhagoletis pomonella
CGACATCGGTTGTGATGGTGGTCTAAAATTAATAATCAATTAAATCATATTTGGACTCATATGTATGCATATCGTCGTTTAAAGTACAAAACCGCGTATCGTCGTTCTGCAAAACCTCGTAACTAACATTTTTTGCCAAAAATTGGATTTGGCTGACACAAGCTCTTGGCTCAAGCCTTATCCATTCGTCCTGAAATACACTAGCCAGAAATGCGAAAGAAAACCATTTTGAAATATAAGTGTTTTTACTCTCTAGAAGATAATTTATGCAACCTCATATACGCGGTTTTGTACTTTAAACAACGATATGTATAAACTTATTTACTTGATCGAAGGGGCATTGGCGGTTGTGTAAGTTGGCCAGACACTGGCGACATATTGTATGACCACATCCCAGACTTATTGGTAGACGGTGATTAACAGCAAATTCATTGCAACAAATTGGGCAAAAGAGAAAATCTGTCCATGAAGGCGCCTGAATGGGCATTCTGCAATTAGAAAGTAACAAAAATCGCTTTTAAGTAAAATCTAAAAGAAAAATATCGAAGAGCAAAATAGCAAAATTTGCAATTTAATTTTTTGACTCGCAAAGGGACAACAAACTGTTATTATTTATTTGGAGATAAATGATCGATACGATAATATGTTGGAGCAAAATGTTGTACATCCACTTGACAATAAAGATATTCTCAAAGATTTTAAAAAAGTTTGCTTTGGGCATATTGGGAATACACATACCTATAAGTACATGTATACATACATATGTACATGTGTACATATGGTGTCATCCCATATTTATTTTTAGACAAGCTTAAATAAAGAGCTTCGACCTAATCTAAGCTCAAAAAATGTATGCATATAGTATTTTAACGTACATACCTACATATGTATGTATGTATGTGCAGATATACTATACATGAGTAAATAATATAGATTTAATTCTAATAGAGGGCGATGACCGAAAGATACTATAATCTATATTTAATATAATAACAATATAATATATCGTTTCCTAATTCACAAAGGCCATAACCAGCAAATTTTCTATTTTACAGGAGTAGCAAAAAAACATTACAAAAAACTGCAAAAAGGGATTATTAAAAAAGGGTATAGTTCCGCTGTTTTTGGGACCTACTGACACTTTCAAGTTTTTAGCGAATGTGTTTTTTAATATATATATATATATATCCTACAAAAATCTGTGCAAAACGCAGTTTCGAAATAAGTGTTTATTAGGGCTTTTGTGAATTAAGGTAAATATGTAATACAATTGCTAACGATACGTAGGCTTTCAATTATAAAAATATGTAGGTACATACATATGTATGATTTCGTAATGTTATGAAATTTGTAACTTTTTATTCTATAATTTTCAACACTAGCCATATTACTTGTACATTCAGTTTTAGATTATTTTTCGGAAAATTGAAAATTGATTTATTTACTAAGTGGTTACATTGAGAAATAGTGCTTTTGTTAATTGATTCGTGACGACATACTACACCAATGTCCAGGAACAAATTAACACATATTCATGATTGGTGTGTGGATGAATAAGTCAGTATACAATGTACTGTACATATCTACATATGGGGTTTGCTTATTTTTACATGTACTCTGAAATCACTTCTGTTTTTGTCCCGTCCGTTACGCCCTTCTTTTCTTCGATTTTCTCGGCAGCAGTGTTCCAAGCGCAAATAATTTTTTTGTCAACCGAAAGATGGTATAAAAGCTAAACAACGGCAAATTTTTTTACAAGAGACTTCAGTTTCCGTATGATTTATTGAACTCTAAAGACATATGTACGAATGTGGCGTCCGTAACCGAGGATATACCCATATGTAAATATAAAAAATTATATATGTACATACATACATACATACATAGCTATATTGCATCACTGCCAAGAGTATCTATATAGGTACATACATATGTGTCCGTATTTACATAGTTTACCCTTTGCTTTTTATATTAAAAGATCATTGTTAAAAATTATGTTGCATTGCTGAAATTATTCGCTTTGTTTGATTAAAAAAAAATTAGTAACATTGATTATACCTTACATCGAATCTCATACAAATATATACAAAAATATATTTTTGATGGAAAGTCATTTCGACCTCTCGTGGGGACACACATCTATATATATAAAAATGGTGTGAAAAATGTATAGTAATTCATCAATTGAGAACGGTTGGGCCGATTTGGCAAATTTTTTTTTCAGTTGTTCGTAATTCGAAGGAGAAGGTTTTTACGAAAGAAAATTTTGGGAAAACCCTCCGGTGGACCAGGGACCGATCTATTCGAAAAAATCGTATTTATGGTCCGATTTGCTTAAAATTTGGTACGTAGGTAGCCTTTTGCCTATGTTAGCATATAGGATCCTTTTTTCCGGGAAGTGGACCAGGGACTGATCTATTCGAAAAAATCGTAGTTATGGTCCGATCTGCTTAAAATTTGGTACCTAGGTAGCTTTTTGCCTAGATTAACACATAGGATGCTTTTTTTCCGGGAAGTGGACCAGGGACCGATCTATTCGAAAAAATCGTATTTATCGTCCGATTTGCTTAAAATTTGGTACGTAGTTAGCTTTTTGCCTAGATTAGCATATACGATTCTTTTTTTCCGGGTAGTTTCACTTCTTCTTCTTATCCGCCATGTTAGCTATCTGACAGAAAACGTGTTTCGTATTTTTTGTTGTACCAACTTTTTCAAAAAAAAGTCCAGCTTTTGACGTTGGAAAAATAAAACAAAGGAAAGCCAAACATATAAGTAGAGAATTTGTCTAATATTTTTAAATAATTTTCTTCATAACTGCTGCTTCCGTGGATATTTCAACACACGGAATAGATGTAATAACGCAGCTATAGGAGCCACCTCATACCACAAAATTTATCGGCCGCCTATTTGAATAGTAGGGCTCGCTTGAAATATGTACATGAAGATGTATGGAGGTGCGCACACTACACCAACTTAATCGCTCCGACCAATTAGTTGTGGTGCAATGGAAAGACGAGCAAGCCCAACTAGATCGGCGGCCGATAAAGTCCGTGGTGTGCGATGGATCTAAAACATTTTAAACAAGAAGTATTGCAGTCACATTTCGTTTTTAGGATTTTTATTCATGTGATTAGCAGTAGCAAGAATGTATGTATGTATTAAATACGTATATCTATATATATAAAAATAGTGTGAAAAATTTATAGTAATTCATCAATTGAGAACGGTTGGGCCGATTTGGCAAAATTTTTCTTTTAGTTGTTCGCAATTTCCAGGAGAAGGTTTTTACGATAGAAAATTTTGGGAAAACTTTCCGGGAAAGTCGGGAAATTGGAAAAATCGAAAATTGATTTCGTTGTATGGAATGGTAAAATAGAAAATTCTGGAAAAGTCGGAAAAATCCAGAAGAACGCGAAATATTTGAATCTTTTTCGACGAATTTAGTATTTTATCGCATGATTTGATGATTTTGGACAATGTTAAGGTGGAAAATTCGTTGTGAAGCTTGGAAAATTTCGGATAATTGTGAAATTCATTGTGAACATGAATCAATTGGGAACAATTTTCTCCTAAATATGTTTCATAACCGATTCGAATGGTTGCTGCTTTTTTGGAAAGGTGTTTAGAAGGAGTGCAAAAAGTTTTAATTTTTCCGATATGTGGGGCAGGGGTCGAGCTACGCTAAAAAATTAGCATATAGGATCCATTTTTCCCGTTAAGTGGGCCAGGGACCGATCTATTCGAAAAAGCCTTATTTATGGTGCGATTTGCTTGCAACTTGGCACGTAGGTAGCTTATTGTCAGGGTTAAAATATTGGATACTCTTTTTCTGATAGTTGGACCAGGGGCCGATCTATTCCAAAAATTCTTATTTATGGTCTGATTTGCTTGAAATTCGATACCCGTATTATAGATATGCGTAGAATGGAATTGAGTCATTGTTTTACAGTTCGAAAGGTGTTTGAAAGCGCTGCAAACATGCGGGTATTGGCTATTTAACAATAGTTATTACACACGCCACCAAAAATATAAACAAATTTGATACAGCTAATGTTAACGCTAATTTTGACGTAAGCATAAAGTTTTAAGAAAAACAAGGTCAGTCTAGCAAAGAATCAAAGGGTGGTAGAACTTCCCACTTAGGCTTAGATTAAAGAAAGAAAATCTCGGCTACTATCCCTGCAAATTCCTGCACCTTTGCTTGATGGTCACTTATAGTTATTTGTTGAACAGGAAAAACTGATTTTTGGAAGTTTGAGTACCTACCGCAATTAAAAAAAAATCCACTTAAGCTTAAATTAAGGCTTGGACTTCTGACTTCAATCCCTGAAAATACCATTCCTGCACCTTGACCCTGCGGTCCTTGCTTTATGTTGACTAAACAGAATGTGGATCAGTGATACTCACCAGTTTGGAAATTGCCACCAACTAGACTATACAGATTCAAGAACGATTCACTATCGAGCCGCAAGGACTTCTTCCCGGTATAACGCTTTCATCAGGTTATTTAAGACGCTAATGGATATTCCTTCTGTCGACCACAAAACCAAACGTGAACGTAAATTGCTGGCGAAACGTTGGACCAAATATTTCAATAAAAAAATTAATTTTGGGCGGGACGAAGTTCGCCGGGTAAGCTAGTTCATTCATAAAATTAACAGCTAAAAACTTATTTCACAGCTGAACACTAAAGCACGAAGAATATGCAACTACAAATGTATGTACATATGTAAATAAAAATCACTGCCAACGTCAGCAGCTGTTGCTGACAAAAATAACAGAGAATCTCATATACTAAAAAGATTTGGATGCAACTGGAAGACAAATGATACTGTCAATACTTAGTGGATGGACATATGTATGTAAATAGCAACGTGTTTTTATTAAGTTTATTAGTGCTTACATACATATATAAGGACGTGCATACGCGCAACAATATCCATACCTTTATTACTAATACACTGCATTAATGAAAGCTAAGAAATATTTGGAACCAGTGATCAGATGGCAGCTGGCGACGACGTTGACCGTACGGGTGATTGTGGTGGCATCGACTGCGCCGACGTTGCTTTAGTGTACGTAAGCAGTGCAAGCAGAAACAAAGAGAATTTGTTAGATGTTGTTGACGATGGCAAAGCAAAACAACAAACAACAGCCACGACTGCTCACATCGCGTCACCACTCGATGCGTAGTCGACGTCGCAGCTCCTTTTTTGTTGGTTTTACTATAGCAATGATCTACAACATAAATATGCTGCTCGCAACAGCTTCTCCGGAGTAGAGGAATGAATTTTTCTCGACAAATTACTTTGTTGTTGGAACAATAGCCATCGAAACGGAAGCGGCAGAACGTTCGCATCAAATATGGATTTTCCACTCAAATGTGAGAAGTGTGAGGAAAACAAAATAGAGCTTTTGTCTAAAATGCACGGAAAGGAACCATAGAAAATTGCGTAGGCCCAGTGCTGATGGTCGTATAAGAGTCACTCAAATACCATTTTTTCTATTTCAAACCGATCATAATTGCGAAGGTGGGTAATTGAAAGGGGTAGGGCGAGTACTTCCTCAATTAGTAACTGTCGCATGACCAATACGGAGATATCTAGGTGCTTCCCTAGGGGAGTGGTAACTTTATAATAAAGTCGTATACATATATGCAAGTACATATGTAACGAACACAAGGTAGAAATGCTGGCTGAAAAATCCAAGATTGCTAAACGAAAGAATGCATTTATAACTACGAAAAATCTAAATTTGTCATGGCTATATGTGTACCAGTAAAAAAAACTGAATCTCATTAGTCAGTCAGTTTCAATTATGAAACTTAATTTTCACTTCATAATTTTTTCATTGAATAGCCCCTCGGCGACTTCGTAATCGATATAAACATTAAGATGGTTGTTACGTTGCACTTTTTTTTACATACATACATGTGTATGTATATAACTTTTCCACTTTTTCGTTTAATTTTTTTTTCTTATTTTATACTTGTTACGCACCTTCAAAATGCACATATTACTTTTTCTTCTAAATTCGAATCACAGATCGCAGCAAATTGATTAAAATTCAATCGCGTATGTAGACGTGGCCACTTTCACAATTTAATTTTTCTATGCTTCAATTGACTATGTTCGTAAAATCGGTAGAAAATGCAAAAATTAAAAAATTAAAATCTATTAACTTGCGTCAAATGTAAGATTTTTTCTTTCTGTGACAAGGAAAAGTCAAAAACGTCTAGTTATTGTTGCGATGTGCAATGAAGCGATACCAACAATTTAATATCGATATATTTGATGATCGAACGGTACCGAGTGCTAGAGATGTGGGTGCGATTTGTACTCCGTACGCCAATTGAGAGAGTGTTTAACTACTGAAGAGCCTGCTGTACAGTTCAATACGAGCATGAGCGTGAGCTTTACATTTTGACTAATATCTTCGTTATTACTTAACTTTTTGCAATAACTGATACATCAATAAATAGATAATTAAAACATCTTCAGAATTATAAAATAAAATGCAAACTTAAAATGTGTGTCAACTGTGTGCGTACGCAAAGCATTCGCATGTGAACGACCAGTTTTGACAGATGTTTGTGAGCGTCCATAAGAATACAAATGGAATTCTTTGCCTTTGCAAACGTTCACGCTCACGCACGCATTGAACTGTATAGGAAGCATGAACCAAAAATACAAGATCACATAAAAACGCGACGTTGTATTTGTAACTGATTTTGAGAAAAAAAAAATAAAAATCGTGGAAGCGGGTTCCTCAGCTGAGTGTTTGTTTACATCACAAGCACCAAAATTTTACACTTTTAGTTACCTAAAGAAGAATCTTATAGGAATCACCTTGACTTAATTAGTCTTACTGACCATCTTCATTCATTGGAAAAACCTGCATATAAAATATAGAAAAAGACGTGCAAAACAATTTTGGGTGTAAGTTTGTGTTTGCCAACAAAATAAACGATGTGGTTCTGAAGAACTCTGCGAAATTATAAAAGAGCTTCTAAACAACAAAAATGACAGTTGAAAGCAAGCGAGAGCTCGGGAACCACTTGACATGCGAGAAAAAGTATGCTTCCCACTTTCTGCGATTCATTTGGGTGGGATGTACCATATCGAGCCCTAACCGCCAAAATAACGTAAGCGACATTTTTTTCAAAATTTTCTTTTTGATGCAGAAAAGCATCTAAATGCTCTAGGAATATTTCTGCATCAAAGAGAAAATTTTGAAAAAAATGTCGCTTACGTTATTTTGGCGGTTAGGGCTCGATATATCTTCACGTAAGCGAGGTTTTCAAGTACTTTTCCCTCATTTGTATGCAATTCAGATCTAGTTACTATTCGACTTTCGTTGTTCCCATTTTAAGAACCAAAAACTTGAGCTCGTCAAAATTGAAGCGTGTAAAAGCAAATATAAAGCACAAAAGAGAGCGAGCAAGAATGCTTTCAAGAATGATAAAAACGTTACCAATTAAAATCATTTTTTGATTTCGTTGGCCATGATCTTTTTTTACGTTTGTGTGTGTGAGTTTCAGTTTTGAATTTCAAAATAATAATGCATGCAAACGTTAGACTGCCTCAATGGTTTTACCTTTTGTAATTTTTTTGTCATGCTTTCAAGAAGTTGTAAATCGGGTGTAACGAATAAACTGCTGCCATCTCTATTTTAATCGGAAAGGTATCGAACTCAGTTGTCAAAGCAAAATAATTAGGGTCTTCACACCTGCTAGTTGGTACTTGGTAAACTGCTAGTTGGTACTCGGTAATTTTATCAACTGTGAGCATCCTTTTCAGCTTCCTTATGTTAGTCTGGTAAACTATTGGGGTGTTCACAGTTCGTTCCAAATAGTGTCTCAAAATG
>NW_023458566.1:15600488-15627719 GCF_013731165.1 Rhagoletis pomonella
ATTTACGAAGAGCAAAGAAATTCAATCAGTACAGTTGAGGCAGCTACTCAGTGTCAGCTCAGAAAAGCATAATATGAATGATAAAAAAAATTATGGCGACAAGCTTAGCACATTTGTGTATATTTTTGTGCCTTTGTGCATATACTACGTGTCATAAGTACGTGCATACTACTGTTGCATGCATGAACACACACAAATTACAATGCGAATTAGTTGGAAGTGTCACGTCCATGCTGATGGTACTCGTATTTTTCGCTGTCACTAAACAGCAGCGAAAACATGTGCATGTCTCAATTGCTTTGTTGTTGTTAATTTTTTCTCGATACTGTCATATAAGTATATAAATATATATATATGTATGTGTGTTTATAAATACATATGTACGTATCAGTTTGACATTAGATTTACATCAAAAATCGTTCAATTATACAGCAGCGGATGCAGTGCTTAGTAATCGATTGTGTTAACTGCCTATTTGCATAAGGAACATACCACTGATGGCAAAATTGTATCTAACAAATACGAGTACAAAAGTATTTGGGTATTTACATTTTAGTAAATCATTAAGTACTAAGTAAATACTTAACTAATTTGTATGTCGCTAAATCCAAGTACCATAGTATTTATGTACATTGTGGTGCACATCGAAACCATTTTTTGTTTGAAATTTCCAGACCCTATTCCCCCTAATTTCCTTCCTTTTTATGGTAATTAGGGAGTATGGTCTTGAAATTACAAACAAAAATCGATTATTTAATGTTTGCATTGCGAATGAAACTCAAACTTTAACATACGCCATGGCGTATGAGTAACATTATTTCCTGCTCCTATTTCATACATTTTGACCATTTACAACTTGTTTATATACGCCTATATTGGCAGTAAGAGCTAGTACCGTCCGAAAATATTACAGTACAGATATCTATGTATATATATAATACGCGAAGGCATTTTTTTTTTCAGAATAAAAGATCGGCACCGTTCGCTCGATTTAAAAAAAATGGGGTGTCAAACTAAAGCGTTTGTCCTGTAGATGTGCAAACAGGTTTTATTTTTTGGAAAAGAGTTGCCACCTGTTGAACAATTAAACACAAACTACTAAAATCGTTCGATTTTCCAAAATGAAGTGTCAAATTAAAAGGCTTGAACTGTATGTGCAATAAGATTTTACTTATTTGAAATGAGTTGCCATCCTTTAAAAAATTATATTCAAATTATTAAAATAAATAAATCAATTATTACAAAATGGATATCAATCTAAATGGTTTTTAAAAAGCTTTGTTTCTTACCGGAACTATAGGAGGGTTGCCACCTGTTAAAAAAATCATAATAGCTAAGAAAAATATGTATCACCATATGGGTACCAAACAAAAGAGCTTTCAAAAAGTAGTAGTTTGAAAGTATTTTGAAAAGGGTTGCCACCTGCTTGAAATGTCGAATTTAGTTTACTTATACACAAGTTATGTGAAACATTAAAATATGGATGTCAAACGAAGAAGTGTTAAAAAATCTTTAGTTTGAACGCTAATTTTATTTTTGAGGTGTTGGGAGAGGGCTGCCACCTGTTTAGAAACTTAAATTTAAATTATTTAATAAGTTTAATGAATTATTAAAATATGGGTATCAATGGAAGAGGGTTTGAAAAACTTTTATTTCTGAACTGCACTTAGCGGAGTTGCCACATGTTTAAAAAATCAAATTCAACTTAATTCATCAGTTAATTTAAATATGTATCGCAATGTCTGGCGAAGGAGAGTTAACAAGTATTAAGCTTGAAAATACTTTTGAAGAGGGCTGCCACCTGTTTGAAAGTATATGAAATATAAAAATACCATAGCCAAACAAAAGAAGTGTTTAGTTTGACCATTTGGAATGTTTAAAAAGGGTTGCCACGTGTTTAAAAATATACATTCAAATTATTCATTTATTAAGGAGGGTTGCCATTTGTTCGAACAATCAAAATCAAATTAGTTCATCAGTTTATTGAAATACATGTTTATCACAATGTCAGACGAAAGAGATTTAAGAAGCTTTTAGTTTGGGAATACTTTTGAAAGGGAATTTCAAAAATGAGAGGTCGAATTAAAGACCTTACCTGTAGATGTGTAGTAAAGTTTTTATTTTTTTTTTTTTAATTAAGAACATTTTTCATCGGTATAGGGTGATTTGAAATTTGATGAAATTAAAAACATGCACTATGCCTGAATGCCCTTCACTAGCACGCGGATCTCTTATAACTCTGACTAACATTTGGACTATTTTTTAAGTTTTTGAAATAAAGTTTTGAGCATTTTAACGCCATGCGGGTTCACTAGTATCAGTAAACACGTACGAAAGAAAAGGAATACATAAGTTTATAAATAAACATATACACAACACATACACAAAAACGGCACTCACGTACAGAATACATTCCCAAAAACGGTACTAGACTGTCTTCCTTTGATTTCGGAATGCTTACACATTGAGAAGTTAGCATACTGCCATTACATATATGATTTATCCATAGATTTTCATTGTTAGTAGCTTAAATTTTTTTGCAAAAGATTTAGTATTTTTTTTTTAAATTTAATAAAAAAATTTTTTCTTCTTCTTTTATGCGCTGAAAATATTTACAGTTTCGTTATAAAGGAATACAACTGTATTATATAATTTCAGCTGGAAAACTATTTGGCATGGCTTCATTTGCAGTCAGAGCACTTGGTTAACGAACACGAGAAAGATTAATCGAAAAAAGACTATTTTTCATTCAAGCCTGCAAAGAAAAGTTCGTCCATGCAATTAGAGCTGTTAATTTTTCCGGCGTATATACATACATACATACATACATACATACATATGAATATAGTTAGGCATGTGCATTTGCTGTAGGCATTGAATTAAAAAAGCGTTTGCGTTCTCAAGGCTACTCCGCCATACATGACTATGTACATACATAAGTATGTATGTAAGAGTACACACACACACATATTTGTCATAATTACAGTATTGAAGGCTTTTTGCGCTCCAATGCAATTGTTAACCACCCGCTTGACAGCTGTGCATGAGTTTAATTTTGGGTGTTTTTTTTTTCTTGTTTGCGGCTGTCACTTGCTCTTCAACTGAATGTCGCCAAAATACACCCACAAAGATGTTTCCGATAACAACGATTCAGCTAGCATTTGCGGCTTTGTAATGCAGTGGACACACATACATGCCTATAGCCAGTTGTGGTTTTGGCAGAGTTGCTTACTGTGGTTTCTAGTTTATGGATATGTCTACAACACTATTATGACTTCCAAAATTTTATACGCATAAATATGTATATACTACCAACGAAGACATACATACATACATATGCAAGTTTGAGCAGGCCACGCGACATTGACAGTGGCAATGAGTGTGCTGCACATTTTTTCTTCGGCCTTCCACTTGGCATTGTTAGACTTCTTTCAGTAAAACTTGGCAATTTGTCAAATGTATGGAAATTACCTAAACGAATTTTGTGTGAACTTTAAAAAAAAAAGTTCTTATATCGATTTCATTGACTTCTGAGCATGATAAAAACATAGCAAGGTAGAACCGTTCTCTCAATTTGTCGGCCATGATTTTTTTTGAAGTTTGCCAACTTTTTAAAATCATATAAAAGTGAAAATAAAAAATTGAAATTGTTTGAAATTGTTGTTGCTTGAGATTGAAAATGAAAATGTGTGTGTGAGTTTGTGAGTAAATTTAAAAATTAAATTGTTTGGAAACGTCAAGAATTTTAAAAGTGACTCTCAGCGGTTCTACCTTACTATATTTTTATCATGCTTCTGAGTAAACATGTGTTGAGTGTATACGGTCAGATATCAGAATATGCTACATTCCTAACGATCGTATCTTTTTTCGGACAAACAAGTATGCATATATGACCAGAGTGTCCAGATTGGGCGATTTAGCGCCAAGTTGGCGATTATTTTTTTGATATTTGCGCGTAAAAATTTAGGAAATCACCTTTGGTGATTTTTCCATTCAAGACAATTTTTTGGGCGCGAAACAACTCGCCTTATTATAGTTTTTTTTTTTTTTTTAGCACCGTGCGCTTAAAAGCGTATTTTTGAAAAAAAATCTGACGACGTCACGCATTTATTTCCACACAAAGTTACCATGTTCGACAATTTGTTTTGTATGAAAAAAAATAAGAGCACCGTTGGCAAAAAACAATGTTATCAAAAATCAATGCGATCTAAGCCTCTTGAAACTTGCACCTTATTAATAGAATATAATGTGCTACAAAACTGCATACATACTTGGAATTTTTCTAAAAATTGTGAATAAAAAATTTTGTTTGTGAATTTTTTTTAATCTCCCTACAAAGTTTGAGATGTGTATTGATATGGTGTTAAGTATTATATAATTAACTAGACTTTAATAAAAATAATAGTCGAAACTGGTCAAAACATCGGGTCGTTTTTTCACATGACAATGTGTCTACATATGCATTTTTATGAAAATTTACTTTGGGTGCGTTTCACGTCGAATGTATGTACCAGGCGCGCTCAATGGTGCAAAACGAGATACTTTTCGACAAGCTGGGAAGCAGACAGAAAAGCGAAATCAAATTCGCCAACTATGATTTCTATATAGATAGTATGGGCTATCTATGGTGCTATGCGTGTTCAAAAAAGTCAGAAAAAAGTCTAAATTCGTTGAACCATCCCATAACTTATAAAAGACTTTGGTATTTGTCCAGCTTTTATTTAATAATTGCTGTCTTTATAGTTTATACTAATGAGTTTGCGCTGTGTGTGTGTGTGTATTTCCAAATGAAAAATATTACTCATACCACATGTCAACCTACAACCCAAAACGCTTTCAAGCACAAGCATAGTGTAAGTCAACCGCTACTAAATACTTACCCACTTTTCTTCGCGTTGCCTTAAGCAGCTGCGCCAACTGACAAAACCAGACTTCGTTTGTTGCCTGAATGCCAAAGCTGTCATTGACAATTATTTGCCGTTACGACATTGCATTCAAGGTCAATGCCAGCTAACCAGTGAGCATCACAAAGCCTCACTCAGATGCACTCACCAAAATTGCAATGTAATCGCTCGCTACAACAATAAATGAAAGTGAAATGAATGAACGCTTGAATGATTCGCAAAAAGCATTAGATGCTAGCGAATAACCTCAAACAGAAATAAATGCAGATTAAGCGCATCTACTAAGTATGTATATATGTATGTATGTGCGTATGTTTAAGATGCGTTTCGCTGCGCAACAATAGCATTTGTGGCGCCATGGTGAGTGTTTACAGGTTTTTGTACTTTATTCCTCAAATTTTGTAATTTCACTTTCTTTTTGTCTACATTTAAGAATACATTGTTCTACTTGCAACAGTCTCCGTATTTAACCCTTTCTGCACAAAAAATCATCCGTTGAAGCAAAAAATCTCATAATTTTTAAATCGGCTAATTTTAGGTCGTTGATTTCAAAAATAAATACAATCAAAAACATTTAGCGTTTTTTAGCGTCCATTGTATTTGACAGTGGTAGCCCAGATTTGCAAAATGGGAAGTGATCTCAATTACATTTTTTTTTTCTTTCGCGAAATATATGTATTTCAAAACAATGAATGATACATAAAAATGTTTTCGAATTTCAATTCGACCAAAAAATAGTCAGATTTTTTCCAATATATTACACTATTCACTATCGATTTTTGTAAGAGTTTTCACTTTTGTGAAAAATACGGTCAACAGTTGTTTTAATAACAAACTTATTTTATTTACAAAAAAAAAACTTTAAGCACAAAAAAAGTTTCTCCAATATATTGCACGCTTGTACTGAAAGGGTTAAAATTCCCATTTACAACCACGCGAAATTTGAGTATGTAAATACTAAGTATGTAAGGAAGTGCATATGTATGTATGTGTGTCTAATCCGCCTAAAACAATAGCAGCATCTAAGCGTTGCATGCAATCCATGCGAGCACTTTTGCCATTTCCGGCATTTATGTATAACAAACAGCTTTGAACGCTAAACCAGCTACATTTCGCCCCAATCGTATGTGGCAGTTATATGTATGCACATATGTATGTTTGTATGTACTGCAGTGCTCGCTGCTTCGGTTGCATAAGCACTCACTAACTACTAAATAGTAGTTGAGCAAGCTGTGTGTATGCCGTTCGTATGTAAATGCAAATACATACATATGTATGTGTTTGAGTCGAATAGTAGCATGTTCACATGTAAATACATACTTACATATGCGTACCTTTCGTTGACTTTGAATGGATGCCTTTTCTTCCTTAGTCACTTTGTTCTTTTGCATTTATTTATGTTTTAACTATATACTATACTATTAAGAAATGCATGCATACAAATATACATATACTTACATACATATGTATGTACTCACATCTGTCTATACGAGTATACGCGTTAAAAAAAACTACTTTTTCTTGCCACACTATTATTTTGTCGTTATAAATATGCACATATATACATACATACATACACATATATATGTACAATGTACATACCCAATAAACATTGTGGCGAATGTTCGAATATTACCCTCGATATCAAATATGTATATCGAACTGAGAGCGAACTCATAACCAACCTTAGTTTTCCAACATTCATAGTAGATTGAAAATACACTCGAAATGGGTTCGAAAAAAAAAATGTAAACCATAGTAACAAGAAATAAAGTGTAATCCAGCTCATTCTTGAAGGGAAACATAAAACAAGTCACTCTCTCTCATTAAAATTTCTATTCGATATTGAGCTGGATTTCGAATTCATAACGAAGGGAAGATACATAAAGAAAGAAAGAAAGGTTCCATTTTTCTGGAGAATGGAGAACTCGAAAAGCAGATTCGTTTTCCAATCACTTTCGAATTGTTAACCAAGCCGAATGTTTACTGGGTATATATGCCATATAGCTTTTGTTATTGTTACTGTTATTGTACGCATTTGTGCTAAGCTGGTCGGTCTCATGGCATCACAAAACAAAAGCGCTCTTGTTCTGACGTTGAGTGAATACTCAGTCTTCTAATGATTTAATGGCTAAAAGATGGACAAGAAACTTATGCAGAAAACTGTATTTAATAGCCACAAAAGTGCGTGGTGTTTTCAATTTAAAGAACCATTCACTTGAGATTTAAATATTTATATTCTAAAAGGGCGGTTGAATGTTGGATTACCCGGCATATCGTTAACATTTTATTGATTACTATTCGTCGAGAGTATTGCTAAATCGAACACGGAGTATATAAAGCTTTAACCGTCTAAGCAATTTTGGAATAAGTACATATTTATGTTAGAGTGGTTCAAAAAAAATTTTTTTTTTTAATTCATAAACGTTACTTCAAATTATTGTTGTTTGTGATAAAAAAAGAGAAAAGTATTTTATTATTTTGAAAAAAAGTTTTTTTTTGCATCGAAATATTGTTATTTGTGATAAAACAAAAGAAAAAACATTTTTTTATTTTGAAAAAAAAAAATAAAATAAAGGTCGCGCTGGTCATGGTAACAAGTTCCAACCCATGACAATGCTTAAAAGGTTCAGTATCGATGTTTTAACTTTAGCAGTCTCTTTTCAAAAGCATATTTTCGGGCACTAGGCCCATTCTAACTGTCCAAGAGAGGTATGTAATTAAGGAAATATTTCCCAATTATACCTGAGTAATTACATGAAAAAACAACATTTTTAGCTGCACTTAAAATTGTCACGAAAATAAAAAAAAAATTAGAACATTGGCGTTTTTATAAAAAACCGACCAGCGCGACGTCTAAAGACGCTTTTTTCAAAAATAAATCACGTTTCTCTTTTTTTATCACAAGTAACAATATTTTGCAGCATTTATGAATTTCCAAAAAGAGCGTTTTTTTTACCACTCTAATGTATGCAAATATATTATTGGCGCCAATCAGAAAAAAATAATAATAAAAAAATTACAGTCTTCTAACTGTCTATAACTGCTGTATAGACTACACAGTCTGGCCTTTTGTCTTGGGGCCACCCATGCTTGGGCGTACCACGCAAGAGCCTTCATTCAACTATAGTTTTCGGTTTCCGGATTTCTGTAGAGTTTTTCAATCTGAACTAACAGTAATCAAGGAAGCTTTAAGGTGGCTAGTCGATTCGTCTCTCACCCTGCATGCAATAGGTTTTTTCTCTCATAGTCAAGCAGCTATTAAAGCACTTGGATGCGATAAATCCTCATCAAGAATTGTCATAGAGTGTAGACTCACTCTCCAAACAAACACACCACATATTTCGTATAGGTGCCAGGCTACAATGGTATATCAGGTAAGTGTATGGCAGATGCACTCGCGAGGAAGGGTTCCTTCAATTGTGACCCTTGTGTGTAACAACCAGGAGTTTACAAGTAGTTGGCAACACACTTCTGAAGAAACAAGTCCCACACATTTCTTAGATATAGCTGTGAATTTATCAAAAATCTTTTGAAGGCGTGATTTCTGCTCAAACCGCAACCGGGTTTGCAAAAGTAGAAACCGCTCTTTACCGATAGTGGCAGCGTACAGAGATTCAGAATACGAGTAGTCAAATAGTTCCTTGGCTGATGAATGATTTTTTAGCAGCTGAAAGTAATCAGATCGTGCGGGTATCCCGTAATCATTTTGCAACTTTGGCTGGAAACTAAATTTACCGAACTGGCTAATAGTGGATGATCTGCAGCGCCCACTTGCAGGATAGCGCGACCAATCTGGCCTAAATGAAGCGCCTCCTGTCTCGACATGTAGTCGGGAATATCACGACTGATAACCAATATAATTGTCTGCGGTCGAATGACTTCTATCGCAGTTGCAGCAGGTTCGTCGACATTTGTTCCATCATTAACTTTCTTGACTCGTGAACTCAGCACGGCTAGTATCTTTTTGAAACCTTCATCATTCACAGCTCTATTTTCATTTTTGAAGCTTTATATTTACACGATTAACACTGGGTATTAAATAAATGACAGAAATTTAAAAAACATCACTAAGTTCGCTCCACATGCCATTTTTTCTTTTTTTCAGTTGCATAAGATTTAAAATTAAGTACGTATACTTTTGAGCATTACTTTTATTAGAATCAGTACCCCCATTACTTAACTAATTTATTTGTCATCTAATTACCCAATCGATCTATTTTTTACATTTCAGGAAATGGGTTGATAAACGAGGCTGAATTCCTGCAATGGGTTGGGCGCATTCAGGCGATACGCGACGAACAGCAACAGCAGCAACAACAGCATGAAGAAAATGCAAGTAAACCAGAAGAGAATGATGATGTCACCGAAGATTTAATCGCCGCATTTAGGTGAGCCATCGAAAAAGAGCGCTGTATTTATATTTATATGATATACTACATATGTACACACTTGTGTGGATACAAATGTATATACATACATATGTATTTCTATCAACACGCATTAAGTAAATTCTTTGTCAATCGTAGATACAGTATTCAGAATCTTGAGTGCCTTGATTAAGGAATTAAGGAGAGGCAATTCAAACTAGTTAGGATTGCACATCTACATACATTCATACATGCATACATACTTATATATAATCTAACGCTTTAGCTTCTAGTATATCTGACAACTTAAAGTGTTATCGTGGATTTTGTACGTCAATAGAATTTTAATTGTACATATTTATGTATGTACATTAGGACGCCACACCAAAAAGTTGCGGGTTTTTCATAGGAACTAGTAAATATTTAAACATTTTTATGCAGGTCTTTTAAGCTCCAACTTTGCTATAATAGAGTTTATTTTGTGTGAATAAAGACATTTTTAAAAACTTATTTTATTTATAAAAAGCTCGATTGTTGGAGGTATTTTCAAATCGGACCCCTTCACGTGCATATGTATATTAGAGTGTTGCAGAGGGGCACAATAGATCTCCTGTTCGCAGTGCATCCCTCAACTGAATATCTATCTATCTAGAGTGTTGCAAATTTTGTTTGAGAAAAAATATGTCATCGTAGAAACTTTTAATTTTCTGTGACCAATACATGGTGCTCAATGACCTCTGAAGCTGGCAATATTTGTTCGGATAATTTAAATTTCAAATGGTCTCAGGTAGCTTAACCTACATATTCTTTGCTTAATATATGAACAATAAACTTCTAGAGTAAAATTTAAACTTTTCATAAGCATCCTCTAAATTTATACTTAGAAACGTAAACGCACCAAGCGAGCAACTCTTTCAGCAAGAGGAAAAATTTTGGAAGGGGGCCTCAACCCTAACTCGAAAAAAAATTTTTTTTGCACCACTCTAATGTACATTTTAATATTTTTTTTTTGTATGGAGAGTGATGCACCCTAATGCACATATAAAAATATGTATTTCAATTGTATCCACTTTGGTAGAATCGTAATCTGCTTGTCGCTGGCGCAATCAGCTGGCCTTTAATCAAGCACACCACAAACTGTCAACAACAAAGCACAACAAGTTACTGCCGACGCCATTTCTCCTGCTCCAGCTGTCACACACAGTGACTTTTCGGTTTTGGTTTCCACGCAGGACTTAACTGCAAAATGTAACTTCCTGAGAAGTCTGATTTAAATCCCTTTCAGTTTACTCGTATCAATGTGCAATGTGCAGTTTGCCAACCCATGGAGCAGAGTCACAATGCGGCTGAGAATGTTTACCTTTGCTTGTTCAAGATATTTAATTTGCCGGCGGTCCGGCACGTATCTGTGGGCTTCTCCTCGACATTCATTTCGTGCTTGTTTGGATTGTGAATTATTGATTTTCTGATAATACTGTGTGTTTGTGCCACATATACATATTTATGTATGTATGTGTATGTATACATAAACAAATATTTATCAACTCTTTGTTACTTCGATAAGAGAAATTGATTTTGTAGTAGGGTGAGGTCGATAGATACCGATACATGTGCAAGTAACAACTAGTACAGACACAGACACAGTAACAAAGACAAATATAGACACAATTACAGGTCCAATTACATATACAGGTACAAACTTAGTTACTATAAGGATACTATTTATAAATCTATATATTGTTTTCTACAGGGTATTTGATCGGGACGGCAATGGTTTCATTACCCGCGACGAACTACAAACCGCCATGGAGATGATTGGCGAACCTCTCTCAGAAGCACAACTCACACAATTATTGGCTATTGCCGATTTGGATCAAGATGGCCGAATTAATTACGAAGGTAGGTCAGCCATACATGTATGTTGTATACTATGCTCTTACATATTTACATGCATAAGTACAAGCAAACCCAGCTAATACCCAATAAGCATACAACCCTTTGCATACTAAAACTTTTGTCACCGTACAATTCTTGTAAGTAAAATATGTTTCGCTTGCAATAATTTTGCAGTGCATTAACCTTAGCGTGCAGCGTGGCACAATAGAGGTCAGCTATGACGCACATCACGACAGCGTGCTTATGCACAACATCCTAACGCTGGCATGCAATTGTTTTGATTCATTTGTATATACATACATACGTACATTGGGGTGTCCCAGATTTGTTTTTTGCGAAATTCGATATGCATGCCCTGTACATTTTTTTTTTCTTTTAACCTAAATAACATATGGGTCAATTCATGTCAAATCGACCAATGGTCTAACCAATCGACCATTTTTGATTTGCATAAATTTTGATCAGAACTTTTCTTTTATCATATAACGAAGTTCTACCAAACGGAATTAAAATAAAAGATATTTTTTCGAATGTTCAAAATTGCACAATTTCTCGGATCTTGCAAGTTTATCTTTTGATTAGCTCAAAAACTTTTATAGTTGCAAAAATTGTTCTGCTTAAAAAGCTCTAAAAATATAAAAATATACAGAATTTTCAAATTTTAAAAATCTTAAAAGGAAAAACGTATAAGTTTAAAATATTTGGCTCATTTTATTTGTATACAATAACTTTCACTGATCTTAACAGATCATGAAGTTTTCAAGGTGTTTTTATGCTAATTTTTGAATTTAAAAAAAATTATTGCAAACTCTAAATAAAAAGTTAAATTAAATAAAAAATTGTGTTACATAACTTTACGTTACTAAAATTTGCATTGAAAAATTTTTAATAATATGGTTTATTAACCAATTTTGACCACAAAAAGAAACATGCATTTTATGTCGAATATATTTTTTTTATTTGACCTCAGCGCCACCCAGCAGTTCCATTTTTGCAAATCTGTCTTACTATGTTTCCACTACGTATGCCAAATTTTAAACAAAGGGGAGCATAAATACGGATTTTAAAAATATCTCCACCCTGCTTACATAACCAGTACTCGTATATATTATTCGTTCCATACATAAATTAGAGATGTAACTTCTATTTTTTTCGCGGTAGACCTTCCGCTGGAAACGCCCCTATGTAAATACAAGTTTATGTGTAACTTCTTAAGCCATCGACTTATTCAAATGTTAGTTCGAAGTTGTAGTTGTACAAGGATGTACTGACCTTCTCAGCAAAGCGTGTATATTTGTCCACAGTGTACGTAGTATAAATATATCCATGTACGTATATACAGCTACATCAATACATTGAACAAATATTGGCACAATGGGTATACATATAATACAAGAACAATAGGTCTGTTCGTTTACATTTTCCAATGAAAGGGTCCCATATCTTAAGTTAAATGTTTCTAAATATGGTCCTTTATGTGTTGGATGTGCTAATAACTTATAAATTGATATTTTTTCATTTAAAGATATTTTTAGTTAGACACAGCAATATATTTTCACAGCGCAATTTCCGGAAAGCTGTAATTGATGTTTAATCCAACATTATTTAATTTCATACAAATTCGGTAACAAATTTGTCACACGATGACACTGAATTATTTTGACAGCACTCGTATAGCACCAGCACTGGAAAGCGAACTTTTAAATTTGACAGCAAAATACATTGGAAAAGTATTTTCATTGCCACACCTAACTACACTTTTAGAAATTCAGCATTTTCTCTCTTATTTAAACTAGCTTGGGTCTGATAACTTTGTTTTTCGTCCTCTTAAGTCCCTTGGAATAGAAATAGACCAATATTACTTTTCATTACTTAATTTCTGGTTTTAAACAGCCTTTTAGGAATACCTCTTTCTTCCCCATTAATTTAAAGACACGTATGTTAAAAAGAAAAAAAAAATCAAAACTGCTCGATTCCCTCCACTATGGAGAAGAGTCGTTGAACGAATACCGGATCACAACGGATGAAATGGATGCCAATACAAAGGGCCAAAATTTTGATCCAAATCCTGAGAGCATTGCAATGGACGAAATGGTTTTCAGACCAAACCGGTCAGACCGGTCTGCAAACTGTGCAAACTATACGTTGAAATGTCCAACTTTGACTCTGTTGCCAATGGCGATAATGCACAGACGACGATTAGGATCATGAACACTCGTCTCAAAATGAGGACAATGCAGTAGACTAGGCCGTAAATAAAACTTTTGCAATTACCCCTTCTACAGGGACTTACAATTTCTATTCCGACCGGACTAAATGTTGATGATGATACGAGTACGTCACTCATACGCCGTGACAACCGAGTAACTTTGGCAGGCAGGCAGGCAAGTGATCAAGCAGACTTTGGATCGGTGTGGACTTTTATTTTATTTAAGTTAAATTTAAATTAAATTAAACATTTTTTCAGCAAAATATGGTAAATTATTCGAATTTTTAAAATTTTTGATAATCGATTTACCTCAATCCAGAAAACCTTTTTAGTGTAGTTTTACCTCCTGAGACCTAAGAAAAATCAGAGTGCTAACTAAAAATTTCCATAAGTCACTTTGAAAGGGGTAGTCAAAAATTGCTAAAAATCTCATTTATCGACGCCCTCAAATATTTTCACTCTGATCGCAACAAATTGAATACAAATTTAAACATTTCAATGCCCTTTTTAGCTATTCATTTTCGTTCAAATGAAAACTTATTTTTAATATTAATAACAATTAATAATAAAAAAAAATCATTTATTTTTGCTCTATTTACAGAATTTACGAGACTTTTACTTTAAAGTGCTAAACGCCTGCATCCTTACAAACAAATATTAGTGACGCAACAACAAACCAACTGCAAAGGCAACAAAAAGAAAATATATATGCTAACTTTATATACAAATATACTCAACTTAAATGAAAAATTATATACATAGTTAAGCATATGTTATGTATATTAAAAATAACACGCTATTAATGAAAAAGAGTCAAAATAAAATAGCAAAATAAAAGCATATTTTTATAAGTTCGCCAGCGTTTATCTGCTAAGGTGGTAAGAAGACAAATTGGCAGCTGGAAGTTGAAACGACATACATACATACATACATACATAGCTGTTGGAAGAAAAGGAGAAGCAAGTCAACAAAAGATGAAAATTTTAGTTATTAGGCTGTTAATTTAAATAAACACAACTACTTATTTATAGTTTCACACGAAAAAAATATACATAAAAACAACTACATGCACACATACACACCTACATACATATGTCTAGTTAATTTAAGTTAATTTACATAAATGCTAATCAAATTGTGTAAAAGCAGCAGCAACAAAGAAAGAGAAATTTGTAAGATAATACGATAATTGCAGCGCTTAGTTTTTTCTAAAGAAAGAAAATAAAAACAAACAAAAATAACTTTAAAGCGAACTTCAATTCTTAAACTGAAACATACATACATATATAAAACTGTATTCATAACATTGAATTTTACAGATTTATAATAAATGTTATAATATTAAAAATATAAAACAAAATTCATATAAGTCTGAGCGCGAGAGTGATAAAATTTTGTGTTAAGGGTGCTGCAATAAATGATTTGAAATTCTGATAAAAGTCAAAGCAAAAGTGAGTGTATTGAATAAATTTTGATCAGATGGTGATGATGATGACGACGACGACGATGATGTCGTACAAATGAATTATCGCTAAGGATCAAAAGCTTTGCAATCAAATGCAAGCTAACCTAAAAAAATACAAATATTACGTACATACATATATTGCGCAATTTTCAAATTTGCTGGCAAAACAAATATTTACACAAAAAAAAAAAAAAACAAATTGAAAAAACTAAATGTAAACCTTCAATATTGTCTTACCAAGTGAAACAACTACAAAATTAAAAAATTTTAAAATCAAAATTATTATATACTACTCTTATTATTAAACTAAGTCGTTTTCTAAAATTCTATAAATCACCTGTACGTTTATTAATATCTCTGTATGTACATACATGCTTACATACTTATGGCTAAGCAGTATGTGTATGTATGTACAAATATATTCGCATGTGCATTATTACTTAGCTTTGTTTAAAACAAAATTAAATGAGCGCATACAAAGAAATATACATACAAACAAAAAAAAAACAACAAACAAACAAACAAACATATTTAAACAATTATTAGGAAATGGCATGGAAATTAAATAAAGTAAAATATTTTGTAAATTTATTTGAATAAATGAAACTAAATAAATTTAATTGTTGATAATAAACAAATATACAAACGTAGTTTCTTTTTTTAGATTTTTTTGTTATTATTTTCTTTTTTATAATGTGGGCAGGAAATAAATTTTTAATATACTATGTATCTTAAACAAGTATAAAACCGCTAGGGATCATACGATCTAGCTAAGGATTGGGTTAGGAAGGCGTATATGAATAGAAAAATTATATTTCCTCTCGTAGGCAAGTTTGGCTTATTGTGAATACCCACAAACCGCGCCTCCCCACGCTATAAACGCAAGAAAGAAGCACATTCTTCTAACCGGGATTGACTATGGCAACACCATATCGTTACCTGAGTTGAAGATCGACCTATCTGGGCTGCCAGTTCGAAAACGACCTATCCCAGAGAAAACTTTTCAAGAACGCCCTACTGCAGAATTTTATTGCCACCAAAATGTCGTATTTAATTAAATCATACGCTTTTAACGAAAGACAAATATCTCCGCCTCAAAGACACTGTAGTCGTCAGGTCGGAGATATTCAGCCTTATCATGACTTTCATTTTCCCCGAACCGGCATACTTTTCACTTTTGGTTTCCATGTATTTACTACGGGCGGATGAACAATTTTCGGGTGAATTTTTTTTTTCAGACGAAACTCATGCCTTATCTTTGAGCTATCGGTGTATAAAGAAATACCACTATTCCCTGTCCGTAGGCCTCCGTCCCATTCCTGCCTAGTTGGAAATCGTACGAATAAAAGCATCCTAACGCGGAAGTCCCAGAATGATGATATGCAATCAGTTCCGACATCAAAGTCGGCCCTGATCTCGTTGTGCCGTCCTATTTCAAGCTCGCAACGTGCCGGTATTCGGTATTAACCACTTAATCTAAAGGCCCCTTTGACTGCTGTGCCTATTACGAATACATTGGCGACTTCAAGTTAAGGATTATATTCAAATTTTTAGGTAAGTGCAAATTAAGGTACAAATTCTCGCTCTCGAGATTTATTCTCCGATAGTTTCTCGGCTCACGAGCTATATAATATCATCATTTGGATTCTTCAATGAATCTATTTAGGTCGGTCTGGCTATGCATCTCTGGGCAACTTCCTTTAAAATTTGCAGATATGTACTATTTGGAGCACTCAAAGAGTTGGACTATGGGGTGTGGATCATTTTCGCGTGCAGGGACAACGTCTGAAATATTCGGAACAAGCCAGACTGTAAGAGTTGAAAGTTGCGCCAAAGCAACAGAAGATCCCTGTAGTTGATAGACTGGTGGGTCGAAAACATGCATAACCCCAGCAGTCCTCGTACAGATCTTCCTTAGTAAATATTATAGTGCGCAGAGTGTTAAATGATATCTGATGACTTTTGGATACCGTGACATAAGAAAACTGAAAATCAGAAAGTCAAAAACTTGCAAAGCCATTGATCCCAACAGAATATGCTTGGTGATAAAAAGAACTTAGTTGCAAACCTGTCACTGGCTATCCTCATTTTTTCTTAGAACTTCGAGAGAGTGGTATTTTTAACTAAACTCGAGAAGCCTGCCAGCACAGGTGAATCTTATGGACCGCTAACCCTTCTTTTCCGAATCGCAAAAAACCCGCAAGGCCTTCTTAATGCCATACTTAAGCCCAGCAACGCTTTAACAGCTCACACTACTAATAACGCCTAAGCACTCAGATAACTCGTGACTTTAGATGTAACCGTCCCTGTGAAAGCGCACTAACAGTAACGTTTTTCTCCCTCACTGGACCAAGTAAACAGTAAGAAGCGTTGTTCGGTCGTCAGAGCGTCCCACAGGGTGTCGGCCATTATCCATTATTCGTTATTTTCACAACTCAAAGCTGCCACAGCTGCCTAAGGGAGTTTCAGTGATCCCTTACAATGACGACTGTTCGATATTGGCGTCCAGTAGCGGCATTAATAGCCTATGTGTGAAAGAAAATTTTTGTCTCTCCGATATATTTCGCCCGTTTTTACAGCTGGCTCGATGAGGTCAAGCTGCCATCAATTGTAACCGGTGAGCCCCAACAGCCTCGTTAGTGGGTCGAAACTCTGTCGCAATAACTATATGTAGGTCCGTAAATATTTGAGTTTTTTGGTGGCAAACATAAGACACAAAAACAAACAGATTCTGATTCTACCTCAGAAAAATCCCATAAGGAGCAGTTCTCAAGGGCTCTACTGCAAAATTGTAAGTAAAGTTCATATATACTTGTGTATCTGTGGGTGGCAATTTATTAAAAGAACTTATCCCGAGATAGCCCATTTTTCCCTTTTAAGCAATATTTTATTGGGCTCCCAAACAATATTTTACCGATTAACTAGCGATAGATGTAGTTTAAGCTGCCCCTTTAATAGAAGCTTGTAAAAATATAAAATTTTTCAAGTGAAACTTATTCTTTTTTAATTCAAAGGCAAACCTTCTAAATTCACTTAAGTTGTTCTAATAATAAAATGCCACAGTTATGTATTCTCTGCATCTCTATTTTTTTGTCCGTAAGTATTTTGCGCTTATAACTACTCTGGAAGCATGGTGAAATTATACACCATGCTCCATGGAAGGAACTCTGATCAAATCAATTATTTCAAAAAGTATCAGCTTTCAAAAATTGTTTTTATTTTCGGTTCGTAAACGTCGTTTATGTGAAATAGACGTCAAAATTTGCCTTCGATATTTGATATATATATATTTTCGAGTGCGTTGTTTGCAGCCAAAATATAACGAAATTTCTATCAAAATCGCAATCCATAGAAACTGCAGACAAATTTACAAAGCCATATTTTCAGTACGGGACAAAGCAGAGAAATAACGAATAACTAAAGACGCAGCAATGTCGGAGGAAAAAGATAAAAAAAAGAAAATCAATATGGAAGATGAACATTTGGAAAAAATTGAAAGATACAGGGAGCCAGAACAACGAATTCGAGCTGGAGAATCGGTGGGTTGAAAACAAAAAAAAACTATCAGCCTTGTCATGATTCACAAGGATTGAAAATTCATGATAGGACTGTATGATGGTGAAATTATCAATTATTAACTATAATTTCACCATGGGGCTGTATGTGTATTTCATCTACAAAAATTAACATTAGGGGTATTCGCTCTTATGTGTATTCGTTGTATGTTGGGTAGTCGTAACTGCATGAGCGTGGGATTTGTTGTTGCTAGCGGTACATCAAATACACATGCAACAACAACCACACGCTCGTCCAGTTACACTTACGCAGGATACAACGAATACATAGAAGCGCGAATACCACTATTGGTATATTTTAAGCCGGTTTTACAGTGGGGAGTTAACTCACATTCGGCAGTTTACTCTCAATTTTTGATATATTAGCTCTCTCTTCTTACGAGATATTTTGTAATATGTATTTCGTAACAATTGCTTTTCATGTTTTCATGTTTTGACGATTTTCTGCGCAAAATTTGGCAAAGCGCGAGAGAGGCGAAATTTTGCGAGAAGTTGCAAGTTTTTACGGGTAACAACTAGTAACTACTTCCAAGGCTGCGTTTTCGTACTTTTCTGGAAATTTCTCTCACTAAGGGCAAGTTTTTCAGTGCACGTCTGTGATTTGAACTTAGTTTCAATGCTCGAGCTGGCCAGTTTGAATTAAGATTAGCCAATCAATTATCAGCCTGCTGTTCAATATAAATGCAGTTTATGTGATCTATGCCTTAACCTGGTACTGAAAACCCGGGTTATTGGCAAATTACTGGATATTCTTTTATTGGTCAAAACATGAACAAATTTCCTTATAATTAACTTCCAAATGAAAATTAACCACACTGGTTTCTCCCTTGATTTAGGATTATTCTGGGCCATTAGGAAGAAAATTAGAGATAAAATATCTTTAGGGGTTTTTTTGGAGATTTTTTTCAAATATTAAAATTAAATTTTTTCAAGAAGTTATAATTTTTTATATAATAATTTATAATTTTTTATTATATCTAATATAGCTTCCTCTTCTTTTTTTGTTAAAGTAGGTAGAATTTTTTTTAAATCTTTCGAGTGCCGTTTTCTCATGCCGGTTTTAAAATTGATCTGCCCTTTAAGCAAACATTTTCAGAAAACAATTGCGTTCAGATTGAAAATACATCAACAGGCTATTCACTATTCCTTAGGTTCTCTCCCGTACGCAACGCGGGATCCCACAGGTGCCCAAAATAGCCCAAAATCATCCCCGTACTTAACAAAATGGGTAATAGAGAGCGAAAATGGGAACGTATTGGATCGTAATTGTCTTCTTCTTCCTGTCCGAAACAGCCCGGACTTTTTCTCCGGGTAAAAATGGATAAAGTGTCAAAGTGCATATCAGCTGTTTTGTGTTTACATGTTGCTTGCATTTACTTGGTGCTTTTAAGTAATAGCGAATGTATTTTCAATCTTTATATACTTAAAATCAAATTTGTGAATCAACAATTCAATTTCCAAGTGTGTGCATTTAAGTTACAAAAACAAAAACAACGCGAATTAGCTAATTCTCAAATTGTGGACACGAAATGTGGTTTTTTGCTTTCCCGTATTTCTGGACTATGTTCCATTTTTGAGAGCAAACTTTTTGCTTATTCTCTAATTACCGGATCCGGTCCGGATTGTTAAGGAAAGAACCTACTTTATCCATTTTTACCCGGAGAAAAAGTCCGGGCTGTTTCTCGTGCCCGAAGAAGACACTTACGATCCAATACGTTCCAATTTTCGCTCTCTATTACCCATTTTGTTAAGTACGGGAATGATTTCTGGGCTGTTTTGGCACCCGCGGGATCCCGCGTTGCATACGGGAAATAGCCACGATTTAGAGAATACAAAGGTTGCGCCGATCTCGGAGCGCTATTCCTCTCTTAACGAATTTGACAGAATCGTTGTTTGCATGACGTCACACTTGTGCAACTTGTTTACGTTTTCCTTGCAACATTTTTTCTTCTTCTTCCATTCTTGCTCACGTTTTGGCATTTCTCTCTCACAATTGCACCAGTGTGACGTCACACAAAAGTTATTCTCAAAAATCCTCTCTGATCGGCGCAATCTTGTATTCTATCATTCTTGGGAAATAGCCAATAATTACTCTCGTGTGTTTTTGGCCATTGGTCGGTTTCACGCTGGAACATTTCAGCCACCAAAACAACTCTCTTTGTAGGCAAGAGAGGCAGAACCTATTGTTTCGTCTTTCTCGCGCACTAGTAGGTCATAAAATTAACTATGACAGTTGTCATCATTAGAGCGCTTAAAATCGATTTGCGGTATAGTTTTAGGCGCAGTAGTAAAGACAATAATCAGCCATTGAGTTTTGTCATTGGCGTCGAAAAGGGCTGCATGTTGATATTGCGAATTTTTATGTTTTAGCAGCATGGATACAATAAAATTTCTTTGCAAGTTTATGAAACAAAATGAAACATAAATGAGCTAAAAATAATTTATAAAATTTTTATTAGTTTTAATCGGCGCGTTGCGTAGCTGATATGGCCATTATATCTGCCATTTTTGTAAACCACTGAACGTACCCATTTGTTCTGACGTAACAACCCGCTTTGACATTTTCAATCGCATGTACATTTTCGTTGTCCGCGGAAAATTTCTTTTTTATGCATATTGGAATAAAAGTGCGTGTGAATTTACGACTGATGTATACATATAGGCCTCAGTGACAAAAAATCGATTATATTTTCAATCAAAACGCAATAATTTCGCACACGAATTTGACGATTAACTGCAGGAAATCAGTTCGAAATTCGGGTGGACCTCGTGTTTTTATTTTTGTACCTCCTTCATTTAGGCCTGTTATCTGCATTACATACAGGAAGGTCGTGTTGGGGGAAAAGTCAATAAAATTTTAGGGGCCCAAGGCAATTGTGCCTATAAACTACCAACAATAAAGCATCTTTCCAAGTACGACAATTTCATTCTTCCACAAATACCGGGGAGCGACGTAGGTTTACGTCGTGTAAAAAAACAGCTAAAGTGGATTCCGTAAAAATTGAAGATTTGATGGATTCTGATCCTGATATCGAAATCATCGAAAAGGATAGTGGAATGTCGTCGTTGGGCGGAAGCAAGGACGAAACACCTGAGCGCCGGGCAGTAGAGAAAGTTGTAAGCATTTCAAATTGGAAAAAAATTTAAAAATGATTGTGTGAGCTGCTAAAACTGGGAAATGTCCAAGTTTATTATGAATAATAAATAAAAATTTTGTTGAATAGTGGTTTAGTCTAAGTTTAATATGTTTACGATATGTATGTATGTAGTAATTCATGTGTATTTAAATATTTTGTATTTTATTTTTCAGACTGCCCCCAAAAGCACGGATGATGAAAATTTCGACGATGTAAGTTACACCGTATTTATTGAAGAACTTTTTTGTGCAAATAACAATTTCTTTGCGCTTAAAGCATTTTGAAGGAAAATCGATGAAGTCTCGCTACACTCATTAAGCACGACGAGCATAACCTCACTTTGGTTAGGCAATCACACAGTATATGTGCATTTTTTACAATAATTAATTTAATTAATTTTTTAAATAAGCAAGTACATTTGCACATCTATTCTTATACTTTGCGCCGTATTAAACCTGTGCTCAAAAAAACTCAATCCATAATTTCAACATACAAGAAAGTAAACTAACAATATGTGATTACATTAAAATTAAAAATTTTGTTATCTTGCAATACTAATATTATCAAAATTACAGGAGCGGTAATGCATAGCTTAAACATCATCTTAAACATTACACTTCTAATGTCATTTGCACTTTGCTCTTATTTTCAATCTACTTTTATTGTTTGAGTTCTCATAGCACTAAATTTAAATTCTTTCAGGAACCAGATGAAACACTTGGTGAACGACTTTGGGGTCTCACAGAAATGTTTCCTGAACCGGTTCGTCGATTAACTGGCAAAGTAGTCGACCTTACAACTACCAGCATCAAAGGTCTTTACTCGTTCTCATGCAATGCTTCCTGGATATTTTTTACGAGTTCAGTTATTCTATTTGCGCCCGTCATTTTCGAAACGGAACGCGCTCAAATGGAAGAGATGCAAAAATCGCAACAGAAGCAAGTACTACTCGGTCCAGGTACGGCGATGGATCGGGCCGGTCCACCACCAACCTTACCACTCATTCGATAAGTTCATACAATTTAAACTTATAAATTTGTAAGAATAGAAAGAAAATAACCCGCAAATCAAATCCAATTGTCCTCTTCAAATAAACCAAAGCCTAACAGGCGAGAGGAAAATTCCTGTAACGCGTTCATCGTTTATTGATAAAACAAAAATGCAATTTTCTTGTAGACGTACATATAATAAAAATAATTACTATTGAGAATACTTAAACCAAGTACTTAAGTTTTTTTTTTTTATTGAAAACAAACATGAAACAAATATAGACGAGCATTAACGGCTTTACTTTTTGTGTATGTACGATTTAACATTCAAGTAGTCAGCCCACAAATATGTACATGTAAATAACAGTATACTAAAAATTTAAAGACGTTTTTACTAAAATTAATTAAATATGTCGTGAAGCTTCAACAAATGGCGACTTAAATTTAGGTTATATTTTTACACCAACTTAAAACGAAAGATTTAAAGTAAAACGCTTAAAATACAAGACAACGCCTTAGCACTGGTTATATTTTTGAGTATGCAATAGCCTTCAAAATACTGGAAAATTTTACGTTCTCAGAGGCACCAAATAGTTAACATTTTTATGCAAAAATGTTTGAATCTAATGGTTGAGTATTTTGACGCATAACAGATGCCATTACACCTTCGCTGTTAATTATGCGAATATTACTGTTGCTTCGTCGATATTTGTGCCAGTGTTTTTTATCGTTTACCGTCGATATTAGATAAATTTTTTGATTTGGTTTAAGTCCCGGTGGGTCAGTATGCACTTTACCCCCAGCGCATTCAATAATTTCTATATAAATGGAAGTTAAGTATTAGTTATGTACATAAAGAACATTATTGTTGTTTTACTTACGTTTTATTTCTGCCGGCTGTGGCAAAATGCCAGGTGTGGTAAGGAAATCGTATCCTTCAAAAATTTTACTCTTTCTTGCCAATTCCAATGATTTGAATAATGAAAATTTATGCCGTTTTTCAAATTCTTGATCTCTGAAGAAATGGGTAGCGCCGCGTGGCACAGTTTTGGTACTGTTGAATGTTTCCAACCACTTGGATGTAACAATCGGTATACCTTTTGCCATGGCGATTAAAAATTTTAGTGTCCGATTTCCTTTATCCATCACCAAAACGTCTGCATCCGTGGGATTATTCGCGACGCACCAGTTGCCTGTAACATGTGCACAATATGTATGTACTTTTATTCAGGAAGCACAAAAAACAATTATCGCTTTTAAGTGTACCGAGTATGCATAAAATAATAAAAACTAAAAAATTTAACTTTAAACATTTATTATATATTTTAAGCCAGGAAAATTAAAAAAAAAATCCTTTTTTAGTCCATAAAATCCCCGAGTCACCGAGAAAGTAAATACCAAGGGTTCAAAAACAAAAAAAAAGTATCGGAAAATTCTCAAAAGGTAAAAAAAAACAAATATCCAGAAAAAACCGAAAAACAGCAGAGGTTCCGAAAATTACTGACCTGGCGAATTGTCCACTAAACTTTGAAATAATTTCGGTTCAACCATGGTCATAGCGACTTGTAAGGTTCGAGCCTAATGGAGTAGATCATTTAATAAAAGCCTCTTGTAAAACTGGTTATGTATTTTCGCTTACGGTACGCTTCGAGTTTTTGGGTTCATCATCTGATGACACAATCGTGTTACGTTTGTGACTATGATCTGAAGCAGATGTTGTAGAGCGCGTCTCTTTTCTCTCATTTGCTTTAGTATGTTTTGAAGCTTCAGTTATAGTTTTATCAGCGGAAGAATTAATTTTTGACTCTGTGTGCTCGTTCCGCGAATTCTTCCGTTTCCTTGTGTCCCGTGAAGACCCTGTTGACTTCGTTGAAACAATGCTTTCTTGAGATTCTGTTTTAGAGCGAGACCGAGTAACACGCTCTAAAAGATATTTAAAAAAAATGTTAAACTTGAGTACATAGTACGAATTTGGAGCCTTTCGAACTTACTTTTGTTTTCTGGTGCATCAGTTTGCTCAACTTTCCGCAGTTTTGATTGGGTAGGTCCTGACGAGTTACTTGGCTTATCAACCTCCAGGTCACTAGCTCTTGATCGTAAGCGGGTCTTCCTTTTGGGAGGTACATCTGTTCCGGATGTTTCTGCATCCTTAAGTGAACCTACCAGCTTTGGCCTTTTTGTGCCTTTATGCTCACTATCTTTTCCAATTTTATCGCGGGCTCTTGACTCAACGTCTATTTCAAGGGCTGTTTTTTTTGGTTCTGGTAAATTGTTCTTTGATGTACCACTTCCTTCTTTTTCGGGTTGAATAGCTTTTTTCGGAGTATTCTCTTCTTTTTTTATGGGTCGGACGGTTTCAATTACCATGTTACTATTTCGACCGCTATTTGTTGCCTTTAGGTTGTGTGCTGTACACACTTCAGTAGCGTCTTCTTGCTTATCCAACAAAGTCTTCGATTTAATTAATTTCACTGGAGCTTTTGTTTCTTTAATATTGGATAGCAGTCTATCGAAATCTTTAGAATCTTTTTTAGTTGTTAATTTGTTTAACTCAACAGATTCTTCCTCTGAATCAGACCCGAATAACATACGTTTTTTTACCGAAGCCACATTTCGTTCCACTGAAAGATCATCAAAATTATCAGTAATCCATTTAGGCGTGCATAATTGGAGATCGTCCAATTCTGATTGTGAACTACTTATACTGGAATGTTTATCTTTTGCTCCCTTGCTTGAGGAACTTTTACTTTGTTTTGGTTTTTTAAAATGACCCCGCTTCTTTTCAATAATATTGGTCGATGCAAATTCAGACTTTTGAGAAGTGTTATTTTTATCCTCGAAGGAACTCGTAACACTTTTTGGCCCTTCAATCCTTCCTTCAACTGATGGAAATACAGTACAATTTGGCTTTTCTTGCGGCGTAGATATATTTGATCCACTCATGAGTTCTCCTTGCTCTAATACTTCAGATTGCCGCACGGAGGTACTTGTAAATATTTGAGTGGCGGCAAGCAAATTTATATTTCTATCACATGGTTCAGTTGTTGGTGCTTGGTTGGTATCCAAAGAAGCTGAATTGCAATTATCTGATCTTCGCTCTGCACCAATTAGTTTTCCTTGCTCTAATACTTTAGATTGCCGCATGAAGTTACTTGTAAATATTTGAGTGGCGGCAAGCAAATTTATATCTCTATCAGATGGTTCAGTTGTTGGTGCTTTGTTGGTATCCGAAGAAGATGAATTGCAATTATTATCTGATCTTCGATCTGCACCAATTAGTAATCAAATTTATGTATACCAAATAAAACCTAGAGCTTATGCTCTCAAATACTTACCTTTGATGGGTGCAAAAATCTGGGTTTGCTCCAGGCTAAAATCTGTTTGTGGAATATTTTCTTTGCCGCTTAACGATAATTCAGCGCAAGTAACATGCTCCTCCAACCGAGATCCATTTTGCTTAGCAATAGGTACGAATACCTGTGTTGGCATTAGTTCAATTTCCTCCGCATATCCGTCACCTCCGGTGATGCCGTCGCTGATTGGTAAAGCTGGATGATCTGACGACGGGTCGTTTTTTGAAGATACACTCTCTTGTACGTCAACTTTATTTTTTACTTCTAAATTTATATTCGTTCCTTCAGTTGATGGCATCGTTTTATTTGCAGTCACGGTTTTTTGTGCCACAGCTTTGTCTTTTGCTTCTTGGCTAACATTCGTTCCGTCAGTGGCAACTTGCATATTCATTTGCGCCAATTCAGGTATATCAAAAAGATCTGGTGTGCAAACATCATCTCGCTCTGCACATTCAGCGGTCCCATCCGTAGAGCAATTCTTTGATGTGTGCGCCGACCAGTTTAGTGCCTCCATTTCCGCATCGCAGCCCATAGGCTTGGAGGCATCTAGGAATACTAGGATTAACCAAATAGTTTAATTTAAATATCGCTAAAAATGTGGTCTAGTATTTACCTTTTTTATTCACGTTTTCATTGCTGAACGAATGCGTTAAAACCACAGGATTGTGTTTAATATTTGGTATGACTATAGACGAAAACATCATATCATCTTCGCCGTTTTCAAATAAATTTTCATTGAAGTCTTGTGTACATATGCGAATCATTTCACTCGATTTTTGCAAATTAGGTTCTAATAATAAATCAATTTCATTTCCACTACCTTGCTGTGTCGCATTGGGCATTTGTGTTTCCGGTATAAAGGATTCATCTTCGAAATTTCTACTATCATCAGAGTGGTTACGGGAAGCGTTTAATATAGTTGAATTTTCAACTCGTTTTATGTGTTGCGTTTCGGGAATATTAAAACCTTCCTCTCGTGAATCGCTTAGAAGAGATACATCTGGAGAACTAAACAAGCGTGTACTTGTATTAGCCAATGACGACCTAGGAGCTTTAGGAGTTGGCGCCAAGAAAATTTCTGGATTACAATTATTTTCTAAAGACTACAAGGGATAGAAAATTTACTGTTTTCTCTATTTTTATTTATAATTGTACAAGCGTACCTTCACGGTTTCTTTTGGATATATCTGTCCCTCTACTTCACCAAAACGCAACTGAGTACTTACAGTTATGCACTGTTTGAGCTTCGAATCCAACCGTTTTCCATTCAAAAACGTACCGAGCTTACTGTGTAAATCATATATATACAAAGCGTCCCCAGATACATCCAAAA
>NW_023458566.1:15627819-15637329 GCF_013731165.1 Rhagoletis pomonella
TGATTTAATTGATTATTAATTTTAGACCACCATCACAACCGATGTCGACAATTTGCCTATAAATAACGCTTTATTGCAGTTGGTTAGCACCAACTCAAATAACAACAGTAACAACAACTTTGGAAATGCCAGCGACCACAGAAATAACAATGGTGGCGGAAGTGAAGGCCCCTCAAGATGTGACGTCGACTCGAATGCGGTGGCTAGACATATACCTCCAAGTGTACGCCAGCTAAATCCGGAAGATCTGAAATGCTATAACTTGGCAAACAAGTGTATAGAAAGTCTGGCGCTGTATCTGAAATCCCTTGTTACCAACAATGGCAGCTTTGGAAGTCCACTTTCGCGACCGATGCAACGAAAACTTGTTACTTTAGTTAACACACAGTTAATGGAGCGCGAAGGACGTGAGCGCGTGTTGCGAGCGGCACGGTCTCTAGGCGAACGCACTGTTACCGAACTAATTCTGCAGCATCAAAACCCACAGCAGCTAAGTTCGAATCTATGGGCAGCTGTTCGCTCACGTGGTTGTCAGTTTTTGGGGCCCGCAATGCAAGAGGAAGTTCTGAAATTGGTTTTACAGGCACTGGAAGATGGAACGGCTTATTCTCGGAAAGTTTTAGTGATGTACGTTGTCCAGAGATTAGAACCTCGATTTCCGCAGGCGTCAAAAACAAGTATCGGGCATGTTGTACAGTTATTGTATCGCGCCAGCTGCTTTAAAGTATCGAAACGCGAAGCCGACTCATCTCTGATGCAGTTAAAGGAAGAGTTTCGTACTTACGATGCACTTCGACGTGAACACGACGCTCAAATCGTACAAATAGCCACGGAAGCAGGGTTACGCATAGCTCCAGATCAATGGTCTTCCCTGCTTTATGGGGATACAGTACATAAGTCGCATATGCAAAGCATTATTGACAAATTACAAACGCCTTCCTCTTTCGCGCAATCTGTACAAGAGTTGGTTATTGCTCTGCAACGCACGGGCGATCCGGCAAATTTATCCGGTTTGCGAACACATCTCAAGCATTTAGCCGGCATCGATCCTTCGCTAGAGAGTCCGCCATCATCATGGCAGGATGTGAGTAAAGCATTGGAAGCTGTTCATGAGGTCGTGGTGGGACTGGTGGAGTTCGTACAACATCATGGAAATCGCAAGCTGCAAGAGTACAGTACTGGTCAGACGAGCACGAACACGAAGTATAAAATAAGTTTGTGCCGTGATTTGACCGTGAGACGCAATTGCCCTCGTGGTTCAAGTTGCACTTTTGCACATTCAGAAGAGGAATTGGAGAAATACCGTGCTAAGAATCGTAAAAGTACGAAACTTGGCAGCAGTAGTGATCACACCGGTGCAGGGCCAATTGCCAGTGGAAACGTAAATAATACGAACAATGTGAAAGGGGATTTTCCACCACACACGCACTCGCATAACCTGGGACACAATCACCACAATCCTCATCCGGCCGCTTTGCTCCATCCTGGAAACGAAAACTCCGCCCCAGTTTCTGCAACAACATCGCCATTTCGATTCGGCGGCCCCCCACCTATGCACGGCAAATTGCCTCGCGGTAGCTATGGCGATACTTCGTCATCTTTACATGCGCACGGCCCACCAGGCTCACACCATCAGATACGAGCCTTGCATCACAGTCCCATACCGTTAAACAATGGGCCAACTATACCGGGTCCAACCGCTGCACATCGCTACGATGCATCCTCCTTTGGAAATGCGTTGAATTATCCCATATCGGGGCCTGGATTATCGCCACATATGTCTCAGGGATTGTCCAACGTCAATAGCTCGCCGATGGCAATACGAAATTCCAGTGGTGGTGTACTCTCTCCCAGGAATTTTCAAACGAGTTTCCAAGCCCCGTCGCCACATCCGCCCCTACCACCAAATTTACCCACCAATAACCCACCGAAACTTCATGGCAATAACAATTTAGCCACATCGCTTAGCAGTCCACTGTCTAACAAGGGCATCTACAATGAATTCTACAATTCGGGGATGATAGGAACAAATACACGTGCCCCATCTTTATTTAGTAATAATAGTAGTAGTGGTGGTATCGTAGGTAGCGGTGGAGGCATAAACGGTGCAGAAATAAAAACCCATTTAGGGCCACCCGAAAAACTTATGCCGCCACACATCGGAGGCATGTGGGATCAACAACACCATCTGCAAATTGGAAATAGGCCAGCGGTCACCGACATATTGAACATAACTCCTGGTATTGGAGGCTCTCCAATGCATCAGTCCACGCCCCTATACCCACGCAGCGATAGCATGTCAATGTTTGCCAAGAAAGTTAACAATATGAATATGGATCTTAACAAAACGCTAAATGGACTTGCAATAGGTGACTCATATATGTTCAAGAACGATTATGGCATTGGCGACAATACAGATATTCCCAGAGGAGCACTGTCTAGCATGCCCAATCATAAAAACGGTTTGATTGGTGGCGATTTGCAATCGCGTCAATCTTTCTGGCATGCGCACAACAGCAATACGGGGCGTGGAGGAAATTTTGTAGACAATACACAAGAACGTACTTCAATTGTACATAGCATGGGCTTAAATCCATCGCCAGGTCCATTCCGCGACCGTGATAGTTTCGTTCGTTCAGACTCCATATTGGATGACGACGCCGCAACGTTCGAAGAGCCTGCCACATCTGCAAGCATGGGAAGTAAGTTTGGCCCCATATGTCCTATGTATAAAGGTCACAGTAGTACGGCTGCTGATGTGTCCAGCACCAATACATATCTCAATAGCTGGAGCAGTGGCGATGTCAGAAAGCAATCAACAAATAAGGAGCATCCGTTGCTGGACCGAAATAACTCTGGCGACATCAACTACTCAGTATTCTCAAGTGATACTGAGAACAGTCTGGCATTACAACTCCGTCAGCAACTGCAGCGCTCTGCTAATAGTCAACAGCAACAACGCCAACATCAAAATCATCAACAACAACAAAATCTGCATAGATCATTGGCATTTGATAATTTTAACAGCATTCAAAATTCATTGCTTCCAGATTTACCATTCAATCATATCAGCAATATAGCATTTCCTAATATGCTTTCCGATGTCGACGACAATGCCAATATCGACATAACTAAGGTTTTGCTAACTGCGCTATTTTATATCGAATATGTTGTACACTTTTTTTATTTTAGAATTCCTCGATGTGGAATAGTAGTTTAAAGGCAATGGATTCAAACTACTGGAATGATTCATTATCCAATGCAGCTGCAAACAGCAATGAACTACAAATTCAACGCCAACAGCACCACCAAAAGCAGCCGCAATTTCAGCAACAATTTATTAACAATAATAACAAAGGACGACATAGTGAAGAAGGTATCATAGATAGCGGCCGAATGAGAGATATTGAGCAAGAACTCTCTGAAATCGTGGACAAAAGCTGGTCGAATGCGGATGACAGCGGTATTAAGTTGTAGTAGATTGAGCATTAATGCAGGTAAGAGAACATAATATTACGAAAACAGTGGACTAACCGATGCCAGCAAAGCACCAGAAGCAAAGGGAGGCTCCTTCGAAACGATCGAACTGAGTTGAGCGTTGGATCGATAATTTCCCAAACAAACATACATATACATAAATATATAGCAACTGTGATTGGAGAGAACCTACATCGGTTGATTTATACGGAATGCCGAACAACTTAATACATTCACAAACACTCATTCTTTCAACTTTAGCATAAAGTAGAAAAACAAAAACAAGAAACAAATTTTAAGCCTAGCATATATGTATATCTATATATTTGATAGATATCTCCTAGATGAGAGCAAGATATATGCATACATGTAGAGAAAGAAAGATAGATCACGACAAGTTGAGAGGAACCAAAAAAACAGCCACTGCTGATGTCACGGACGTTGTAAGTGAATTTCTTTTTTGGTGAATTTTTTTCTGTGTTCGTTTAGAAAAGTAGATTGAAAGCGGTTCTAAGGAAAATACATTTTCCTCTACCCCAAATTGTTGCAAATTGCAATATACCTATGTATGTATGTAGAAAGAGAGCCAACAAGTGTGTAGCGTATGTAGAAACCGATCGTAGAGAAAGTATGCGCAAAACGACTATTATTATGTAATTATAACTAAAATCTTTTGTATTAGATAATATTGATTATGTAAATGTTAGCGATACTAACAATAGTAATGACGTGATCAATATGAAACTATATTTTATAGAAATTTAATGAAAACAAACTCAAACTCAAACTCAAAAATAATGTAATATTTTTGTATGAATGCCACCACTAACCGCATGATGTCGCTTTTATGCAGCCACCTTCCCTTCTTATCACACGATTGCAAACATACATACGAAATACAAAGGCCCATCCGGACGGTAAAAAGATATATGTACATACAAGTAAATATATTCATTCTAAAACGTTTTAGTGCTTTGCTCACTGCTTATATGTACATATGTATGTATGTATGTGCGTACTTCCGACTGACAAAAAAAAAAGATGCTGTAACATTCACTTTAACTTAAAATTTACAATACAGCGTCTTCGCTGGAGAACAATTATGTATGTATAACTCGCTGGCCACGTTTACATACACAACAAAAAAAATACAATAATAAACAGAAAACATTTAATATAATTAAATTTAAAATTATTAAAATTATTGTATACATGCCTATATCTACTATATATTATATATTTCTTAAAGAAATTTAAATTACGCTATTGTGCGATGTAACTGAGATCATGATATGACAATGATAATTTTCTGATGAAATTGACTTTTTTAAATTACATTTTTTGTCTGATAACAGATAAAAAAAAAACTAGAAAATTTATACAAAATATATTTGTATGTATATCTATATGTGTACATAAAATATAAACTGAGCAATGTATATGAATATCTACACATACATACATCAGAGTAACGATGATGTTTGTTTATCATTACTTCACTCGTTTATAGTCCTGTATATTGGAATTCTGTTTGTCGCTAGTTCGATTATGATTCTGATTCTAATGGTATTTGTAATTGTTACCTATGTATTCGTACACGTTGAAAAACTTGCTCCTATTTATTATTATAAATATGTGTGTGTAGTAAATGATAAAAAATTAGTAGTGAAATATCTCAAGTTGCATGCAAATAACATGAGCGAAGACAAAGTTTTTATTTTTATTTTATTTTACAAGCTCTTAGGAACAGACGACGAAAGAAACGTTCATGTATTTGTGTAATAAAATATTTAATATTATATATTAAAAGTCGTGTAAAAAAAACTTAATGATTGAACGGTTGATTAACTCTTTAATCAATGTGTTATTGCCTACGTTGCAAGATTTATTGGTCATTGTTACTATTTGTAAATATTAGTGAGTGGTTAGCTCAAAGTTGATGTCGCTGATTCTACTAATTCTAAGTACATATTCGATGGAAGTTAAAATGGAACGACAATTGACCAAACTAGGGAAGTCGTAATCAAAAAGAAAGTATTTGAAAGCGGCATAATTTTGTGAATTCTTATTTCCACAATTCGCCTTTGCCTTATAGCATTTTTATACTATTTATTATATGACACTATTTCACTTCTATCAATTTTAGTTAATTAAATGACTTAACTGTAAGACAGTTATACTGAGATTTATGCCTAAATGCACTATGTAGACATTACTAAATTTAGTTTATTAGCAAATACATGTGTATGTAAAAGATATTGTACTCTATTTAATTGTGACATTTATTGAAACTTGTTAGCTATTTACTTATACATATATTTATGTTTATACATGTATGCAGCTAACCTCTATAAAAAAGTAAATCTATTTTTATCTGCGCATTTTTGTATATGTAAATTTTTCGGCAAGATATGCCTGCATACATGTATAAGTATGCAGTTTGGGTGTCCTTACTCATGAAGTTGTTCCACTATTTTTCTCATCAAATCGCTATCCAATATTATGTAATGTTAAACATATTTATTTTTGTTGTTTTATTTTCTATATGTCTGCACCAATTCGCTGATGGGTAGATGATCACTGGTAATTCTTTTATATTTTCTTTTATATAGATTTGTTTTTACAAAATACTTTTAGCTACTATCTTATCTAATTTTATTGTAAATAAATGCTTGTGATCTAATATATAATTTAAATACAATATTTCACCACACGACTTTCTCCATGATATTTCCAAGACCGCAATAAATTTAAAAAATACATTATTTCGTTATCATTTAAAAATTTCTTTGAATAAATTTCCAAAATAAAAAATAAAAAATATTTCACGTCTAAGTCGCCGCTAACGATCTAAGTTCGAGTATGTAACCAATAAACATTGGGATTGGTTAACAATTCGAAAATGTTTGGAAAACTCATCTTTTTTTTTCAAATCTAACCTTCGATAATAAAGGTGGAATAGTTTAGTATTCGATTCGAGAACTGGGCCATTCTCCAGCAAAACCGAAACTAATGGTTGTATATGTATACGTACTGGCAGTGGCAATCCCATAAATAGCATATTTGTAGACGAAACATTTACAGCGCTTTCTATCGAACCTTTTGTTTACCGCGATGCATTTTGAAAGGTATTCACTTTGAGTGTTCGTGCAAAGGAAGTTTGTTACAGAACAACGGCAGGCTAATTTGGTGTTCAGAATCTATTCTTGTTACTCTTTAAACATTGTTTGTTAAGAACTATGCTAACTTCACATTTATTTGAAATAGTTTAATTTTGCCAATAAAACGACAAACTATTAAGAATGAAGTTAACATATTTATAACTGAAATTACAAAATCGCTTATCGTAGATTTCTTATTGAGTTGTCCAAACTCATTGTAGTCGTTTTATTGTTATTGAAAAAGCATTTAATAGAAATTGTCCTCATATTTATTTAAAAGTGTACATACGAGAAAATGAGTTGCGCTATTTAGAATAGTATTCGTTTTCTTTGTCATGTGTTATTTATGAAATTAACCTGCAGTAAAATTTAGAGACAGTCTGACAAAGCGCTAGTTCCGAACTACATATATCCGAACTATCTCTGAAGTAGTGCAAAACGGATGCAGAGCGGGCTAGTTGAAACGTGCGGTGTAAATGTGCAAATGCTCACTACGCGTACATAACGACAGTAGCTCAGCGAGAAGACCTCCGACTCAAGCATTTTTTATGTAAAATATTTAACAAAAATGGGATCTGTAAAAGAAAAGGAAAAACGAAAAAAATATCCAAAAATCGAATCTTAAAAAAGGTTTCTTATAAAAAAAAAAAAAAACTGTCAAAAACGGAACCGGTTAAAAACCAGTTGCAAAATGATACACTGGGCGACGATTGCCACTGTCAATGACATCGCCGTGTAAAAACTGCACAGTTGAAGGCATTGCTTGGGTATTGAGCTAGAACTAGTACTGTCGGCAAAAGGTCTAGTTCTACGCTAGTTCTGAGCTAATCAGATTTTCTGCAGGGATACTAGTGCGCACGTACATATGCGTAAGAAGTTTTCTGTGAGCATATTTGGCCGCTTATTTCATAAATAATAAATATCTTTACTCAGCATCAACAACATCAACTTTGAAGCTATTCATTCAATTAATTTTCAGCATCAAAGAACACATTAAAAATTGTATATGTACATACATATGTATGTATGTATTTGTATATATTTATGGACAATGCGTAGGTGTAAGTGTGCAAGTACGCGTCACTTGCTAATATCCGCTCTTAATCCATAAGGTGATATCTTAAATCCTTTGAATAGACAAATCTATTCAAAATAAATGAAGGAAGTATACAAGAAATTATTTATATAATATATGCCCTAAGGGCCACAATGAAACACTTTGGTTTTCGTTATTTTTTTTTTTATAAAAAAGCTATTTCTTGTATAAAAATTTTATGTATATTGAGTATTTAATATAATGTATATTTTAATATGTTATAATAAAATAATGCAAAATCAATGAAGAAAAGGTGTGAAGAAGTGGTAAAAATTGGCGATGTTACCACAAATTGCTTACCAAACAGTCAGCTGAGCTATATATTGGTGAAGTTTTGAGAAAGACACCAAAATAATTAATATCGAAGCACGAGAAATTCACGTTTTATTCCACAGGCTGTTTTATCGCACAATGTGCTCCCATGTGCTTGATCATTTTAATTTAACGAAAATCATAAAAATGTATGGCGGTTTTTTGATTCATTTAAAATAGGTAGCTAGATAAAGCTAATCGATTATTTAAAATATTATGGTTTATTTTGGATAAAAAATGTGCATACAAATAGCCATTTTAACTTTTCTTGTTTTAATCTCTGCCTGCAGTTAGTGTTTTAAACTAAGCCAATTTTTTTTTTTTAAATATTTTATTTTATATTTCTTGCATACGGAGCACGTGCAGTGTGGTGCAGATATAACTTAAACCCAATGGGTTCATAAACGAATAAATAAAAAATAAAAATTATTTAATGCATTAAAAACTTTACTTATTGTTTTGAATATACAAAAACATTTGCATACACAAATTATATTTAAATATACAAAATACTAAACGATTGTTGAAGAACAAATCGATTAAGCGGTCGGGTCGATGTTGGCGAAAACAAAGTAAACGACTTAAGTTATAGATAAATGACAACAATGTTAATAATGCATGAAATTATAAACAAGAAACTAAATAAATCAAAACAAAAAAAAAATAATAGGGAAATATGGCATACAAAAATGTAACGAATATTAAGAATGCGTTTATATGTATACAAATGTACGTACATACATATAAACATAGGCACATATGTATGTATGTATGTATGTGCATTGAAACCAAACCATTCGTAAAAGCTTTATGACAAACTTACTAAAAGCGAAATATTTGTGAAACTTTTAAAATTCTAGATCTTTAAAATCCAAATTGATTGAAGGGAAGAGAAGGTCTTAACACTTTTTTTTAAATTATATAAATTGATATATGTATATACGTATTTCGAAACTTTTATTTAAGATCTTAAGAAATGTTATTTTATTAAAACAAAGAACTCTGCCTATATATCACTATAGTTTTTCTTTAAGCATATGCAAAAAAAAAACGTGTTTAATTACTTATATAACCTAATAACAAAGGCACAAAAAATAAAAGATTCGATAGAATTGGAACCAGGCAAAAATGTAATAGCCGATTCGAACCGAGCGAAAACCACGATATGCATAAAATGCAAAATGTTTCATAAATGAAAAAAAAGAAGTTTAAAAATATGGTCATAATAAGGCTTAAAATGTGCAATGATTTAAAATTTGAATACGAAAACTACAGAACTAACTTTTTGTTTACATAAATCTCATCACTGTTATCAAATAAAGAAAAAAAAAACTAAACATAAAAACTAAGGTTTATTTATTTTTGTTTCCTCATTAATTTTCGAATAATATTTTAGTTAACAATTCAGTTCAATTTTTTTTTTTGGGTGAACGTTTAATTTTTGCTCAAATTACAATGAAAAAA
>NW_023458566.1:15637429-15681174 GCF_013731165.1 Rhagoletis pomonella
AAAAAACGACTCGCAAGTCATTTATTTTAAATTTTATTTCGGAAATATTTTTTGTTTTACAAGAAAAACTTGCGTTTTTCATTCGTTTTTCTTTTTTGCAGTTGAGTTGCGCGCACACAAAAGTGTGTCATTTAACCATGAGAAAATCAATTAAGTACGTTCCGTTATTCGTAGTTAACTTCTTCAATGCATTTAACTAGTTTGATAAATTTTTTCAAGCCACTAGTTAGGTGGGGACCACCATATTTGGCCTCGTATGTGGCAGAAGGTTAATACATTTTCTATTTATTTTTGAATAATTAATTTCATTTAATAGGGCGTGAAGGATGTGTACATATATATCACTTCCAAAACTTTTATTTTCATCACAAAAATATCCATACGACCCGTAGAAAATGTACACCAAATAATATACATTTGTATATATATAATTACATGGCATAACGCAACATTATTAATATTAGAAAAATTTCAACTTGTGATGTGAAATTTAGAGTTAACATAAGCTAATATGACAAAATGCATGTGTGAATTTATTAAAATTTAATATAAAAGTTTATAATTGTATTTGAAGTGGAAAAAGCGACGTACATACATAACATATGTATGTATGTATGTACATAAATGTTTAGGAAGAATTCTTTCTGATACTAGCATACAAGTGTGTATACATACATTATATTAACTAAAATCATGCAACCAATACAAAAGCAAGAAATTAACAACATAAAAAAAAATTAAAAATGGACAACTCATCCTCAAGTGAAAACAAATTTTGCAAGAACATTGAAATATACTATTTATGTATGTGTGTAACCGCCATTTTTTCGAATGTTTACATAACATAAAATGTGTGTTACTCTAATAGGAAAATCTATCCTTATTGAAATTCTCTAAAAACAGCTAACTTAATAGTAGAGGAAATTAAGAGATTAACAATTACTAAGTACAATTATACTTAACTGTTTTATAGTTCAAGCATACAAGTGATTGAAAGTTTCATCAATGTTTTTTTTTTGTTAAGAGTACATTGATGCCAGCCGCGACATCATTAGGAGTGTACTCGTACGCCCAACTATCTAAAGTTTTAGAAAACTTTTACTGGTCTTGCGTTCTCGTACCCAAAAAACTTGCAAAGTAGGAGAAATTGAGAGAGCAAAATGTGAAAGAGAGCTGCAAATTTCTGCTGGAAAAATTTTTCCCAGCTAAAACTTGCAAGTAAGAAAATTAGCTGATCACAAACACATGTTTGTAAATAAACAAAAGAAAATATGGCCTTTTTGAGTTATTTATTGCAAATTTTATTATTAATGCTAGTATACAGCTAAAAAGTGCGTAAATTTAATAAGCACAACCTTTGTTGAGTTTATTTTTCGTTAATTTGCTATTAATCTCCAGTTTGTTTACTTTAGTGTGCTGACTATGGTTGCCGTATGGCATTTTTCGTTTGTACCATAATTTTCCTGTAAATATACCAAAATAGATTTAAATGAAGCATGCTGAAATGTTTTTTTTTTGCTGAAGTTTTCGGTTTTGGTAGGTTGATTGTAGAAATGACAATTTTATAATTTTAAACCTACTCTATAAAATTTTTTTGGATCAATGATGGGTGTTTGGAGGACATTCTCTTGTTTTTAATGCGTCGCCATGTGGTATCACAAATAATTATGAGAAAAATAACTTATTCATTTCGATATAATTAATTTGTATTTTGAAAAGGTTTTTCTTATCGAAAACTATTCAATTGTATAAAATTCCAAATCGGGGGGAAATGGTACCAAACAGAAAATAAATTGCCAAATTAATCACCAGTGGCAACTTTGCGAGTGATCAGCTGTTTCGAAGGTTGCAAGTTTTTGCAAATTTTGCGTTCTCGTACTTCTGTTGATATTTCGTCTCTTTGAGAGTGAATTCTGCTAAATTCTCAGAACTTTTGCTGCTGGAGAATTTTGTCCTCTCAATACGAGTACACACCTATTATTAAAAACCTTGAATGAAATACATACATATTTTTTTTAAATATTCCACTTGTTTGTTTTAAATAATCAAAATACGCGTTGTTATTTTCCTGTAAAAATATCACTTTTTGTTTGTTGGTAACGCTGTAACGATGATAAGTCCATATTACTGGAAGAACTTCATGATCAAACAAACAAAAAAAAATACTTTAAGTAGAGCCCTTTATTTTGGTAAAAAAATCGTCTGTGTTTCTTGCAACTTTACTCACTTCCACTTTTTATTGTAAAAAAAAAAAACAATGGGCCGCATGCGTTTTGTTAAAATTTCAGACCTTTTACTCAATTTACTCACAATAAATTTAAGTGAATGGTATGAAGTTTTAAGAAAAAAACGATTGGTTAGTGTTTATGCATACGGCCCAATATATCGGCTTTGAAAATGGAAGTAAGCAAGAAAGAAAAGTTTGACGACAAGAGTATTGTCTGGATTAAATCATAAAATTATATTTATCATATTTTTTTAGTTTTTACTTGTTTGTGTTGAACGCGTAAAACCGGCAAAACTAAAAACTTTGAAGCCTTTTTTCGCAATTTTGACTTTTTGATATATGAAGTTCTTCCAGCAATCGAGCGACACGAATGTATGTACATTATTTCAGCATTGGACAACTTATGAGCCATAAAATATTTAGGATGCTTTGCATCAAGTTTATTATTTGAGTTCGAAAAAGAAAATTTTGAGAATAAAAGAAATACTTAGCCTTTATAGGATTGTCCAAATCTGTATACTATATAAATAATTCATACAATATGCATGTAGATATGAACCAAATCATCATTACCCAATTGCTCTTAACAACAGAAACAAATAAACAGTTTAGGGATTACTTAAAATTAAGAAAAAAAAAATTAACTGAAAAAAAATTAATCACTAAGCGGTGAAAATTTTTTCGAACCCCTTTTAAAAAAACAATTTAATTTCATATTTATTAACCTGAATAATACTATTTGAATTCGATTGTCAGTTTCCATTACTCGTTTAGTTAAACTAAACAAATTCATAAAAGTAAACAAGATTTTAAATGTTTTATAAATAGAAAATTTGAAATAAATGAAATGGAAATTTTAATGCAAATGGTCTTTGCAAAATATATGCCGTAGCATATCTGGCACCACAGCGTATATCTTCAAGCCCTTACAAAGCTCTATTTACAGGCTCCTCTCAAATTTTCAAAGCCGACTTAAACCTATCATTCAGACACAACTGCTCCAGCTGCACCTTGTCGTGATCGTCAAAGAGTGGACGAAGTTGCAAATCCGGAAGAATATTGCACTCCAGACAAGTAGTCGGTCACCTGTTTGAAACTGAACCGTCACATCGAAAGGCATCTCTTTAGAAAATATTCTTAGCGATCCAAATCCTGGCCGAATACAATGTTGTCCTTAGTATGGCACTATGTTAGCGATTTCGATCTTCGTTATAAGTACTATTTGCGCGGAAGTCTGCCCATAATCAGTTCATCTTATACGAGTACATTTTGTCGCCTGGATAAGAGATTGTCCTATGTTATTTTCGGCAGGTTTTCGGCAGACGTTGATTGAAATGTGGAATGCAGTTTCACAAAAACGCGACGATATATTTTCTGTAAAGTCACGCATAATGTTACTAGACCACGAAATTCTAAAATTATTTTATTTTAATTGTTTATTGTTAATTATTTTTGAGTTTGTGAAGGATTTTCTTTAGTAAAATTTTGTCGTATGCTACATTTGTCAACAATTTTGCAGCCATTTTGTATGACTTTTACTCAATATCTCGGAACTTATTTCATTAAATTTGTACCAAATTGCGAATAAAATATATCTTCAAAACCAAAGGAGACGCCCAAAAATGGATAACGCCTTTTGAAAGATCTTGAGTAGTCCGGTATGACTGCATTGTTAATTAACTAAATTACCCATAGTCGATATCTCAGAAACTAAAGCAGATATGCAAAAACTGATAACACCAATCGATACAGCTTATTTCAAAAAATATATAACTGCATATACATATGTACATTAGGGTGATTTTTTTTTGCGATTATTGTTTTCTTTCACTCCTTCCTCGAAATTTTGTAGAAAACACCTAAAAAAAAGCTCCCTGAAAATTTGAACCCTTAATATTAACATTAAGTACTCGCCCAAGGCGTGCAAAGATCTTCCATATAAAATACACGTAAACTTTGATTTTTGTTTTCAAAACTCTACATGGTATAATCATGGTCAATGGTGGTTTTTCTTCAGTCGCCAAGAAAAAACCACCCTAATGTACATATAAGAAAAAATCATCAAAATAGCACTTACGACAATATTTTATCCAGGCGACGATAACTTCTTTTTCCAACAAAAAGTTAAATGATCGATAGATAATCTCGCAGAATACACTTTCCTGAAAATTACTATGTACATATGTAAATATACTCGTATTACTCGTATAATTACGGTGCTTCAATAAGTTTTTGTATTGCAAACATATTTCGAATTATGACAATCGTTCTAAAGAAGGTTTTGCATGTGAATAGGTAATTCAACATTTGTAGCGAAACCCCAATTAAGATTAATATGCAAAGGGTTCTTTACATTGCATAAAAAAATAGCAAAGAAAATTTTCACAAGCAAAAACATTAGACCGTTAGCCTTAGGGACTACACCGTATTTATTAGTAAATAACATTTATTTTTATTTTCAATGTGTGAAGCAAATAGAAGAGTGCAACTCAAATTTTGTACTAAGTTTAAACATCTTTAAAATATTGTTAAAAAGTAGGTACTGAAAATGTGTGCACATACATACAAATGTTTGTACTTATAAGTAAAAAAAAAAACGATAACAAATCAAGAAAGTCTATTAAGTAAACGATTAAGAATTATCCCACTGAACAGCCTCTCGTAGGTACGCTGTATTTAGCTTAGAAGCAAGAAGATTAACAAAACATTATACATTAGGATGCAGCGCCGAAAATATGTGCGGTTTTTCCAATGGAATTATTAAGTTTATTATATTTTAAGACTTCCGCCAAAACATTTCGGAAAAATATTAAGACTTGCGTGAGTGAGCCAGACCGATTTGAAAATACCTCCAAATAACATTGTAGGGACGCTAAAATGACACAAAAAAACGCCGAGGCACGTAAACTAAATTTTGGCTCGTGGATTACGGATTTGTATACCGTTTTTCTAGATCAAGTCATTTTCCCAAGATATTTTAATTTTAAGTTTCCATTGCGAATGAAAAAAATTCAACACCTTCAACATGGAAAATGTTACTCAGACGCCATATCGTACATGGCCGTACTCGTACATGGCGTATGAGTAACATTTTCCATGCTTCGATTTCATCCAAAAAATTATTGCACATTTTTATTTGACCATTCAAAAGTTGCTTATTTATCAATCGATTTTCATTGTAGTGGTAGTCTTGGGAAGTATCGAGTACCTTTGAGGATCGAGTTCTTTGGTATCGATACTTTTAAGGTTGGGGTATTTTTGAGAGTATTGATTACTTTCTTTAAATATACAACTGTTGGTGACATTTCAATGCTTAGTGTAGAATTCTCAAAAGCTTGCAGCACTTTATTCAAATTAATGTATTAATCCCAAATTACGTCAAATGATTGGCTATTGAAATTGAGTACAATCATTCCTGAATACCGGTAAATGTAAACAGAACTCAGTACATTTAAGTAGCTATTTGACACAATACTGTGTGCTTTGAATCGGTCCTGAATTCTTGTATGAGAGTGATGATTGGAACAGAGTATTTTTGAGTACTGAGTTCTTTCGAGTTCATTTAAGTTCTGAGTACTCTCGAGTTTTTTTCCGAGTACTGAGTACTTTGGAGTATCGATACTTTTAAAAAGCGGATACTGTCGATCCTTCTGAGAATCGAGTTCTGAGTACTTTTGGTGTCGATACTGCCCTAGTAGCTTGATTTTTTGGCAAGAGCTTGAATACGATAAAGAAAATATATATAAACAATTTTTTACATTTTAATTTTTTCCTTGTAAAAATTTGATTTTTTTCATAAAAATTAAAAATCCTAGGAAAATTACCTGATCTGTAAAAACGGTAGACATATTCATTAAGGTTAAGTGGCTCGTTGGCGTTTTATGTGTCATTTCAAAACTTAAGATTTTACCTACAGTGTAATCTCATTATATTGATTCCGTTAACACAATTTTTGAACATTTTTATGTAGACCTTCTAAGCTTAAACTTTTCTATCATCTGAGGGAATTAAAAAAGAAAAGTTAAATCTAGTTTCATTTATAAAAAAAAAAGTCGATTCAGCAGGTATTTTCAAGCAGGTCCAGCTCATGTGGCGGAAGTCTTAAATATAATAAATTTTATATTTCCGATCTAACACCATTTGACTCTATGAGTATCGTATATAAAAAAAATATTAAAAATTAACGATTTTCTTATATATTTTCCCAGGCTTTAAATCAAGTATAAAATTTTAAAAAAGTTTACAAAAGTTTTTGAAATCATTTAACTCGATAATTCTTAAACCGCAATCGTCCTTATATGTACATACATATATGCATCGTTCACAAAATAATAGGAGTGCGATATTTTGACCAGCTTTGGCTATGTGTTTTTTGTTTATTTAATGTTTATTATTTTTTTTATAAAAGTCTAGCTGGTTATACAACAAACGCCATATAAATTTATATTTCAAACTTTGTACACACATGATAAAAATTATGCAAATTTTCACCAAAATTTCAGAATTTTTAGAAATAATTCAAAAGTCCAAAGGAGGACACTGCTAGCAAAAAAATTGCCAAAAATCAACGGGATTTTTTTAAGAAGCTTAAAGCTTGGACTTTATTAGACTAGAATTAAATGAGCGAAAAAACAGAGTACCAAATTTTTTTGTAAAGATTCTATTCTAAAAGTTTGAAATTTTGGTGAAAATTTGCAGAAGTTTTGTAACTTTATCTGGTGGTTGTTGTATACAAAGTTTGAATTTTATAAAAAAAATTAATAAATAAACAAAAGATAAATAGCCAAAACTGCTCAAAATATCGCACTCCTATTATTTTGAGGACCACTATACATATGTATGTATGAATGTACTGTCCATGTCATGGATATTGAGAAAGACGATGCATATGTGTGTACACCTCGCTTCACATGAAAAGATGCATTTTTTTTCCTCAAGAACCGAGTAAAGATATACTTGCAAACATCGAATAAGCATCTTTTTAGTTTAATTTTAGAGAAAGGTCGATTTTGAAAAAAAAAAAAACAACGATGGATAAGAATCAACAAGTCTGTGTAGCTTTTTTGTGGGCTTTCATAAAACAGCGCGACTCACTTGATGTATCTTTAATACTATTAGTTTAGCTTTCTATACCAAAATATATATGTAAATTTTGCAAAGAAACCAGCGTCAAAAATTTGCCATTTAATTTAAGTCTATTAAATTAGTTGGTAATTCAAAATATTAAGATTTTGCTTTGTGATGCTCGTTTATACAGCTCTTCGGGGATACATAACTGCATATACAAATTTTTGGAATTATTTTGGTGGCATTGCCAGAAAGTGGTTGAGTTGGTGCTCTTTATTTGTGTTTGTACTTATGGAATTTTTTCGTTATTTGTGATATTTTAGATTTGAGCTCAATTGTTCCATAAGACGATTTCGCTTCAATTTTTATTACGAATTCTTCAAATTGAATTCAAAAAGATTCTTCAATACCAAAAGTAAAGATATACATTAGCTCACTTCTGGGGAAAAAATGTGTACCTATTCAAGTGAAACGAGTGTATGTGTGTGTATATTAATAGATATTTATAAATTATCGTTAAAAAACTACGATGTGAATTTATTAAAAATTTCTCGATGTCTATAAATACTAGTAAGTATAGATATAAGTAAAAAAATTTACATAGGTCGCAAAAAATTAATAAAAAATTGGATGCTTATATTTAATTAAGACATAAATTATATTGTATGGACAAAAAATAGCGGCAGATTGTAAAGTAAAGGTTGGGTCGCCCTAAAGAGTTCGCAACTCCTGAGGAATGTCTTGTTAAAAATGAAGCAAATTTAAATGATTCCCTTAAACTTGAAAAACTGGCAAGAATTCCGGACCACTGAAGTTTCTATTTATTATAAAATAGGACGAGAGGTGCAGAAAAAAAAACAATTTTCGCTTTCGCTGATTCGGCTTCACACTGCAGGGAAATTCCTGATAAATTTGGAAGCAAATCAAAGCGCACACATTCTTTATAAGTGTGATACATGAAACGAATATGTACTTTGGACGTGTTTTCACCCAAATTATTTCATTGTTAGAAAATGTGGAAATTTCTTAAAGCGCATAGCCAAAATTAAATTTTGTCGGACGTCTTTCAGCTTAAAAGTGTGTACATCATGTATATACTATTATCATTGTATAGAAATTGTAAACTACTGTATGAATTATATAAATTGTCTAATAAAAAAGATAACTACTGATTACATTAATCACAATAACTGTATGCATCAATGACAACATGCTAAATCAGAATATATTTTCCTTCGTTGAAGAAAACCATAGTTTTATTTAAACATCAATTTTATTGGAATTCGATTAGGATGAAGGGTATGTATGTATGTACATATGTACATGAATATGCATTTTTTTTTATTTATTCCACTCCTAACGAAGCATTACGAGTTTGCTTTCCGCAAATGTATAACATTTAGAATTCTTTGTTTATTTTTATATGTATATTAAGGCTAAATATTTACTTGATGTGACTTCTAATCAGGGGGTGTTTATACATATACTATGTACATATATATATTTTCAGTTTATTAAACATAAATTTTTTTTTTATTTTTTTTTTTTTCAAGAGCTTACTAATTTTTAAGTTTTAAATATATCTTCTGGCAATGCGGAAATTACACCCAAGTTAACTGCCAACACTGTGTTAGTGCCGCCATCACCACCGCCACTACTATTACCTTCTGTTTGCTGTAAATTTAAGTTTTCTATAGTTGTTGCTGCCGGATCGCTAACACTATGTTCATCCGCATCGCGTTCGTGTTCGCTAAGCATATCGACGGCGGCATTAAGGGCGCAACATCATTTGTCCCACAAACCCAACTCCCGCATCTTTGTCTGAAAGTAACGTTCTAATGAATTAGCGCAGCGATAATATTCAGTTTCGGGTGAGTTGTAGAAACGGCAATTTGAAAAAATTCTCGCCATGTCGGCCATGAATAGGCGACGCGTCACATAATAACCCTGCTTGAGGCGTTCGCCCATGGTCTTCAAGTCCATTGGATATTTTATGTGATCATAATAGTCGGGCACTTCAGCGGTGGTCACAGGGCGCAGGAATGGCCAAGCTGCTTGATGCTGACGCACCGATTGAAGAACGGCAGTGAAGGATGCGGCTAATTTTTCTGGATCGGAAGACTCTTCAAGTGGTCGGGCCGTACGTTGTGCGCGCATTTGTGGCTTCCAACCGATTTCCCGCAATCCTGGTATCGATTCAACGGGTATGGAACGTAGTCCTTCCTTGAAACAGGTCAAACCGGGGCGTACTTTCTGTACCTCATTGTGCCGTTGTGCAATAAGTTCCTTTAAAATTTCGCTTTGTTTGCGAATAACTAAAATGAATTTTACCATATTTTGTAGAAAATGGAAATGTAAAATTAAAAAAAAAAAACACAACAAATAAAATTACCTGATATAAATTGCGTGTTCACGATACTCGGATGCAGTTCGCAATGCATTAGCGTGGCACCGTCATACTCCTTGATAAAACCAGCATATACAGGGCGCGCTAATTTGATATCCTTGGAGAAACCTTGTTTCTTAAAATAGCCAATAGCATCACAGTCAGCATAAGTCAGCAAATGACGTATGCCATGTTTGATGCTGTAATCCTTTAGATGATTCATCAAATGTGTGCCATAGCCTTTGACTTGTTCGGACATAGTGACGGCGCAAAAAACAATTTCTGTAAAGCCCTGACTAGAAAACGGACGGAAACAAATGCCACCAATCGGTTGATTCTCCTTTATGAGTGCCAAGGTTTTATGCTTAGTGTCGAAAACCAATTGACTTATGTATTCGCGCGGCATTTCAGGCAGTTGATATGCAAATACTGCCTGCAAACCAATAAGCCAAAAGATTGTTTGCTTATCGACTTGCTTTGTCAAAGAATTGCCGACTACATGGAACTCGATTGCACGTTGTTGTTCTTCTGCTTTTACGTTCTCGTCGCGAGAAACATTAACCGGAAATAGGATTTCCGATTTATTGATCGCTTTTGATTCCGATATAGCTTTTAAAGCACGCACGACGGTTTCATCGGACAGATCTTCAAAGTGAGAATCGCTGAAAATATTAATAAATGTCTTCATGCTATTTTTATTTTCACCTACATATATTAACAATATAACTAATAAAAACTGAAAAATTATCCTCCACAAAATATCTCATAAGGTTTGATATTGATGGAACATATTATTAACATACATACATAGTTAAAATATTGTATGGTATCTCAACGATTTAGTGCTTTCCAGAAAAACTGAATGAGTCGTGTATGGAAGTGGTTTTGGCAAATGATCACAGTATGAAAATAAATGAAAATTAGCCTAAAAGTATGTTTTACATTTCGTCGCCTGGGTAAAAGATAGTCGTAAGCGCAATTTTGACGATTTTTAGTTATAGATGCAGTTATATATTTTGTTATAAGGTCTTTCGATTGGTGTTATCAGTTTTCAGATATGTCCTTTAGTCTCCGAGATATTGACTAAAATTTTTTCTATAATTTAGTAAAAATTTAGTTAGTTATGCAGCCATATTAAATTAATCAATATCTTAAAGATGACGATCTCCATTTTTGGATATCTCCTTTAGTTTCCGAGATATCGAGTAAAAAGTGTCGTTAATTTAGTAGAAATTTTGATCACATTTTGTCGTATTTCATACAAAGTGGCTGCTCAAAGCTAATTAACATTAAACATTAAAAATTAAATAATTTAAGAATTTTGTGAACTAGTAACATTTTCAGAGACTTTGGAGAATATCTATCTTCGCGTTTTTGAGAAATTGCATTCCAAACTTTAATCGCGATTTTCCACAACCTGCCGAAATCAACATACGACAATCTTTTACCCAGGCGACGATTTTCATCCCCAAGCTCCCAACATTGCAGTGTCAGCGATTGAAAACAAAATACTAAAAGAAGCTCTATTTTAATAAATAAAAACCGGTTTCTTCCCTCCCGCATGAAAATAAAAACAATAAATAACTTCGTTAGTTGTCGACGTCATCAATGTCTCATAACAAATTTCAATTATTTTTTTGATTAATTTTAAAAAGTATATTATTCTCAAAGAAAACTCAAAAAATGCATTCACTTATAACCCTTCGTAGTCGATTCGAATTACGCCTAAGAAGTATTTTATTCCTGAACTTTTTATATGCTTAATAGGTATAGGTATTATATATACAAATTTTCTTCGATTTATATGCAAGTAATCGTTGTGAAATAGCTTGTAAGGTCACACACCTGCAAGTTGCGTTCTCACACTTTTCATATGTTTATGAATGTATGTATGTACATACATATGTAAGTATGTACTTATATTTGTGTAAAGTTTAAACATAAAAAACCAATTCAATATAACAAAACAACTTCATCTATACTCATTAGCGTGAATTTTTGCTCATTTAAAATGGATTTCTATTGTCTATACAGATATAAATAATTTGATTTCAATATTAAAGCTATTTCCTGAATTACGTGAACCAAAATCTGCCTAGAACTTACCCACTGGCACGGTCAGTGCTTTCCTTTTTCACTCTTTTATGCGCAGGTTCTCCTGCTCCAGTTCGTTTACTTGCGCCAGCTCCCGTACTGGCTTCTTGTTGACGTTTACGTTGTTGTATAATAAATGCAGTGGATGGCCTAAATCCTTGATCCCAAATCGGTGAATCATCTTTTAATAGTTCGGCTTTGAGGGCATCTAAGAATTTGGGCATTTGCGTTATGATCGATCGTTTGTCAGCTGGGAAACGATCACGTTCCGAGGAACATTTATTTCTCAGCTGTTCGGCCATATATTTAAAGATGGTTCGAAGTAGAGTACGGCCAAATACGAGCGACGTCTCAAAGTGGCGTAAGGAATTGCAGAACGCAGGTACGTGGCAAAAAACAAGCCAGCGTGTATAGTTGATTTTATACGTTGAAGCGTCTTCATGTGTAAGTCCAGTGCGACGCATAGAGGGCGGTTCAAAGTTGTAATGGTTTAAAAAATTAAGAAATGTCTTTGCCACCTCGGTCATGGTTTGCAACTCAGTCTGACTTAAATGATTGTATTTGTAAAAGACAAATGAGGAAACGGCTTTAGCAATGCATGGTGACTCGAATGGAGGATCACCCAGTGGTCCGCGAATAACAGCCTGCTGACGAGTAAGAACACATTGACGGAGTAGTCGAAATAAATATAAATAAACTTTTTTCGTATCCTCATCTTCCACACGTTGCATCGACATGAACAGATTTTCCATATCTATAATGGCACCCAGGAGATCGTTCATTTGGGAACCGGATATGCCATCGAGATGCGCGATATGATTTTGTAATGCGTGTCTACAGCTACGGCATTCCTCCGTAAATTCAGGACAATACGATGAGGACTCTACGTCGCGGTGGCGATTTTCTTGTGGAGTCTTCCATCCAGTGCAACGGCAGCCTTCGCTCTGACATGCAGAGTACATGGAAAGTTTCGCCAATTTCTGCGGAACAGGCAAATTGAAGACTTTTTGTTTACGCAGTTGGATACGCTGCAGGCTATTTTGACGCGTTCCTTCAGGAGGACCGCCATTGCTGCCGTTTGCATTGGGTGCGGTGTTGGCATTTCCGGATCCGGAGTTTTGTTGACTGCTTGCCATGTTGGAATTGCCACCTCCGCCGTTGGCACTTCCTCCAGCGTCAGTTGCATCTTCTTTCAACGTAATTAATGCTCCACCGGACATACCAAATTGATAGTATTTAATAAATACTGGTCTGATTAAATCGACTCACTGGAAGACTAGGTCGGTATAAAATCGTGTACAAAATGCAATTTCACAATTCCCAGAGCGTTGTAAACAAAGACAAAGCGCACGAACAAACAGATGTGTCGCTGTCACAATCACTCGGCTGCGTCCTCGGCAAATTCTGCTTTTCTAGCAGTCTACTATTAAATGTTTAGATGAGACTCTTTGTGGCCTTTTGTTTATTTAGCTGGGAATTCTATTGTATTTAAACAACTCGATTCACAAGTTCTTTAAATTGGCTTTTTTACCACAAAAATGTTTATCCCGTCAGCGTTTGGTGATGCTTTTTTACGTGTTTTTTTTTGACACACACCCGAATGAAAGACGAAGTGAAGTGAAATAGCATTGCCAAGCGTAAAGTATATATATACGAAAGAATTATAACAGATTGTGAAATCATACATCATACAGATATATGTACTTGTAATAAAAAGTGCATTTCCCTGTTATGATGATAGCATCATGGGTAAATAGTAAATATTTACTTAAACACGTTTAGAGAAGCTAAGCGATAATAGTAAATAGTTGTCGAAACTTTGTTAGATAAGGCATTATCAGCTGTCATTGCGATGCACTTGAATGGTTGGTTGGGATACGAGTTACTAAAAGTACGGAAACCCGCCTAAATTCAATATTTAGTAAATAGTTCCGGGGATGTGTCGAGATGGCAAAATCAATTGAAAGCTTAGAAGAGCAATTTTCTACTAAATGCAGTTTAAAAACATCAGAGATCAATAACAAACCTCTGGAGTGTATACCACTGCTGTTACGCGACGTCCTGCATTGCAAGGAAACATCTTCACCTGCAATTTTTCAGGCTTTCGATGGTGCTTTGTTATTCCGTACAATTATTCTGCACGGCAAAGTTGTTGGAAAAATTATACCAAGCAATAAACAAAGTCAATATAAATTTGAAATCGACGATTGCACCAAGGTTTTACCAGTATTTATTTGCAAAAAACAGGAAGATATTGCCGAAGTTCAACGCTTAAAAAATGTATTGTCTGCTAGAAAGTCAGGCAAGCAACGAAAAGACATTCTGGAAGCTTTAGAGCGAATGTTGGACACAACTAGGAAACAGCTCGATCCATCTCGAATTTGCATAGGCAATAAAATATTTGTGTTTGGCAGACCAAACATATTTCGTGGCCATATAGGCATATTTGTATACAGTTGGGATTTGGACGAGGGCACCGATAGAAATATGGAATTAGCCTTTAAAGACGAACTTATCCACTGGTACAAAAACAAATACTCTGTATTGAAAAAATAAAGTTTTGGTTATAAATTTTGGTTCAATGAATTAACTTTGAATTATTTTATTGTTGGGTTTACTATTTTTTTTATTATTATTAATTGGTTTGTATGTTTAAAATTTAAATAAAAAATATTACTCCTCACTTCGTACTTGTTCTATTTTTTCTTTGATCTCTGTCATACACCCAACTTGTTAAACCTAAATAAATCGTCGTTAGAAAAAGAAACAAAAAACCCCTACGGTCGAGCAAAAATACAGTATTTTATGTAGTTTTCGCGCGAATTGCAGCACGCTTTCCAGTAACGGCTTGGAAACCAGATTTAATACTTGCTACGGAACATCTGGATCCACATGATTCACATTGCAGGAAGAACAATCGGGTATCTTTTTGCAGTATAGTTTCGGGAGAACGGCAGGTGTGGCAGGTAACGTACTCTTTTATATAACGACGCAGTACGTTCTCAATTTGTTTTGGTTGGAAACGACCTTTAATAATGAGCTGCTGGTTTCCGTCCATTGAACCACTGGTACCCAACTCAGCCAACAAGAAATCTAATAAATGTTTTGGCAGACGATGCAGTGTTTTTGCAATATCCATGAAATTAGCGAATGAAGTTTTCTTGGTACCAACACGCAACACTTGCGGAGGTCTCATTACGAATTTCGGTTTGCGTCCAGCTGCCATGTCTGGATTTTTATCAAGTATAATCTCGAAAACGCGTTTCAGTAACTCATCATACGTATAATCACGATCGGATCCGGCCCATGATGAACTGTTGTCGTCAACTAAAAGAGAATCATTTAAATGCGTCTTAAATCAAGATATATTTAATTAAAAGGTACAAGTGCAGAATAGCGTCTCCTTGAAATTTGGAAAAAAACCACGACCATTATTTCCGGGGTGAAGAGTCGCCACTCTTATTCACTTTTGCCAATTAAAATACTTACCATTTTCTTTATCTTCACCCTTGTCTTCTTCTCCCTTATCAGCAAATAGTTCGTCCAAGTCCTTCTTTTTACTTTTCTTCTTTTTTTTTGCCATTGAAAAGTCCATATCTAGATTGATCTCGTCTTCTTCCGGCTCTTCCAGCGCAGCATTATTACCCTCTTCCTCGCCTTCTTTTGTAGATGGCAAAGCACCTTCTAATTCGTCTAAATTGAAAGGCTTCTTCTTCTTTTTCTTCTTTTTGCCGAAACTTTCTAAATCCAAATTATCTTCTAAATCTGCTGCTCCTGTATCCAGTGGCTCCTCCTCCTTGGGTTCTTCTTTCTTGCTACCATCATCAAGTCCAAGTGCGGCATCTAGGTCGAAGGTCTTCTTCTTCTTCTTTTTCTTTAGTAATGTTGGATCAAACCCCTATATTAAAATATGTAATTTTTTTTAATACAAAATAAATCTAGGATGCACATAACCTAAAAACAACAAAATGTGTGAAAGTGGCAAAACTTACACGTTTCACTGTCAAACCACTAACATTTATGTTGATGTAAAAGAAAATATACTCACGTCTTCAGCGTCCATTATGGTTGTTTAAATTGTAATATTTCTTACGTTCAAGGTATACCGAAATTTTTCTTGGAACCACTTTTTAGCAAAATAATAGTTGGAAAGATATATTGCATCAGCCAATTTTGTCCCGTTTAGCTGACAAGGCAATTTATATAGGAATGAGCGAACTTCGATAAAGCGGATAATATCGAGTTTATTGAAGATGGGAGTAGAAGTTAATAAACTATAGTAGATCGGTCATATAAAGGGCTCGAATTGTAACATCCGTTCACGGATCGAAAATAATACGAAAGAAAATTACGTCCTATGTCAGTCGTATAAGCTGATTGGGATAAAGAGAACGTTCACGTAATCGCAAATAGTAGCTGCTGCCGTCAAAATTTGTATATTCAATTTTTCTGTCAAGTATAATAGGTTCATTCCTTATCTTTTTGGACTAAAATCTGAAAAGTGTCAAAATGCCAGAGCGTAAGCAAAATGCGCTCACTAAAAGAGAGTAACAGGAAAAGTAAAGGAACGCAAAAAACCAAATTTTTAGTCCAAAGAATGGCAACAACAAAACTAACGTCAAATAAGAACAGAAATGTATGTACAAAACACATTCACACAAGCACAAGCACAATAAACACTTGCTATATCAATTATTTTTTGCCTCCTTCCAATTTCAATTCATTTCTTTTACTTTTTAGATTATTCTCACTTTTTGCGTATTCTTTAATTTCCGTTAATTTAAATTCAGTTGAGTTTGACACTTTTCAGGATTTTGCCAGAAAAAATTCTTCTGACTAAATCTGACTACTTCGGACTGATGAGAGTCGCTCTCACTGACTGTTGCTCTCTCATTTTTGCTGTCATTTCCGAGTTAAGGAACGCTTTTTGGACTAAATCTGACTACTTCGGACTATTTCTGGGGGATAAGGAACGCGCATAATGGCTGCGTTTCTTTATACATTCCGGATAAACCCATTTCACAACCAGAATAAACAGAATGCCATTGAAATATACGTTTACATATCATCAGGAACGTCCTAAAGAATAAGTAAACAAAAAAGTTTATTCCAAACGTTCAGAATGAATAAAGAAATGCAGCCAATATGTATATAAGTATAAGCTTGCTATATTCCCCACACAACAACAATTTTTGTTTAGACTTATCGGAATTGGCATCGACGATTCTATGGCGACTCTAACCTCTAAACCAGTGTTGTGAAATACGATTATTTTGGATGACAGCATGCACTGACTTCAGCAGAGGTCGCAAAACTGTTGTATGAAAGAATATTAACCGGTTCCGGTAGTGCATTTTTGCATATAAGCAGAATAATAACCAACAACGAACAGCATAATATAATAATAATATATATTATATATATGTATCTCCGATATGCTCACACTACCTTCTGTAAATTATTATACCCATGTACCATATAAATATATTATATTATATGTATGTATAATTTTAAACTTTTATTTTGTCCTTGCTTCAAAAATACAAGCAAATAACTTTTAACATTCCTCTTTAATTAATTTATATATGAGCTTTAATACTTAAAATAAATAAATCTTACATTGCTATTTCAACGTAATGGGAGGCGTGTCAACATTTTGATTTTAACGTTATCGCGATATATGCAGAAAAAAACATTTCTTATAAAAAAAACTTCGATTAACGTACACACAAACATGCAACTCAAAATTTATATGAATAAAATTGCAGTTTTCTTCTACTTAAGATGTTCAAGGCAGTTTTCAAGTATAACAATAAAGTACATATAAAGTTGTTTACAATAAGCAACAAGAAAGAACCAGTTGTGAAAGAAATGAAAGGCATCATGAATGTTTTTTTTTTTTGTTTAACTACATACTTATTATAAAGAAGGCATATGCATGTATCTAAGTAACCTTTAGGCATGATATCGTGTGTGGCAATATTATTTTAACATTTTTTTCAAAGATGGCAGATTTGACGAAACATCGGCTGGAAAAGTTGGTTTATTAAAAATAGGTGAAATCCATATGGTATGTATGTATTTATTTTAGATGTGAGCGCTTATTGTCTTTCCGGGATGTATGAGTTCCGGTCCTATGCCACCTGCCAATTGTTGCACCAGAATCCCTACCTCATAGGCTAGACTTTCCGTTTCCTAAAATAAGTAAATGCATAATTTCTTCATTTCAATTGCCATACTAAAATTTTAAGCACTTACATTTTTTGTAGCTGCTTCTGCATAGACACGAACTACATCTTCCGTGCCTGAAGGTCTAACAAATGCACGACCTCGTTTATAGTTGCCTACCACTTTGTCGATGGCCTCTTGCAATCCTACGGGTGTAACGCACACACGTTCCGCGTCGGTTGTTGTAATCACATTACGATCTTGAACTTTGATCTTTAATTGCAGATTGGGTAAATCATCGTACGTCGCAAGCCAATCTTTCACGTCCCACCCCTTATAATTCAGTATAGTTTCGACTAGCAACATGTCGGATATAGCGTCACCCACAGTTTCATTTATGAGATCTATAACTTGCAACAATGTTTTCGCATCAGCGCTAGTTTCGGATGCCGCCTTTATCAGACTCTTGGCATTATCGCTGAAAATAACAGTGCCGTGGCCATTCGCCTCAAAGTATACACCAATGTCGTATTGCAATGCTTTATGATGCAGATGCTTTACACCTGTGGGCACACATGCGACAGGTACTTTCAGAGTGTTGGCAATATAATCAGTCGAGCCACCATTGGCATATGCCGTTTGCACTAAACCCATGCTCAAATCAAGCCCGCAACGCTTCACCATATCCATTAGATAGTCGGCCACTAAAGTGGCGATGCGATCACCATCCAATAGTCTAAACTGATCTGCATCGTCGGCGAAGAAGTATACAACACGATCGGCATCACCGTCCACGCTCACACAGCGCGTAAATGGCTCTACAATTGGCATGCCTATGGGCAGTGCTTGCTTAACCTTTACATAATCGGCACCACAATTCTCATTAATTTTCCCATCACCTTTGTTGATGACGTCCACCTGCAGAGAATTATGCATGCGTTTAAGAAACTGCAGCATCTTACGCGCTCCCACGCCATTTGCACCATCGAATACAAGCTTGTTGCGATAATTGCCATTCTCCAGCTTTTCGCCACGCAAAGTTTCAAACGCTGTGATCAGCTTTCGATAGTAGCCCTCCTCGGTTGGCTGCCCATAAACTCCTCTCGTATTCGCTGCGACCACAAAAAAGTGCAGCATGGGCGTAGTTACAATACCAAACTCACGCACGTTACCTTTCAGCGCAATAACGCCATCGGCTACTGCCTTCAAGAGACGTGGACTATGATAGCGATTATCCATACCGACGAAAACAATCGACGATGAGCCCACATCGATTTTATTGTCACTTATAATTTTCGCAACATGCGCTTCAAGTTCACTGTCTTCAACATTAGCCAAATCAGTAGCAATAGATTCCCAGCTGGCTTCCAGCATCTCGCCCTTTGGATCTATCAATTTGACTCCATTATCCGGCTCTGGATTGTGTGAGGCTGTGACCATAACGCCAATCACAGCACCACCACGAATGCGAGAACGAAGTGTAGCCAATACGCCCATACGATACATCACACTGTCCAGGAATTCGGCTCTGGAAGGGAGCAAAAGAAATGAATATAAGTACATACATATATACCAAAAATAGGGTCTAGTATTTTGATGTGTAATGTTTTATACACTTGCAGGCACTTATCAGTTGCGTTTATGCAGCATTTTTTGTCCTCTATTTATATACACCAAAGATAATTAACTGATAAAGCACACCCTTTAGTAAATTATACATAAGTAAATATTTATACACACACGTTTATGAATGTAGTTGTTATCTACTTGCACACAAACTAGTTTCAAAATACATAATATGTATAAAGATGCACTTATTATTTATTTCATTTCACATTAAATATTAAAATTTTGTTTAAATATAAATACTGCATCAAACCCAGTTGATTAGGTATTAGGTATATGGTATTAGGTATTAGGTATATGTATATATGTATATGTATCGACGGCTGAATGGAAGATCGACCTATCTTGGCAGCCAGTTCGAAAACGCCCTATCTCAGAAAATTTTTCAAAAACGCCCTATTTCTGAATTCGGTTGAATAACGCCTTATCTCAACTGCCGATTCGAAAACGCTCTATCTCAACATATTTTCAATATATGTATGTATTTTCAGTTGAGATAGAGCGTTTTTGAATAAAACTTTGAGATACGGCAATTTTCAATCAAATTCTGAAATAGGGCGTTCTAGGAAAGTTTTCTGAGATAGAGCGTTTTCGAACCGGCTGCCGAGCTAGGTCAATCTTCCACTCAGCCATCGATATGTAGCATATATGTACGTATTTATGTATGTATACATATTTACAAATTTACTTTGGATTTGCGTAGGTATGTTGCTAGTGAAAGATATCTAAGTTCAGATCTGCATGTACGTAAATATGTAGGTGCCCATATAAGGAAGCACTTTTAATTGAGCGCAGCAGACAAATGAGAACAGATTAAGAATATTAAGTTTGTGTTGGCATGCGAAGATCAAGCTCAATATTACAAGATATTCGTTACTTATGTGTAAAAATATATACATAAGTACATATGTACATATGAACATTTGCCAATTACCATAATAAATGTGATTTCTCTTCCTGCATATGTTGTACCCGATCTACTGATTTAGTTGTTTGCCTTGAAGTATTTTTTATGGAATTTGCACAAAAGAAATGCAGTGGGCACATACTAAAATATGTAGCTACTTTTTTATGTATTAGAATAAATGTATGAATGGCACGAATGTACATAGCAAAATATGTGCTCGTTACAACCGAAAGAGAAGGGTGTTGCAATGGGCCGCAGGTGATTCAACCCATCCAATACATACATATGTATCAAAGGCGGTCAGCTGTGAATCACCTGCACACAACGCCCCAGTTTGTGTCTACTTGGCCCCAATATTCTTTGCTTCAATAATTCAATATAATCGGATGTAAGACATAAAACTTAACCGGCATACAAGTTTGCAAGCGGTTGACTAACCGAAGAAGTTTCTTAAAGGATAATTTCTTGTTTAACAGCGATTATTTTTTATATATATGTATGTACATACATATTATGTATACATATGGGGCATTCCATTGCGATTAGTGGGACATTTTACTCCAGAATGTGATGAGTTGTGAATTTTAACTATATCGTCGATGAAAAAAGAATCATCGAAATCGGTTAACATGGTCCAAAGTTATGTGGTAACATAAAAAAAATAAAAAAACGGCGGACTGATAACCTCCTCCTTTTTTTAAGTCGGTCAATTTGAAAAAATAAAATAACTCGTCGTTTAAAGTACAAAAGCGCGTATCGTCATTCTGCAAAACCGCTTAACTGACATTTGCTGCCAAAAATTGGATTTGCTCACACAAGCTCTTGGCTCAACCCTTATGCATTCGTCCAGAAATATACTGGCCAGATATGCGATTGCTTTATAAAAAAGAGAACCATTTTGAAATATGAGTGTTTTTACACTCTAGAAAATAATTTATACAACCTCATATACGCGGTTTTGCACTTTGTTGATACGCGGTTTTGTGGTTTAAACGACTAACTCTATTTTACCCTTGTGCACTCAAAGATGAATTTTAGCCAAAGCACTTAATTTTCACGAACGATGTATTTGTGTTGTAAAATATGAATCATATGCTTTCGATTTCAATAAAAATGAGATTTATATAATCCTCATAGAAATATTGAAAAATATTTAAAGTTGTGACTGGTGGGACATTTCTTTGTGACTGCTGTAAAGTAATTATGCATGAAATAAAAGTTTCCATAGACAAAAATTACAACTTCTTTTGATTCATTTAATATTTTCCCACAGGTTAATGAAATGTAGTCATTAAAAAGAGGTTACTACTGAAATATAGATAATTAGGGCATATTTAAATTTATGTCGTTTTCCTCTTTTCAATGGAATGACCCATATGCACATGTACTATGTGTTATTTCATTTATACATAGGTACATATGTATGTATATGCATGAACAGATGAACGCGCTATGACCTTTAAGTAGCAAAGCCCTTCCCATTTACAAATTGTAAAAACAAGCCCATTTTTGACGTGACACCTTGGAAAAATGACGCAAAGAAACGAATAAGGAGGAATTGCTCCCACAATTAGGGATTTCCAAATATAAAAATGTTGTGATAACTAAACTCTATGCCATACCCAATAGAATGATTCTATAAATAAAAGCCATGGGTATGGGAATTTGTGGGAGAGGAAAATTACGCATACGTATTATATGTGCATAGACGTGTATAGGAAAATGTAGCACCGTCTACGAAGAACATTTTCTGGCACATGTTGAAGTATTAGTAAATTAATAAAGTGAAGAGTTTACTACTCGAACTACCTGCATTTACCCCAAACATAAAATAATATAATCATGCCTTTTACCATATACTTATGTATATAAAACCATGTATGTATTCAAAAACTTACTTGCCACGAAATCCAGCAGTGCCGTACTGCACTGGAGCTGTAGACTTCTTTGGATACATTTCTCTTGCAAACGCGTACACAGTTCGGAGGTTAATGGACATCTTTGTGAAGACTTCAACACAAATCACTCTATTTAAAGTAGTAATTCAAGTCGTTTGCCAACGCTGCACAATAAACGCGTTTGAATAGATAAGTTTTTAGTAGTTGTAGAGGGAAACACTACCACTATGGCTGTTTAAAACCGGGAAGACTAGATTTCCAATTTGTCAACAATATTTTACTGTGAGAGATTTTATAAACAATTGTGTATGTGAGCAATCTCCAGCTGTTCGGGGTGGGGCGTAGGAATCGTGCTCTCTAAAATCTGGGTGCCGCAGGATTTATTATCTATAATCACTTCATTAAATACGAGTTGATTAAAGCCGAATTGGAAACCTTTTAAATGGAGAAAAAAATGTTATAGAGCGTCCGCAAAAACACCCGATTCACTGCAGTTCGAATTGGAAAATCTTTTAAATGGAGAACACAATTTATAGCAATAACATCTGATTCACGAATTGAGCTGTCAAAAATCCTATAAAGTAGTGCTGCAACATCGGCATCGATATTTCGAATAAATCGATGTTTCATTGAAAGTATCGAGTGTTTTTAACATCGATGCATTAACTGTGTTTCTTTGCCAATGATCGGCGACACAGCTGATTACATTTGTATGGAAACTCTCCAGCGAAAAAATTACGACATTGCCATAATATTTGAGCTGAAAATCATTGCAAATTCAAAGTCGCGAAATACATGTTATTTTATTGTCCACGCTGCTTCGACATATAATTGTAAAAACTTTTCTTGTACACTTACGCGCGGGATTTTTACAAAAATCTTGCATTTGTAATTCGGTGTTGCGATAGGTCACTCATACAGCTTTGTTCGCAACGTTGTCATGGGAGAAAAAACTCTGATTTATTGTTTTAATATTATCAAATTGGGAAGGCCGTTGAGAATACTCACAATTTATGAAACATCAAAAAATTGTATTATCCGGCAAAACTTTTTTATTGAAACTTCCTTCCTTTTTGTATTATGACATGAACAATTCCCCCTTCAAATTGTAATCTTCTTTTTTCAATAGGCCAAACTGCAGTGAAGGCTTGATGGAAATGGACTATTAGTTTGAAAATAAATGCAAATTTTTATTTTTCAGCTTATAAATCTGTACATTATAATTAGGGGATTCCCTTAAACTGGTAGCCTTAAACTGTTTAAAACTCGTAAGTTTACGAGGCTGCTACGGGAAAAAGGTTGGAAAGGGTCTTGTGAATACATTTTTGTTTCGAAGTATTTTTCATACCAGCGCGTCAGCTCGAATGTAGGCTAAAATATAATTTAAATCGCGAGAATTAGCTGAAAACCCATGTTAATACAGTTAGTGGATGAAATTTATTAATTTTATTCACCTATTATTTTTTTCATTTATTTTCAGTATTTTATCATCCATTTTAGTATAAAACCTTCGGCCCCGGCAAAACTGAAGTTTGCGAGGCTTTTACGAGTTTAAGGGAAGACGCCTAATATGTGTAAATAAAATTATATTTTTGTAACCATTTTCTATTTAACGGATCACCCTGAAGCCTTTACACGAGGCGATTTTTTGACCGGCGATAATAGCCTGCAGAAGTTGACTTGCTGTCTACTTTGAGGCAAGCGATACTTGAATCACCATTTACACGAGCAATTATTCTGGAGCAATGATGAATAGCCTCATGTAAATGCAGCTTAATAAATCATCGATATTATCGATGGATGACTAAAAAACTATCGAAACCCATCGATGGTGCCACTATCGATAGTTATGCAACACTAAATGCAAGGGTGTTTCCTGTTTCGATATACCGTTGCAATTCAAATAAAGACACTTGGCCAACTTCCGAGGGGTTTTTTCCCGTTTCCACATTTCAACAAAACAGGAATAGTGTTAATGTTAAAACTATTTATTCTGGTTGATTTATTTTAATACAATAAAGTTTTGACTTAAATTTTTTTGTAAAAATACCTATATTCGAGTTTTTAAAATGGATAAATAAAATTTTCGTGGACGGACAATTTTACATAAAACTATGCACATAATTATAGTGCTGCGTATATATGTATATTGCAATACGTTTGTAAAATTTGGACGGAATGTTTAATACCATACATGTAAGGCACTCACAACTAAATTATCTTTTCTGCTTATAAACTATTGGAATTATATTGAATGCAACAACAATAATTATTGCTTAATCGACAAAAATATGTATTTATGTATGTATCTAAAAAAGTCGAGATTCTCTTGTAAAAAATTGTGCTTTTACCAAAAACCTTCTCGTAAAAAACCGGCAATGGTTTATAATTTGTACCCATAATTCTATCAGATACCCTATTTTTCTAGACTTACATATGTATGTATGTAATACACTTGTGTGTTTGGGTGTCAATGCCTGAACTTGGTTTCTGAGACATATTTGATAAGTAAAAGTAAGGCAACTTTAACGCTTTCAAAGCCTTAGCAGTACTGCAAACATCATTAAGAGCGGTAATGAAACCACTAATTGACCTGCGCCCGCGTAACAGTCAGTTATGCGTCTTGCGCGCATAAAGTTGCTGCCCAGGTAGATGTCATAGCGCCGTTGGTTCGGTGGAATAACAAGTAGCTGACGTGTTGCATCTTGGAAGATGAGATCATAAAATCCCATTGGCGAGGAGAACATGCTGAAGCTGAAATCATCTGTATTCTTGCGTCCGTAAAGTTGTTGGGCGTACGTTAGTAAATTAATGAATGCATTAACTTGCGTTTCATTGTAGTTGACACCACCCCGTGTTACAATTGCATTCGCTTTCACCTTACCCAAATTACATCTTTTATAGTCATTTAGCTCCGCTCGTGTACCTAAAAAATTTAAACGGAACTCTACTGTTTTATCGGATCATAACCAGTTAAGGTTACCTACCATCGGTGCAGAGTAATTCGAAATCGTCGTTGAGTGTATTTCTAGCCCACCATTCTTTGCGCTTTCCACCCGTACTCTCCATTACGGTTGTGTGCTTCATAAATGCCACATGACCACCTCCCTCTACAAGGCAACGGAACGCACCTGTATGACCATAGTAATCTTCGGATGCATCACGTCTGCAATAACGATAACTTGTGCCGTGGCAAAGGTCACACATGCTATCATAGGGCACTCCAGTGTTATACTCATTACTGATAGCTCCTGGCACACAAGATTTGGTGAAATATTCGGCAGCAGCTCGTACAGAATCACAACCATATGGCCGAATCCAGCCGTTCGATATAAGGAAGGCCATTGGGTAGGTCCAACCAGCAGCGGTATTAATACCAGTGTGACAAGTGTATTTGCCCTTGAGATAAGTAAGCTCGGTGTCAGGATCCTCCTCTTTGGCAACCGCTACAACATAATACTCGGGTTCTCCCAAATTATACACTTCGGACATGAAAGGCACCAATTCATAATTTAAGCCTCCCGTATATACATCACCAGCGTCAAAAACTGCAATGTCAGCTTTTCCCGATTGGATCCATTGCATGCAATTAATGTGTGAGTGTTCCTTTTTACATATTAATTCTGGTTTTAGGAGTTGAGCTTTTAAAGCCGTCTACAAAATGCGTAAGTGAATAATACAAATTTTCAAAAAGTACTTAACACAAACAAACCTTCATTTTAATGCATTTCTCAAGCTCAGGATCGGAAGTGACACATAAAGTCATACTAGGTACCGGGCACTCACGGATGCCATAGATATACTGCATAGTATTTTGCAAATATTTACTGAACGACTGATCATCTTCTGCAATAAGAGCAAGGGAGCGAGCGGAATCCTACAAAGAACTTCAGCAGTTAGAACGTTCTCAAACATAATATCGGATTTCTTATTGTAGAGGAACTCACTTGGAACATAAGATTTGCTTTACCATACCGGCGTGACTCAAATATTCGGAATTTTTCATACAAAGAAGTTTCATTCGCACCATCTGGGTAATTCCGATCTGTTGTGAAGCTCGAATCTAAGCGATCATTGCGAAATCCACTGTTAGCACTGCTACCACCATCATACGAATCATAAGGGTTCCGATTGTAAGTATTCGATGTGTCATATGGATTATTGGCGTTATACGGATTATTGTTATTTACACCATACGTATTGGCATATTGATCATTATTATTATTATAGTTGAAATTATTATTGCCGAAACCTGCATTGCCACGCAAATTCTGCTGATTGGATTGGTTGGCTTCATCGCGCAGAGCATCTGAATAAAGTTCGACTATGCGACGCAAGAAATGTTGGAATTTTTTACGCTCGAACGAACTTCGTGCAGATGAAGTAACAACAGCATCGGACGGTATATCACCCCAGCTACATTGCCGATATTCGTTTACTGGCATGCGACGACCGTCACGACAAAGTAACTCAAACCGATCAGGCGATAGGCTTTCTAATTATGACAAATTAATCATTTTGTGAGAACTTAATTTTTTTATATTAACAATTTTGATTAAATACACCCATGGCCAAAATAATAGAAACGCCTCACATTTCTTTTGTTTATTTAATATTTATTATTATTATTTATTAAAGAGCAGCGCAATATCTAATATAAATTCATATTTCAAACTTTGTGCAAATATTATTAAAATTATTAAAATTATACAAAGTCGAATCTAAATTCTCTTTTTAATATGATTTTTTAGAATTCTTTTTGAGTATGCAGTTTTATACCCTATTAAATTTTGATAAAGTGTAAGTTTTAAGTTGCAAAAAAATCGCGTTAATTTTTGGCAACTTTTTTCACGCATTTTCTGCCATACAAGTATGTTCGCCAACGGATTTTTGCAACTTACAACTTACACTTTATTATAGGGCTATAAAAAAACTGATTAAAAATTTGAGAATTTAGAGCAAATTTGCAATTTTTTTAATTTTTGCACAAATTTTGAAAAGTAATAAAAAAAAAAATACAACGAAAACTGGTCAAAATAAGGCGTTTTTATTATTTTGGCTATGGATGTATGTAGGTTAGGGTGGTCCAAAAACAGTAAAGTCGGAATTGTAATGCTCTCACCCTCTAGGATTGTTCTATACCAAAAAAAGGTTAGGGGTATACTTTTTTGTTTTGAAATCAAAACATATTTAAAGGTCGCTCAAAGCGCTCAAAGTTTTCCCTGTATTTTTATATGAGAAAAAACAACTTTTCGTAGAAATGTTATAGAATTCTTGAAAATAAATATTTTTCGATCTGAATAATAGTACCCAATTGTTTATTTAACCATTTTTTCTTTGTCCTCCCATAGAAATTTTCGGGGTTTTCGTGGGTTTATGGCGGACCTATAAATTAATAGTTGCAATGAAAAAATGCTTAAATAAAAAATTGGGTATTATTATTGGGAATCTCCTGCAAACAAGCAGAGTTTTCCGATAGAAAAATATTGATTTTTAAACTTTTTCACATGCATTTTTGGACCACCCTATCTTATGTTGATTTTCAAGTACCTCAATTGGAGAACCAACACATTCTCTAACAAAACGGCACATTTTTGTATGGAAAATAATCTGAGTTCTCTACTTGAGAGAAGTTCGGATATCAATTTAAATTCAAACTTTATTCAACTTTTAGTCAAACCTTGTGAAAAGTGTTGGATCTCCACTTGAGAATCATGAATTTCTCAAAGATTGGAAAAACGTTTGCTTTGTGAATATTGGGTTAACTTACTGAACTCGTCAGTTTGTAACATCTCGGTAACTGTCGAGTCGCGTAAAAATGCTACCTCGCCCGCTTCCAGCAAACAACGGAAAGCACCATCATAGCCATAGTAGGGGTCTTTTGCAGAACATCTTCCTCCAGGTATTTTACCAGTACATAGTGCACAGAGTCTAGTGACAAGTGTAGCGATTGTTTAAAAAAAAAAAATGTATAGGTATTCGAATGAAATAACATACTTATCAGAATTATCACCAATCGGATTGTATTTGTTGATTAATGAGTAAACGGCACACGAATTATTGAAGTAGTTGGCGGCAGTTTTTACCTGATTATTACAGTCCACTACTTCCATTCCTCCTTCATGTTGTAACTAGAATAAGACAAAGGGAAAATTAAATTAATGTGTTATGTACATCAATATTCTAATAGCCTACCGTATATATGGGCACAATCCAACCAGCCATGCTTCCCACCCACGGGAAGCAGGCACGCTTGTTTCGCAACTCTCTCAAACTGTAGACATCTTGCAGTGTATCTTTTTTGATGACCGCCACAGCATGATAATTTGGCAGACCTCCAACAAACTTCTCCTGCATTATGGGCACCAGAGAATTGTATCTGCCAGCCGTGAATACGTCGCCAGCATCCAGCGTGGTTACATGTGCCTTCTCACGATCAATATGGTGTATACATTCATCCGCGCTGAATCCCATCAAACAAGTGAGATTTAGAAATGCATCATCGAAAATGGCTCGATCTCGTTCGATGGCAACAGTTAAGTTCTGACACTTGTGTTGTTCTTCTATGCTTTTCGTGCACCAAATCATGTTCTTTACTTGTTTTTCATTTTCATAGTAATGTTGGGCATCTGTGAATAAATAAATATTAGGTTAATTTGTCTCTAATTAATGCACTTTGAAGATTGTTCAAGAATTTTCAACTACATATTTGATAAAGCCCAATAACCCACCTGTTGGGGGGAAACCTCTAAACTGAATGAAACTATGGAAGCGATGGAGCAAATATTGCCTCGGAAACAAATCATATAATAATCCCAAGTTTTCTATTATTTATCATGGTGCTTCATGAAGTCGATTTCATCAAAATTTATATATAGAAACGCCCATTTTTTACTATTGTGTGGAATGCGTCACTTTAGTAATGTTGCTTCTCCAACTTGGTTAGGAGCTCCCGACTTTCACAATAAATATTTCAATTCACTTACCTGAATGCTTCGCTACCAGCAGCCATAAAAGAATATTTAGTACACTTATTTTGAACATTTTGGCGTTCTTTAAAATGTTTTTTACACCATACATAACTAAATAAACCTTTTATATGCAGCAATTTATGAAATGACACACCCAATGAAATGTTTAGAATGGCGGCAGTGCATACGCCAGTAAAGCGAGCGATGACAGCGAACGTCAATGAAAGGGCAACGAAAATCAAAATAACAAAAAAATCGCAATTTTCTGTTTTTGGGATGGCAATACTACAAATCAGCTGATAGCCCCTTATCAGTGCCCAAATTGATACGTGGATTTCATGAATCATTCGAAATCTTGTTTAATAAACATTCTGCATTATTCACTGCCTCCAATTTCCAATAGATTTTAATCATTTTAAGAATAAAAAATTAATACACTCCGTTTTGTAAAATGGCGACAGCAAATCTAAAAAGAGATGAAATTTTACTGCTTTTTGATGTGGATGGTACATTGACTTATCCTCGCACGAATATCCAACCGGAATTCGAAGCGTTTCTTTATTCCAAAGTGAAACCACGGGCACACATTGCTACAGTGGGTGGGTCTGATTTGGAAAAAATGTTTGAGCAGTTAAATGGCCAAAAAATACTTGAGCAGTTTGATTTTCTTTTTCCTGAAAATGGCTTGGTGCAAATTGATCATGGTAAGGAAGCTGGGAAACAAAACATAGTTCAACATTTGGGTGAGCCAACATTAAAAAGATTTATTAATTTCGTGCTCCGCTACCTGTCCGAGTTGGATTTGCCAATCAAACGGGGAACATTTATAGAATTCCGAAATGGCATGCTGAATGTTTGTCCAATGGGCAGACAGTGTACACGAACCGAACGAAATATGTTTGTAGAATACGAGAAGAAACATAATGTGCGGGAAGACATGATAAAAGAACTTCAGAAAGAATTTGCAGATGTCGATCTACAATATAGCATTGGCGGACAAATCAGCTTTGATGTTTTCCCTAAGGGATGGGATAAGACGTATGCCCTACGTTACATTGAAGCGAATTATAAATTTAAGGAAATACATTTCTTTGGAGATAAGACTGAACCTGGTGGTAATGATTACGAAATTTTCATTGATCCTCGTGTAATAGCACATAAAGTAGCCACACCTGAAGACACCCGACGTATCCTAACGGAACTGATACAACTTTGCGATTGTTGAGCGTAGATATAGTATGCAATCGGTTTAGCATGTATTCTTGTATTAAAGTTACCCGAGAAATATATAGTTATGTTATTTTATAAACATTAAATTGGCCTTTATTATTCTACTTCATTCACCTTGGTTTAGCTTCAAAAATTAGCTGACTAATCAGTTTCCATTCCTCCGTCCGCATCATCATCACTTTCGCTATCACTTTCTGTGTCATCATCATCATTTTCCTCCGAATCACTACTCTCACTATCAACCCATTCGTGAGCATTCATGTCATTGGGAATTATCGCTTTCCACTCGTCCAGCTTATGTAAATCCAAGGCATAAAAATCATTAAATGTATACTGTTTGTTGTCTTCCTCATACAAGCCGCCATATACGTAGAGTGTACCTTTGCAAACACATAAACCCGAATTCATGCGAGGTGATGGTAAATTTTTCGGGCGTCGATTTGGAAATAAACTTGGAACCTTAGGTAACGAGGTGTTACAACTGCTTCCACTTCGACCGGCTACAGTGACAGTAAATACGCCATCTGTACTTATTGTTTCGGGCATGTTCGTTGAGGATTCCATTTCCACGTCCTGTAAGGACATATCATCTTGTTTTTTGCCGGCTTTCCTTTCTTTTTTCGCGATTTCTAATAAGCGCCATGTTTGTGCATTTAGGTCTAAAGCCAAAAGGTCCTCACCAAATTGACCTTTGATATCCTCCTCATCTTCATCGATGTCCATGACACCACCAAAGCAATAGGCTTTTCCATTGGGCGCTGTAGTGCAGCTGACACTACTCCTTGGCAGAGGTCGGTATCCTCCAGCTTTCACAGTAACCCACTTGAATTTTTCGTTGGTGCAACTTTCTGTAATATGTATATTGTTTATAAACAAAATTAAGCGGTTGGAATTTAAAGTAAAGGCAATAAAAAAATTTTATGATTATCACTTACTGTCAGGCACAATGCTGAACATATCTGTATGGACTATGCCGCGATCAGCATCTTTCTTAACTGCTGCTTTCGAGTAACCGCCCCATATAAGTACTTTTCCATCCGGACAGGCAGCCATGCAGCATCCAGAACGGGGGGCTGGTATTATAGCCCCACTGATTTCGATTTTCAACCATTCATACGACTCCAAAGAAAATATGTGGACATCATTAAAATATCGATAGGATTGATTATTGTCATGAAAACCACCAAATATAAAAAGACGTTTTTTGTTGGCGACCATTCTATGGCCGCTCCGAGCACTGGGACCATTTTGCGCGTTAACTTTTTCCCAAGTTCGGCTTTTCAGACGCATCACCCATAGGTCTTTATAGTGATAGAATTGCATCTGGGATGGGCTAGCATGCTCGCCACCAAATACCTTCAATTAATAAAATACTTTTAAGTTAAATACAGTAGTGGACTGGATATATATACATGTATTATTATTTACCCATAGCTGACCTCCATCTGCGGCTACTGCAACCATTTGATGACCGCTACGCGGTGCCGGCCCAGACGGTGCTCGTACCTGTTTCCACTCGTTCTTCGCAATATTATAGAAAAACAAATCGTTGTAGACACAAACGCGTTGTCCGTTATAGAACTCGCCACCGAAAAGTATAAGCTCCTCCTTTTCTGGATGTGCAACGAAAGTAAAATTTGAGCGTGGCGCTGGTGGAGAGCATACTTCCTCCGTGACCGTTTTACGTCGGGCTTCTTCAGCTTCTAAATTGGATACCACCTCAGCTATGTCAGCCTACCACAAAGGAACATTTTAACAACGTTTCAATCAATTGTTTACTGTTTACAATTGTTACCTCGCCCAATTTCTCCAGCATTCGTTTCTGTTTGGCAGCCAATTTTTTGTCTGTTTTCATTGCAGTCTTTTCAGCACCTTTACCTTTCTTCTTATTTTTATCCTTTTTACCCATTTTGTTAAATTTTTATTAAAAAATGCTATTAAAAATTGGTTTCCATTCGGCAAGCGTATTCCAAATAAACCACCAAATGCACGTGTACCAGTGCCAGGGTTGCATGTGCGTGGAGCTTTAATTTTCATCTTTTTTTAAGTTTTGACAGCAGCTGAACAAATAATGAAAACACTTAACTATACATAACTTCCAAAATATAAAAATGTTTCATCAAAATTGGCAATTTTCAAACTTTTAATAAGCGATGCACTTCTATTATTGAGCTTCTGTTAATATTATAAGTTTACCTAACAAAAACAAATGTACGACACCTACATATCTATTCTACACATAACCGATGATTTTGTAGCCGGAAAATGTTATTACCATTTCTTTTAACAGCAATTTTAGGTACTTTGTTAATGTATTCAGCAATTCAGCTATGAAGTTTTGTAGAAAATCTGGCATTGCTTGATTTTGGTCGTTTACTTATTTCAGTACGACAATAGACAATGCTACTGTTGTCGAGTCGTATAATTTAGCCTAATTTGCGACTTACGCAATGAGGCTGATTGATGACGAACACGGCGAACGTAGAAAGGATTACGATTTGAGGGCATACGCCTGGAATATCTGGACCCTTAATGGGAAGCTGCCTTTGCCTGGCTGGATGATGTCCTCGGAAGCTGACATCACCGCCATATAAGAAATGTAATAGACTCCGTCGCCGAGTAGTGTTGTTGTTGTTGTAGCGGCTACAAAAACCCCGTCCAGATCGGCTAGTTCCTCAATAGTTGTCACCAAGCTCAACTAACGGTAGAACCAAGAAGAGTGCAGCTTCCATGGGTCCCTCCAAAGGAAAATACGCGGGTTAGTGGGCGTGCGAAGAGATGTCTCGAGTCGTGGGGTGTCTCTCGGCATGCCGGGCACTCTTGTGTACATCCGCATCGAGTCTGGTCAGGTACGAATTTAACCTGCTGCAGAAGCCCAGCGTGAAGTTGGGTTATTGTGGTCCGAGTCTCCCGAGGTAGACGAAGCTTTGTCTCGTTCACGCCAGGTGGTTGTGTGCCCAGAACGGCATTAACAAGTCGGGAATTTACGTAACTTCTGGTCGCTATCCGGAGTGCTGTGTTTTAAGTTGTCTGTAGCTTCGTCCACTGCATCCTACTGGTCCCCGGTAACCACACTGGCGCTGCGTAGTTTACAACCGGCCGGCCCATTGCCTAGTATGTTGCTAGCAATGTTTCTTTTGTCTCTTTGCCCCAAATGCTGCCGGCTAGCGACTAGAGGACCTTGTTGCGGGTCTGTACTTTATTGACTATTGCGGTGGTGTGCGCCAAGGAGAGCAGACTGTCGAACGTAATTTCCAGGATTTTCAGATTATTCACAGTCGGAATTAGTTCTGCAACTGCAGCCTGACCTCATTCGTCCAGGTGGTGAAAAGGGTTGCCGAGGATTTTGTAAGCGAGAGGGGGTTAGGCTCCTTGCAGTGAAGAAGCGAGAAAGCTCCCGGAGGCAACCGTTTACTTGCGTCATCAATTCCATTCCCAGATGCTATTATCGAGCAGTCATCAGCATAAGAGACAATCGAGACTCCCTCTAGTGGTTGAGGCAGCTTAGAAATATAAAAGTTAAACAGTAGTGGACAAAGGACACCACAATGTGGGCTTGCTCGATTTGTCTCTAAAAATTACTGAAGTGTGTCGACCATTCAGATAATTCGTCGACCACCGTTTAAGTCCCTGTGGGAGAGGAGACCTCTGTCTTCTAGTAGCGTGGAGTGACTGACGGTGTGAAACGCCTTTGGCAGATCCCACGCTCCCAGAACTGTTGTCTCACAGGGGCGGTTACGGTTTAGGGCACATGTTATCTGGGTTTTTACAGCGTTAAGTGCTGTTGTTTGCCGGTTTCCCCAGTTTGAGAAGTGGGACCACTATCCACATTTTCCAGATGTCTGGAATAACATTGATAGGTTGAGGACCTAGGTGAGGTAATCTTCTCCCACAGGACCCAAAATGTTCAACATCAGCATGCATATTCCGCTTTCGCCTTCCCGATGGCTATCTATCACCGCTGGTGAAAGCAAGACGGGCACTTGGTGTTGGGAGTTTGTGCAGCTTCCTGGTCGCTCCACGTTTGGCTTTGTCCGCCGGAGGATGCAGCGTGAATTGTCGCCTAAAATAGCTCGCGCATCACTCCGGATCTGACGAGGCGCGATCGCCAAAAGAGCTTTCGACTCTGTCGTCGCGCTTCGTCGGATTGGACAGTGACCCCACGGTTGACCGAAGCTTAGTCACACCAGAGGTGAAGTTGCAACTCTTCAGATGCTCTTCCCACTTCTTCCGCGTATGTACGTTTACAAGCTGCCGAATTTCCGTATTGAGAATCCCAATGCAAAGATTTCCGGGATCGGCCTGACGAAGGTTGTCAAGAAAAACGTTCGCTTCCAGTGCTTTGGATGTAAGTTCAATCCGAGTGCCAAACATCAACCTGGACCAATATTTTTTCGCATCTGAGATACGCATACGTCTCTGTTCAGCAAAAAATGCCCGTCCAGCAAGACAAGGAAAGCTGCACAACAACATACCGCCAGTTTATTCGCCACACGGTTCTCACACCTGCTCTCAGAGAGCACCTTTCAACAAACCGACGTATACGGACAGTGGAACCACATTTCCCACTCGAAAGAACATCTGGTTCGATGGAGAATGGCACGCCGTTGCAGACCGATATATTATGCTGACCGACGAAAAAACGACAGCAAATTTTGCGAGAAAGTTGGGCAACTTACGGAAGGTTTCAATACCAGTGAGAACTCCTGTAAGAACAACTATGGCGACATAGTGACTAATGTTCAGAACGTACTTAAATTATGGAGCGAACAGTTTTCCACCCAAGGTCGACGATGACGGAAGCGATCTATGACGGTAGGGTCTACATACCCGGAACGACCCAGATTCATATCTGGCCAAAGACTGTCCGCCAACTATTGCGGGATAAACCCTTTAAGCAACGTGCACAAGGTCTTACTGAGCCTGTTGCTTGAAAGACTAAAGCCCACCGTCAACGAACTGGTTTGCCCTTATAAGTGTGACTTTAGATCTGGCAAATTGGCATTGTCATCGGGTTCTGAGCTGAGTTTCAAGCATCGTAAAACACTAACAGCTATTAATTGGGGCCTTTACTCATTAACGATGGCAGACGAATTAACGATGAGCTATGCACAGTGGTGGAATAAATAATAGAAACATTTTATTTTGAACATTTTTGGGCTATATTTCTTTTGTTTATTCGATGTCTCATATTTTTTTTATAAAAGTCTAGCACATTATATAAAAGCACCATTTAAATCCACATTTCCAGCTTTGTACAAAAATCATAAAAAAATCACCAAATTTTACCAGAATCCCCCGAAAATTTCGGACTTTTTATTAGAAAAGCTTTAGGTATGCAGTTTTACAGTCCATTAAATTTTAGTAGGTGAAAGTGCAAATTTCAAGACGCTAGAAAATCGCGTTGATTTTTAATCAATTTTTTTGGCTGACGGTATTGCGCATTTTCTTCCATATAAAATATGCTCGACAATGCACAAAATTTCTTTTTACTTAACTAAGCATTGAATAGTCTGTAAGAACGAAATAAAAAATAAATAAATTTCATACATACACTGCCGGAACTAAGTATTGGCACAGCAAATTTTTCACAATATATGCGAAGTTTTTTATTCTAATTTAGTTTCAATAATTTTCTATAAAAATAAATAAAAGCAAAATTTCTAAACTTTGTGCAAAACTCAGAAAAATTTTATAAATTTGCATACTAATTTGCAACTTTTTATTATTATTTTATTCTAGTTTAGAAAAATTCTAAGTATGCAGTTTTATAGCCCAGTGAAGCTATGAAGAACAAGGCGCTTAGGAATAACAGTGGAGGAAAAATCGCCAAAGCCAAAATTACTTGGTATCGAAAGAAAAGTATCGAGTATGTAGTGGCATTTACTCTTATCGTTTCATCCCTAGTTGCTCATTTTCTCCATACAAAAAAAAAAAAATTGTCGAACATACTTTGTATGGAAGAAGCTGCGTGAAAAAAAAAATTGCCAAAAATCAACGCGATTTGGCTACAAAACTGAATACTTAGAAACTTTCTCTCTGAATAGAAAGTCACAAATTAGTATGCGAATTTATTGAATTTTGTTGAGTTTTGCACAAAGTTTAAATATGCAATAGCAAATATACTGCGAGAAATTCACTGTGCCAATACTTTTCTTCGTCACTGTAAATATGTAAAAAAAAAAACGTATTTATGTATGTATGTACATATGTATGTATGTATATTTAAAGAATTTAATTTTATTTTTGCACCTTCGTATTTTTTTAGATGGCTTTACATTTAAGTAGCACAGTCAGTATATGTATATTTATGAATGGATGTAATTAGGTAATGTATAAAATTTACATAAAAAACCGTATTAATAAAAGTTCAGTTTCTTTTTTTTCAATTGAGCCTTTAAACCTATGTTTGTATGTGTATAAGTATGTCTGAATTTTTAAAAATATCAACTACATATGTATGTATGTATTTAAGCATATATATATATACATATGTATATGTACAACTTAACACTGAGGAGCTTGCAAATTTCCACTGCTCACCGAAGTTCGACCACTCATTGCCCAATTCGCATCAAAACCACAGGCGGAATCCGAGTCAGAGTCCATTAACATATCGGATGGCGCTCGACCTATAGGCGCTCGTTTTTGATTTGGCGTCGTAGGCATACTACTGTAGCCATAAATCACATTCGTACTGGAATTCGATGATGAAATGGAATCGCGTGGAGAATCTGTTACCAGGGACGATGTAACCGATGAGCGCATTGTTGGTGTTGCTATCGGTTTTTGCCTCTTCTTCACAAACGAATCAATATTTTTCGGTGGTGGCATAATCGCTTTGTCGTCTCGTCGTTCGTCTTCGTTATTTTGTATATTGTCGGCAGAGCCCCATGATTTGTGCAACTTTTCAAATTTACTCGTTAAACTATTCATATTGACAGGAACACTGGCACGCGAGGAAACACTTTGTTTTTTGTTGTTACTTTTACTACTACTTTTGCTGCTTATAGTTGTTTCAGTTCCTAATTGTTTCGTCTTCATCATCATCATCATCGGATTCCGTGCAGTCATACCACCGGGAGGATGATGCTGATGATGATGATCTTGCTGATGGTGTCGGTGAGATCGCTGGTGAAGGCGACTTGCTGCTCCCGCCTGCGAGAGTGTATGACCATTGCCCACTCCCAAGAAGTTGCTGAACGCTTCGGTTGTCTTCTTCACTCGGACATTCAAAGAACCAATCCGAAGGAACCCGGAATCTTTTTCGGCTGTTATACAAAATGAGAATAGAGAAGGAAAGCAGGGATAAATAAAAAAAAAATAAGCAAACAAAAAAACTTGCAAACTTTTGTGCAAGTGAAAATTATTGTTGTTTTTCTACAAAAATTTTCACTAAAAAACGGCCCCAAGCTCAATAAAACTTTTCGATGCCAAAAATTAAAGATAAAATTTGCCAGATATTTTCTAAGCACTGATTTTTATGTTTTTTTTTGAGACTTTTCAAAATATTTCCTGGTTTTTTCCGGGATCGTTAAACTTTTTTCCAAGAGATTTAAGCATTCTTCATGTTTGCTTTTTGTCGGCAACTTTTGGGAGTTTTACGAGACATTTCAAAATTCATTTGAGGTTTCAAGATCATTCGCAAATTTTAGGCATTTTCCGACATTTCAAGATTTTTGGAAACATTCCGATCAAAAAGTATTTCCAAACTCCTAACTTCGCTTTTTATGAATGCCTAGAAAATTAAACTTTGGGTTTACCTTTGTACTTGCAAATTAAAAAGAAAAAATAATCGGTATTTTTACACAAAATAATAAGTGAAAAGTTGATTTAATTTTCGTGAAAATTCGGTATAAGTTTCCTATTTTTACTCGCTTATGATTTTGAAACATTTGAATTAAAATATTCATATTTTAGAGAATAAATTAAATGCTTACCTGCAGATTTTTTCTTTGCCTTGATTTCTGAAAGTATTGCAAGAAAAAATAAATTTAACAATTAATTGCATGAAAACCATTCACGATAGTACATAAATAAGAGTAATCAATCCAAAATGTATGTATATTTTTTACCAGTATTTACATGCGAACGGGTGTGTGTGTATCAAAGTGGTACGTACATACTTAGTTATAACGAAGTGCTCCAGTGTGAATGAGTTATGGTGACCAAAATTTTTAAGCGAAAAATCAAATGAAATTAAAAGCGGAAATATTTAAAAAAAAAAACAAGTACTTACCGTTAGAGAAGAAGTAAAATAGATTTTGGCCCAAGTGCTTGAGGAGTACCGGTACGGTTAACAGAAAGTCTACAACAATATCTACAGCAGAAATTAAAGCAACTAGAACTGAATAAAATTAAATAGTACATACATACATATAATACAAGAAACCTTAATTAAATTCAACAAAAATATATTTTTACAAATTTTTAGTTTTATATTAATTTTTGCAAAACATAATTTATTAGGAAAAAAATGGCACAAATGTTGTAACACGTAGAAACACCAAAAAAAAATAATTTTAAACAAAACCAAACAAAAAACGCATTACAAAATTTAAATAAAACTTTCAATTGAATTTATTAAAAAAGAGTTAACGTAAAAACACGGTTAGTTGACACCTGCATCAATTGCTTGCTCAAACAAATCTTGAACTCGTTTACGCCGACCGTGCTTGGGTGCATTGTGTTCAACTTGCCTCCAGGAATTAAAGGTGCCACCAGCGAGTCCACCCTCGATCACTTGTTGACGCATCGCTTGAATTTCTACAGTGCAATGGTGGAGTTCAGCGACGAAAGAGAGAGCGGGCGTGTGTGTGTGCGTAGAAACAGATAACAATGATAATTTAGGTATATTTTTTTAAGCAAAAAAAAAAAAAAAAAAATATTATTTTTAGAAATGACTGAATTTTTGTGAACGAATGTGTTTTATCAGGCTGGTGTATAGCTCAGATCACCATTTATTAGATCACAAATGAGTGCATACATAGTATGAATGTATGTATGTACATATGTATGTATTCCAAGTTTGTATGCGATGTCTGGGTTCATCTAGCAAGCGATTACTTCGCTTTTATGTATGTAGGTACTTGGATATGTGGCAACAATGTATGCATTTAGTAAATTGAAATTTTATGTGAAAATTAGATTATTACTTGCGGCATTATACAGACACCATGCGATTTGTGCGTATATTTTGTCGATCTCAGCGTTGTCCACTTTAAATGCGCGCATGAAGAATGAAAAATAAACTTAGATTTAAAATTTTATTGCAAATGTATACATACATATATATTTAGGGCAAATTGAATGATAATAAATACTGCACCTGATTTGTATGATACAAAAACTTTATAAGAAATTAGTAAACAATAAAATCGAATATGAAACGATTAAAATTGCGCATATTTGTTGCTTTTATTTTTATTTTAAAATACACTGCCGGAACAATGTATTGGCACAGCAAATTTTTCACAATATATGCAACAATTTTAATTCTAATATTTTTCCGCTAATTTTGTATAAAATTATGGTTCATTCTACAACATAAAACATAAAAATATACCTTAACCTTGTGCAAAACTTCCGAAAATTCAGCAAATTTTCATGCAAATTTTAAAATTTTTTGTGTATGCAGATTTGTAGCCCAATCAGTGTTATTAAATAAAGTACAAGTTTTAAGTAGCGAGGACTTACCGTGTTTTTAATAGAATTTAATGCATACTCAAAAAAATTGTAAAAAATCTGATTAAAAAGTTGAAAATTTGCTGAATTTTCGCGAGTTTTGCACAAAAGTTTAGGAATTATATTTTTATGTTTTTCGTTGTAGAATGAACCATATTTTTATGCAAAAGTGGTGGAAAAATATTAGAATAATAATTGTTGCATACATTGTGAAAAATTTGCTGTGCCAATACTTTGTTACGGCAGTGTATACGAATGCTTAATGTGGATGCTCTACATGCTGACGGTGGTCTAAAAACGCAAACTTAAATAATTTTAAGGAAATGGTTGTATTAAACAATAAATATACATATGTACACTCCAAAATCAATGATCGATAATTGAATACAATATGAGAAATTAAGAAAAAAAATTGCGAAAATTGTTTTTGCATCAAACCAATTCAACATTAAATGGAAAATGGAAGTTTCTCTATTCTCGTGAAAAACAAAATCTCCGTACTACTATATTTTTTTTATATATTTTTTGAATAATAAAAATGTCGCTATGCTACGCAACCTCGAAAACAGACCGAACACCTCATTTTCCCTTTGTTAAGGTTAGGATATTAAAAACAAAAAAACCTGAGCTGATAGCGTAATTCTGAGTTCAGACACGTAAAATCTAACAGAAATTCCTTGGATTTTCATTTTTATTGAAGTCGGCAATGAATTAAGCGACGTGGCAATTATTTTTAGGAGAATTAAAAATTTGACTTGGTTTCACTACAGAAATTTTTGAACGTGCTTTGGTCACAACTGCTTTTTCTACAACATGAGGGACGGAATTCAATGCATTACTATGTTCATCGTCTCTAGATTTATACCTCTTGGATGAGGCATCCCCTGTATGGATATGAAAATCGTGAATTAAAGTATGTTTACATATAAATTTAATCTCAATCAAAGCTCGTTTTTTAATCCCCCCGTTTACACAGACAAATCTCAGATTATTAGCTGCCAAATTTGTTTTGCTTGTTATTCTCACTTCTTTCTGCTTTATTAAGCAATTTGAATATATTTTAACTAATATTTTATTAAAAATAAATTTACAAACGTCGTTATCTTGTTTGCGTTCATTTTTGTTTACTTTACCATTAGGCATTTCTTCTCTTCTTCGCAAAAATGATCGATAAAACTAGTTATCGGTTTAATCTGAGATTATTTTACAATTAGAGATTAACGAGGGACGTATTTTGTATGGCTAATATCTTTTTTTAATTACAGATTAGGGAGTTAAACTCGAAATCGAGGATAATCTACTTATATGTACACCTAGTATTAGTAGCTCTTTAGAGATATTGGATTTGCCTTCTAATTATTTTTTTTCTGAAAGTTAAAATTACTTAGAAAGTTTGACGTCGTAATAGCAGGGAGGAACCAATGGCCTGTGTAATCAGAATGTTCAGAATCTTTGCTGATAGATCTAAATCAGAGCTTTTGACTCTGGCGCACAGTACTTGCATAGTTTGCTTTTGATGAAGCTATTTGATAAACAACTCGATAAATTTAATTATCTTTTTTCATTCGCTTGAAAGTATTACATAGCGAATATGAAACAAACTAATGCACTTTCATCTGCAGAAAGTGTGAAATTCGAAGAATTCCTGGATCCAGAACTTTATGGGCGAGAGCTTTCGCGAAAAAATAAAACGGTGTGTAGAAAACTATAATCAGCCATAGCCGAGGTCCAGCAGCGTATTATGAAAACATGAAATGTAACCCAAAACAAAATGGCTGCACAGATATGACGATAGGTCCACTGTGAGGACAGCATCTAAGGAAATCGAATAACAAATTACTTAGCGTCGCCACAAGGAAGAATATGAATATTTCAAACTGCTTGTTCTCAAAAAATCTTCAAAAAGACCACAAATAAATCTGCAAGCAATTGACGACTCTTTATATATCGGATGTCTTATGGTCTGATTATGGCAACTTAACGTAACTTACAGGCTCTCACTTAAAAATTCTCTTAAATGGATGTTGCTTGTAAACGAATAGCCGAAACTTAACGCAACTTAATGCCACGTCTTAATCTGTTTTATTTTGATTTTCTAAGCTCTAAGTACCGTTAAGTTAAGTTAAGTTGTCATAATCAGGCTTTTAGTCTCTATTCACTTCACTTCACTATCACCCCCTTCTGACTTTTTGTAACGATGCCAATCCTCTGAATGCCATAAAGTAATATAAATAATATAAAAATAAAACCGCAAAATAGTGAAGGTTATTAAAAAGCAATTAGGTAAATAAAATACTACGCAGTTATATAGTGTATTTGTTATTATTATACAAATGTATCATTTAGCAAGAGTTTTTTTTTAATAAAGTGTAATATGTTAAAATAAAGAAATAATTTTTAGACATGCAATCAAATAAAAAAGTGTATGTTTGCAAATATATAAATACATAATTAAAATTTGCAGTAAATAAATTTTGCCAATTAAATTAAATTATTGTTGAAATATTTATATGCATTGTATTAAAATAATAACAGCTGTACAGAATGTGTAAAGAGAAGAAAGGATAACCAAATTAAAACAAAAGTGTAATCAAATAAAACTTAAAAAAAAAATTAATCAAAATATGTTAATAAGCAGTAAGAACTAAAGAGCTGCCAGATCGTTTTGCGTATAAATAAAATAAGCATTTGCCAAATTGTTATTCCACAAGTGGTTGATGATTAGTCACATGCTCGCCGGTCAACCGGCTGCCAACGACGGCCGCACGCAGCGTTCTACGCAAGAAACTCTCCTTACGCCTAGGCGTAGCCTTTTTCGCTATAGCTTTCACATTTTTCTCTGTAGACTTTTGCCGTGGAACGCCATGCCCACCGCCACCGCCGCTGCCGCTGCCACTGCCACTACTTTTTCCACTACTACCACTAGCGTTCGAAACGGCATCATCGCTTGCTCGGCGCGGCGGCGTCGAAGGCGATAAGCTATAATTACTTTTATTTAACGGCATCGTTAGTGGCGATATGGGTGGCGACAATATCTCGCATGGCTCTAAGAGATCCTGTTCGGGTGAGAATAAGGACACCGCTGTCGCCTTTTTGGGACGTTGTCGCGAAGTGGGCGCTGTTGCCCGACCGATAACCGATTGTGCGCGCGACACGGTTGCCGCCGCACTGTTCGGCGAAATCGTGTGGTAGGCTTTGGAGGTGGCGGCGTATTTTTTGCTGCGTACAGTGCCACCGCTGGCACCCTTCAAAAGCGTGCGCGCCCAGTTGTTATTGTTAGGCTCAAATGCATGCGCATAAAAATCACTGTAGTACTCACTGCTGAAGGTTGACGCCGAAACGCTGGTGCTTTGTTTGCTATAATCCAATGGTTTATTGCCACTCCAGTCTACCAGATCACGATTGGCTTCTGAGGGGGGCGAAAAAAAAAAAAACGTGAAATTAATTTGATAATTTAAATGAAATCAGATGCAGTGGTGATAAGAAA
>NW_023458566.1:15681274-15684765 GCF_013731165.1 Rhagoletis pomonella
ATTAATTTGATAATTTAAATGAAATCAGATGCAGTGGTGATAAGAAACAATAATATTTATATAAGACTAAATAATGCGGAGGATCTATGTGTGTGTATGTATGTAGTATGTCAATTGTAACGAAAGTTGCTTGTGTATGCCCACCCTATTGATTTAAGTCTTATCTACTGAATATTCGACTGCTGCCGGTGAGTCGATAATCGTTTTTGAACAAGCCGCCATAAAACCTTAAACACGAAAAATTCGTCAAACGAGCCCATTCCGAGCCGAAATTCGAATACCTTTGATTCTTCCGCGCCAATATTGACTTCTTTCAAATGCCACATTTTATTAATTGCGCTATCCACCCTAAATTATACCAACTGATTATCATTTAATCATCACTCAAAATCACAGTCAACTACTATGTCAATATTGAAGCTATAATTGGGCAATTAAGCGAATTTCCGAAGGTTCTACACCAACAATGATTATCTAACAAAGTTACAAAAAAAAAAATTGAACATTAACGATAAGAGTAGGGTTGCCAGATTCTGAAACGGAGAAAGGAGTACCATTTCCAGATTTTTTTTTTTTGTGGAGTACAAGGTAGTACATTGCAATAAAAAGGAGTACGTTTACTCCCAAAAACAGTACGTCTGGCAACCCTAGATAAGAGGAAAACAGAGCATTTGAAGAGATAATTGCCGGCGCAAGTCAATCGTTTGGTTCACAAAACTAATTTAAGTTATTGTAGATATTCAGTGCATGCCCATTGCTCATCAGTCAGTTATATTTGCTTGTGCGCTTATCGCATTACACTGACAAATATAACTGATAATTATATAAATCTGAAATGCGTAGATATGAACATTTGTATATTGTAAATATTGATTGAAGCGCCAAATTATCGGTTATTGAAATTTAAAGGGCAAGTACTATAGTCTTGGGTACACTGAGAAAAAGGATTAGTTTCGACAACTAAAGATATTTAGTTCCCGAATTTTGACAATATTTGGGAACTGTTACCAAGGATTGGGAACTATTACCATCGATTTGTAATTATAACTAAATATATTAAAGCTTCTAATATTCATCTAGGTTGTAACAAATCGTTAATTTAGTTGAAGGGTTTGGTTAATACTAATAAATATTTCTTTGAAGCATATTTCTACAAATTCCATTCAACTTAACGTATGGTTCATAAAAGGATGTTATTAAGCTCTGCTAATGCAGATAAGCTTTCTTTCAACACGTGGTTTAGTCATAGTTACCAAATCTTAGTTGAGGCAACGACGATTTGGTTTGAGAGTGGAACATATTCATGCTTGTGAGCCACCCCTAAATAATGCTGAGCGCTCTCTGAGCACATACGAAGAGCGCCAGCTGAGCAATGCACACAGTCCCACTTATTGAATCGTTTGAATGTGCTAGTATGCCGACCATTGCATTGTGCGTGGAAATCATTGCACCGCTACCGCTGTTCGTATATGGGTGAAACACGCATGTGGTCCCAGAGCGCTCAGTAAGCTATGGCATGTCGATCGCTGCGCCATGTGTGCTATGACATGCCCATACTTGTTTGTCTCAGTTTCAGTTTTGCTATCATCGCGAGTTGTTTCGGTGCGCGCATAGTTTAAAGTTTAATTAAAAATATAAAGTTTGATGCCAACCGGGGTTTTTCAGTGGATATATAATTCACGTGAATTATATTTTGAAAGTGTCTATTTAGCTAAGGAAAAAGCAAAGCAGTATACTTCCAGCAGATATTGACCTGGGTTTTCGCACGACTGTTCCTGTTTCATCGTTGTTTTTTAAGAAATTCTTAACACCATATACACATGTATTATTTACTTTAGTAACTAACTTATGTAAATATGTACGTATTTTTATGCTTAATATATGCAAATAAAAGAAGAAAGTAAACACAACAAACATCGAGTAAATTTTTATTTGTGTCAAACTTAAACTTTTTTCCTAATAATAAACGGTTAGCTGATTCAAGTCTACAGCAAGTTCACAAAATTAATTGAAAACTTGTATCAACCAAAGCATTGTTTATATTTGCTCAGCAATGATTTTATTCAACTAACAATATTGTCCAATCAAGGTAGTCGTTTTGTAATTATTAACAAATATACATTTGTCCCAACTAGAAGTCTTAAGTAAATTGCAGACTTTCGTGAACTATATATTTATTTCGCCATATCCAACTATGCCACTTGATCACTATAACCAAATCTTGGTTATTATAACTAAACCTTTTTCTGGGTGTAGTCGTTTTTAAAGATGCCGAAACTACTCACGAGATAGTAATAATAGAATGAGTATTAATGAGTAATTAAACAAAAATACAATTCGATTAAATTTTTTTTTTACTTTACAAATAGTTTTTCTTAACTCATTAAACGCGAAAGCAAAAGAGGAAATTTATAGGAACCAAATTTTGGAGGATAATAAAAGAGAGGATATGTACAAAAACCCATAATAAAAAGTTTCGACCTCCATCAAGGGATGTATGTACGACCTGAAACATATATGTAACACTCGTGAATCTTTGTTAGGTAATACAAATTTTCCTTACAACAATATTAGTCCGCGAAATTCGAGCGTTACATATATGTAACACTAGCGTTTAAAGAGTTAACCTATGATATGTACTTCTTGATAACACTTTTATAAAACGCTACTTCAAATAAAAATGGTGTAATGGTTCAGATTTTGGAGGAAAAGTGCTCAAGACTGGTACCTTATCCCCATACGATATGTTCGATAACTCCGACCCAAACTCCGCTTTGACGGAATAAACTAGAAAAGAGGTGTGAAGCGGATAAAGGACAATAGGCGATTAGAAATACGACGTTGCTTTCTATTGAGTTTAGAAAGTTGTGGTTTTATACAATGTACAGTACAGAATGTCCGACTCAGATTTGCCAGAATTTTTTCCCGTCGTGGATAGGTTTCTGGGGTAGACAAATTGATTGATAGCCGACTTTACCGTTAAAATACATAATTAATTAATCCCAACGGCTTTTTACCCTCCATTCCCGCCCAACCGACACGAGGGGCGCAGTCCGCATGACGTACGGAACCTTTTTTTTTTTTTTTTTTTTATTAGTTTTTTCGTGCCGAGTAGTGGAAACAGGAGTTTGTTAAGTGTCGAGATCTAAAACTATTCAGCTACAGAATCAAATTCATCAGCTGATTGGATATGCTAAAGATAGTATTTCAATTATTGAGAGTGGAAATAATAGTTTTCTTTATAGTAAAAATCGAGTCCGATACGTCAAACGTGCTGGAATGACAGTTAAAATCTTGACATAAACCACGGAATGATTCGTTTAGTTCAAAATTAGTTTTGCATGGCTTTAAAAATAGAGGTCGAAAGTGTCTTGACATTCGAGAAGAAACATTAAAATTTACCTCAGCCAGGAGGGCCGGGCTATTAATCAAGCCTGTCATTAATTTTACGATAAATATTATACCCAGCATTTCTCTACGACTTGCGAGTG
>NW_023458566.1:15684865-15687787 GCF_013731165.1 Rhagoletis pomonella
ATTAATTTGATAATTTAAATGAAATCAGATGCAGTGGTGATAAGAAAAAATAATTATATATGACTAAATAATGCGGAGGATCTATGTGTGTACACAAATACATTTGTATGTATGTATGTAGTATGTCAATTGTAACGAAAGTTGCATGTGTATGCCCACCCTATTGATTTAAGTCTTATCTACTGAATATTCGACTGCTGCCGTTGAGTCGATAATCGTTTTTGAACAAGCCGCCATAAAACCTTAAACACAGAAAATTCGTCAAACGAGTCCATTCCGAGCCGAAATTCGAATAGCTTTGATTCTCCCGCGGCAATATTGACTTCTTTCAAATGCCATATTTTATTAATTGCGCTATCCACCCCAAATTATACCAACTGATTATCATTTAATCAACACTCAAAATCACAGTCAACTACTATGTCAATATTGAAGCTATAATTGGGCAATTAAGCGAATTTCCGAAGGTTCTACACCAACAATGATTATCTAACAAAGTTACAAAAAAAAAGAATTGAACATTAACGATAAGAGTAGGGTTGCCAGATTCTGAAACGGAGAAAGGAGTACCATTTCCAAATATTTTTTTTTGGAGTACAAGGTAGTACATTGCAATAAAAAGGAGTACGTTTACTCCCAAAAGCAGTACGTCTGGCAACCCTAGATAAGAGGAAAACAGCGCATTATAAAAGATAATTGCCGGCACAAGTCAATCGTTTGGTTCACAAAAATAATTTAAGTTATTGTAGATATTCAGAGCATGTCCATTGCTCATCAGTCAGTTATATTTGCTTGTGCGCTTATCACATTACACTGACAAATATAACTGATAATTATATAAATCCGAAATGTGTAGATATGAACATTTGTATATAGTAAATATTGATTGAAGCGCCAAATTATCGGTTATTGTAATTTAAAGGGCAAGTACTATAGTCTTGGGCAGTCGTTTTTAAAGATGCCGAAACTACTCACAAGATAGTAATAATAGAATGAGTATTAATGAGTAATTAAACAAAAATACAATTCGATAAATTTTTTTTTTTTAATTACAAATAGTTTTTCTTAACCTATGATATGCACTTCTTGATAACACTTTTATAAAACGCTACTTCAAAAAAAAAAAAAAAATGGGATATGGTTCAGGTTTTGGAGCAAAAGTGCTCAAGACTGTTACCCAATCCCCATACGATATGTTCGATAACTTCGACCAAAAGTCCGCTTTGACGGAATAAACTAGAAAAAAGGTGTGATGCGGACAACGGACAATAGGCGATTAGAAATACGACGTTGTTTTCTAATTGAGTTTAGAAAGTTGTGGTTTTATACAATGTACAGTACAAAATGTCCGACTCAGAATCGCCAGAATTTTTTCCCGTCGTGGATAGGTTTCTGGGGTAGACAAATTGATTGATAGCCGACTTTACCGTTAAAATACATACAATAAAATAGTTACCATGAACCACGGTTTAAAATAAAAAGACGAGCGGCTCTTTGCGGTGCATAATGAAAAACGTTCCGGTTACGTAGACCCAACTGCCGTGGGAGCGACAGAATTGCACTTCTTACAGGTTTCGTCCCTAACAGGTTTCACCGTGTTTATTTTAATTAATTAACACTCCAATCTACGGTCAACTGGCATAAGCTGCGCAGACCGCGTAATTCTATTTTTTCTATTTTTTATTTTTTTATGTGTCACGAAAGGCAAGAATTTGATAAGTGATGGATCTTCAACTTTTTTGCTATGTAACAAAATTTAGCAGCTAATCAAACAATATTCTGGGATATCTTCTAACTCCAGAGAAAATTTAAATAGAATTGCTGATCAATTATTTTCAACACTGAGAAAATATCTTGAACGAATTTTCAGAACTCATAAAAGGTATGACGGATATTTTCGTTTGAAAGAATCGTATGTACAATAAATTTGCTTATTTTCATACGGGCCTAGGGAAAACACTAGTGTATTGAATTTTTGCATTATTTATAATTTATTTTTTTTTGCGTTATAAAGTTTTGTGTTTTTAATACAACAGGGTTTAATAGTTTCTAATAACTAAAATTTTAAAAACTTACTGTAAACATTGACGAGTAGCTCAAAAACATCAGCGCGCCCAAATTGCATGGATATGTGTAATGGAGTGTAGCCCTGAAATGAAAAAAATGAAAGTAAAGTAAAACTAATTAAAAACCACAACAGCCAATTTTACAAAGGTAAAGGCTTTAAACTACAAATCACAAAACAATTGCAAGAAATTAAAGTTTCAACAAATTTAAAGCGTAACACGCCTGGCCTGATAGTCAACCGGAATAAATTTTTGAGAAGCGCTACGAATTTCCCAATTACGTGTGTATGTATGTAAGGATGTATGTATGTATGTATCTTTCAGATACAGCAATGTGTGTATTAAAATGCATGTACTTATGTCTTCGGAAAGAGATTGTCAATCAAGTTTGTAGCATTTTAAAATTTCACCGAAATTGACATTGTCTAGGCCGCTGTTGTGTAACATTTCATTTCATTTCATTTCATTTGTTGTAGCAGTTCGAAATCTGTTACACAATTGGCGTTATTTTCAATTTCACAGCGAATACGAAATTTTACGTTTTACAAGTGGCAAAAGACAAATATCCTTTGCACTTACAACCGCACAGACATGTATATAGCGAAAGTGGAAAGATGCTCTTTTTTCGAAATGCCTCCTGGGAGGTGTGATTGCCAAAAAGGGTTGTGGCAACATCCTGCCACTTACATACCATATAAATATTGTATGTACGAGAATGTACATACATTTGTATGTATGTAAATGTATACTTTCACTATAACTGTGTGGATAGGATTGAACAGCACATGTCACATTTGGTATTAAAACGTAGAGGATAGTGAGTGGAGTGACAGGCGCAACATTTCAATTGGAAATA
>NW_023458566.1:15687887-15693841 GCF_013731165.1 Rhagoletis pomonella
AGAGGATAGTGAGTGGAGTGACAGGCGCAACATTTCAATTGGAAATATTATGCATTTTTTGCACATTTTAAAATCGAAGACAAAAAGACGAACATGCTGTTTTATACAATATAATAAAATGTGACTTCATTTTGCATGAATTAATATGTCAATGTAACATAGAAATCGTACGTACAAACATAAAGACGTTAGCGATGGGAATGTTTGGTTAGGGGATTTTAAATTAAAATTAAAATTTTAATATTTAATGAGTTGCTAGTACAATTTTTTTTTAATAAGAGTCATAAACCCCGCGCACGCTAGCAGGATCTATTATGCGTGGCTCTCCGTCCTATACGGGAAGGACTCCAAGGACTTTTTGTTTAAAATTTTTGACGCATTGAGTGTAGCCACGCCTAAGGGAGCTAATCTGCGAGAATGTGTTCTGGCGTTACTTCGTCCAGCTCGCAAAAGCGACAGACGTTTGCTTCCGAAAGATTCATTTTACTGAGATTATAACGAAGGGAGCAGTGTCCCGTATAGTACCTAGTGAGATTTTTGTGGCCCTCTCGGTCTAAGTTAAGTAGTTTCTTTGAAGCCTCATTTAAAGGACAGATAAATCGTTTGGCTTGTCTCTGTCCGGTGCATTTCATTCAACGCCTTTTGAACATTTTTTGATACGGTGACCATTTGTACCGATTTCGAGAAAATTGTCCCACGGAATATTTTTCTTACATCGGGACGTGTAAGTGTACCGATTGAATCTCGATTTTCAGTGTTTTATGTATTAATTTATAAAGAGTCTCCCTGTACTCTGGCCCAAAAACCATTTTTTAGACAAACGCGGCAGCTCTTTCGTAATCACATAGAACATAGTATGTAAGGGAGCTATAAATATAGTCAGCCTCCTTATTTTCTATGATCATTGGATATGTTTTATTCTGTCAAATTGCTACTCTCGCTATATTGCAATCTACCATTCTTGTATAATTTTTTTAAGGCTTTTATAATTATTTGTTAAGTTTCTTCTTTAATGAAACGATTTAACTCGAATTTAGTGATATTATAAAAAAATAATACTAATTCTATAAAAATATGCATGCTTATGAAAATGACAGTCCTTGGCCCGGTATGAATCTATGTTTACGTGGCTTGCTTCGCCGAAAATTTTTTAAGCGTCTTTTTTCGTAATTTTTTTTTTCATGCGACCTTTTTTGCCATGAAAACACTCGCGCGTCTTAATTCTAGTGTCTAGTGACGATATGTATATATAGTGTGTATACATTTTTGCTATAATTTTTCAAGTTTTTTCTCTTTGTTTAGTTTTAAATAAAAAATTTATGTTCGGAAATCTGGTCACCGTATATACATATGTACTAGCTTAGAGGTTTAAAATATTTTAAAATAAGTACATACATACAATATAATAATAATATTTATAGTTTTACTTACGCCATTCTGTCCGTGGTGAGCAACAATTTGTCAGCAACAATTTGAAAAAAGGAGAATTAAAAATTAGTTAATAAATTAGAAATTTGGATATCTGTATGTATGTATGTGCATATATTTACTACTTATGTACATACATATATGTATAGTTTTTCAAAGTACTCAGTACAAACCGTTCTTGCATTCACATCTGCCTTGTATGTGCCCGCTATTAGTTTAACGACGTCCTGGTTCCCATGTTTGGCAGCCCAATGCAATGCGGTCTAAAATCGAAAAAAGTTATATATTAGTGTTGAATGGTTTTAGTGCGTCCAAAAATAATTAACAAAAAGAAAAGAAACATATAATGTGCAATTATAAACTATGAGCATATAAGTTTTGAATAAGTATAAAAAATAACTAATAACTTGTTGCCATTTATGGGATATTCTACCGGAAATGGGAGATTTTGAGCCAAGACACTTTTTGAGAATGTATACATATGACAAACACGTGGAAACGAAAAAAAATTATCCTACGATGAGCGCATCCTTATTATTATAAAGAGAGTGATTAGAAATTTAATCACATCGTACACACATCTTTTTTTTTTTTAATGCTAACATTCGTTTAATAGATAACGTGTTCTTGTAGCTTATTCCACTGAGAAAAAAGTTCAGTTACATCAACTAAATATGTTTGTCTTAGCACATATATGATTTGTTAATATTTACCTTATTTGCTTATAGTAATCAAATCTTGCGTTTAGAGAAATATATTTAGCTGACTCTTTTCACAGTGTAAGTTTCTGTGATCCCTTGAAGTGAAACTTCTTTAGCGGCGGTTGGTTGGTTGGGAGTAAATTGGCAAATTCAACGGAAATTGCACACGGAAATGGTTGGGGCTGAAACAAGTGCTTCTTGTGTGTATGCACATGGTATTAATTTAACAAAAATTTGGTAATAAAACACTTAGAAAAAGACCAATACAAGATTGAAAGTAAAGGTGAGTACGTACATAGATAAAGAAAAGGATAAAGGCAAAGGTAAAAATAAAAGCAAAAACAAAGATGCGTAAAGATATAGGCAAAATTGAAGGCCAAGGTAAATTTAAACACTTTACTTATATAAGGGCAAAGGTGAAGGGGAATATGTAGCAGAAGAAAATGATAAACATAAAAGGAAAGACAAAGAAGTGAAGTGATGAGGATACCGATAAAAGTAAAGATGAAGATAGGGAAAGAAAGATTAAAATAAAGGTAATTAAAGAGGAGAGGATATAGAGAGAGACACAGAGATTTATCGATTTTGTTATCGATATTTATCGATTTTGTTATCGATATTTATCGATTTTGCTATCGATATTTATCGATTTTGCTATCGATATTTATTGATTTTATTCTCGATATTTATCGATTGTTCTCATTCGAGTAAATTCCTGACAAAAAAAAAATATTACACTCATGTGGTTATTCCAGCGCTGTCCCGGAATTTTTTCTGGAATTCCCACTGCTCATTTGTGAGAAGAGGAAAAACTGGACACGTTGCTGCGAAACTAACGTAAACTCTAAAAACTTATGCCAATACCATGTGAAAATCCCGAAAATCAATATGTATTATTCAAACCCGATTGCTTTTGGAGTAGAATGGACTGATTTTGATTTTGCAATTTCCAATTCTCTTCAGTTTAAGCTAATAACCGTCCATATTTGATGCCATATACAATTTGTTTTACTGCTTCTAACTTAGAATTCTAGGCAATTTTCCCTTCCTCCAGTCTCGGGAGCGCTACTAATATATATTCCTAAAAAAATCATGTGACAAAGTTTTTCTACAGCCTGTTTTTTTTCAATATGCAAGTAATTTGTATCTTACAGCTTGAAACAAAAGCATTCTCAAATATCAACAGGCCGAGCAATGCAGCCAGAAGGTGCAACCAAGTAGCCGTTGCAACATGCGTCGTCCTGTCATCCGAGCGGACAAAGTGTCTCGATGCGTGTTAGTAACAAAAATTACAAGCAGTAAAACAAATCGTCGAGCAAAATAATACGACGTGCCATTAACAGGGACGAAAAATAAATTGCTTTGAAATAGTGAAGCGTCTGCAATAAGCCATTATGCGAGTAGCATAAACGCCAACCAAAAATTCATACACGACAAAGCGTACAGTATTAGCGTATACAATCAAGAAAAAAGCTGAAGCTGAAGACGGAGGCGGAGGAGGATATCTCTCAGTCGCCATGGCCGGCTGTATTTGCTTGCCGACTTTGAAGGCCTTTGAACGCCTCTCGAACAGTATGACTTTACCGATAACAATGGCCGGCTAGCTGCTGGCTGGCTGCTGGCTGGCTGACTGACTGTGGGACTACAGTGATATCGCTACCAACGCATCTGTGCCTTTTTGCCCTAAATGGCCAATCTGCTCCACTTCAGAACACATTTGTTCGGCCATCAATTGAATTGCAACCGATGAGCCGAGGTGGCGGCATTGAATACCAACTGTTGCTGCTTCAGTATTGACCACTCTATCCCGTCCATTGGCAGTCAGTTTAGGAAACAACAGCCACAGCTAAGGCAAGAAGCAACGCCCGCAGCAGAGCCAGCAGCAGTAGCGCAGTAGCAGTAGCAGCATCAGCAAAATAAATAAATTACCCTGCATAAGTGAATTCTTGTTTCAATTATTTTCATGTTAACATAATAATTTAGCAAAATAAAATGGTTCGAGCGAGTTTGTTGTATGCACAACAGTTCATTGGACGCGCCTGAGCATAGGCCAAACTCATCGGCAGGCAGGCGGGCAGGCGGGCGGGCGTACGGCAGTGGGAGAATGCTTTAAGCCTAATGGTGAACTTTCCAAAGAATTGTCTCCGCCACAATGGTCAGCCGCAGCTATGCAAGACGGCATACCACTCCAGCACATTAATACGCCTGTTGCTGCCGGACACTCTGCACGCATTTGGATGTACTGCGGGCGAAGAGTGCGCGGTTAAACGTGGAATTCTTGGGAATTTTCGGTTGAGCGGCGGTAGCTGCATCAGCCAGTATTCGATCGATGGTCGATGTATTGTCTTGATCTCATCGCCACAGTGGCCGCTGTGCTGAGGCATCTAGATCAGCGGTGCAGCACCTGTGGTGGATGACTTTGCTTGGCCAACTGCTGACTCTATCGGCTTCATCTGCTTGTCGTCGGCATTTAATCTCAACCCATTGTCCTAGACATCTTTCAACGCTTAGCGAACAATTGTTTGGTGCTTGCTTTGGTCGGTGAGTTTGATTTTTGCGGGCATTGGCCGCTGTACGCCCTGGTGATGAAGACAAATGCATTTAGGAAAGAAAATAATTTTACATAAATATGCACATAATACATACATACATATGTACATCTCGGATAATAAATTTAAATTTTCCCCTGTATCTTTTATACGATGCTAATATTTATAAAGCTCTGTTTGATTTTAATAAAACATTTAATCGATTTGCGGAGCTTTCGTCATAAACTTATCCATAAAACTCCATTTTTAATGTATCCGTTTTTAAGTATGCGAACGTTTGGATGTGAAGAACCAGCCCTTCGTATTCGCTAAGAAACCCGCGAATCCTGTTTGCGTCCCCCTCAGAGACTATTTGGAATTTCTGGAGTGGCTTAGACCCAATCAAGGTAATTGGAGCCAAAGAGGAGTAGAGTAAGAAACATATTTACATATTCTGGAGCAGTAATTAAAAGGATGCCTGTGTTGTTTTATGACACAGAGGCTTGCGGTTTCCATTGCAGAACTACATAAGTATGTATCTCGATACCTGTTACGCAAAATAGCCGAAAGTTCTTCCCCCCGGCAGTAAATTAGGCCTCAATCACACCCGGAGCTGTATGACATCAATTTGATAGGTCCGCAAAATGACGTTGATTAGGTGCAAAGCGATCAACAAGGCATAGCTCGGTATTAATTTTTAAAGGAACGAGAGCTGAACATAGACGTTGTGACTATCAGGCTATTGAACTCGATTTTTGATGCAACTCTGTTTGACTCCCAGAAGGTAGTTCTCTATCGTTCTAAGCGATGATCAAAAAATCTTTAACCATCATCGAACTCGACTGTTTCGACCATTTCGTGGTTCCGAAACCGCAGGATTGTAATTTGACAGCGGTCAAAATGGACGATCAACAGCTGTCGTAAAGCCTAAGCATAGTTCTTACCTATCATCCTTTTGCTCGTTCCAACGAAAACAACGATGCAGTAAACGCAAGTGTGACCAAAGTTAGGAATCTATCGATTCGTTTAAGTCATTAGAAATTGACACGTCTGGAGTATTCACAACAATGTCGCGTACGTGTCGTATTGTTGTACTTTAAAGTTTAAGCGGCTAAAAATATATTTAGTAGCATTGCAAGATACCATAAATGTCACATTATGAATGTTCACACTGCAGTGTTAAGAAATAGTTAGTTGTGTTTTCAAGCGCACAACGAAAGCCGCCACATGAAAATGAGACCATTCATATCGTAGTAGATATTTACGTCGATCGGGTGCTCGAATAGCAGAATGTGGG
>NW_023458566.1:15693851-15709219 GCF_013731165.1 Rhagoletis pomonella
TTGTTTTTACTTTCAACTTATTTTCTGTTTCGTTTTGCTATTTGCGTTGCAGCCGCCTTCTTCGATGCTTATCAGCGAGTCGCAATCTTTGCCATCGCACAGCCAAAACAAAGGCCAGTGGTGGCGAGCAGCAGCGAAACTTTACCAAAGGAATGCTTTTCAAGAGATTTATAATGATTTTGTTTTGCCCGAAAATTGCCAGCAATTCCATATCGGCAAGCAAGTTGAGTAGCAAATAAATTTCACAACAAAAAAAAAAAAAAAAGAAAAACGAAAAGCCAAAAACCTTCAAATTCTCAGCTTTGAATTTCAGAAGCCTACAAAATTCAGCAACGAATTCTTTTGTTGGTTTTGAGTGTCACTTATCGCTTCGCAATGCCAAGTGCGAAATATTCCGAGCATTTGCGTCTGATCACGATCAAATTGAATTGACCAAATCGAAAGTGGGGAAGTCGAGATTAAGTAGGCGATCCAAGTGGCAGCCGCAGTGCAGTCGAAAGTGGTCACGGTGTTTGTGACAATAATTCTCAGTGGATTATTCGTAGATATGTACGTAGGTTTATGCTATATGTATGTACATTAGGGCGGGTCAATTATTTGAACTATGCGGGTAGGGTATACCAATAGTATCCTAGCTGAAATTCTTAGTGAAAATAGGATTATTTTTCCTTAGCAACGGTTTATGTGCTGTAGTGTCGTAAAAAAGTGTTTGAATTGTTTATAAAAACATTGGTATGAGGAATTTTAAAGCAAGAAAACGTAAATTTTATTTTTTCCTTGAAATTTAATTTTCTTATTCAACTCAAGTTCAATAGAAAATATTAGAAATAAAACCACACGTAACTGAACTTTCTCTCGCTTTTATGATCGCTTCTCCTACACACGCATTGAGTGAGCGACTGCAGCCCAACATTTTGCGTTTGACGACGGCAGTACAATAAAAAAGCGTTATGTTGCGCCTTCAGGCGGATGTTTTAAGACAAAGAAAAATGACGCTATTTTTAATTTTTTTTTTTTTTTTTGAAATTCAAACACTTCTTTACGGCACTATATCCCATAAAACATCGGTGTGGAAAAATAATCTATTTTCGCAATTTGGCAACCTCGAAATTGATTTCACATCAACGGTTTCTTCGGGGAATTCTCTTAGAATTTCACCTTGAATACTAATATCCCCTATCCGCATAGTCGAAAAAAACTCCCATACAAAATTACATGCCCTAATGTACATACCCACATACATATATACATACCCACAATATCATTGTCGGAGCTTTGTTGAGCAAGTAGTAGCCAGTTTGGTTGGCAGCCGTGAGCAGTGCTGGTATTTATGGCATTTTGCAGTGCCCAGAGCATGACAGCATTCAGAAGTAAAACGAAAATATATAAAATCGAATATTTGCAAGCTTCTCGTGGCTGATAATACATTTTATGGCAAAGTTTGGCTTTAAATAATTGTTTGTTTACATCACATACATACATACGTATATATATCTATAATTATGGATACTTAAAAATTAAAACAGATCTGACGATTAGCAAGCTAACAAAAAATATTGGTTTTACATTCAGTCATTTCCCTGCCTTTACCAACACATCGCTCTCACACTCAACTCTGTATTTTCACACAGCTTTTTGCATTCGGACAAGTAGTTAGTTAACATGCAACATTGGCACAAACTATTCACCCAAAAATTCAAGGAATATTTTTATGTCTTCACGGCCAGCCTACTATGCTTGGCGAGACAATGAAGTGACAACGACATACTTGCATTTTGTCAATTGCTCATTTGGCTATGTGTCATGTGTCAGTAGTCATGCAGAGTTGCAGCGCGGCGGCGGTAGTTGGTTGGTTTTTTAGCGACTGGTGGTGACTGCCGTGCGACATGTTCTGCGCTTATTGCCAGATTAATGGCAGCTGATAAGGAAATGTGTAAATTTCTACCAACTTGTCGTCGTAATGCGATTTTTTTTTTTTGCTTGTTTGGCAGTCGTATGTACGAGTATGTAAAGGTTATACGTAGAATGTGTGTTGCATGTAGCAAACCTGTTAGCTGCTAGTCAGTCGGCAGTTGCACATTATTGCTGTGCTGAACCGCTGCAACAAGGTGCCAATTAGCGAATTGTTTGTGTGTTATTAAATTAATAATAAGCTGCGCCGACTTTTATTGCATATACATACAAATGTGCACATGTATGTATGTATGTATATATTGTAGAAGCTATAGCAGTGATAGCGGCGCAGCAATTGGAGGCAGCAACGCGCTTGTTCATAAAAACAATTGATGCTCCACGCGTTACAAATGTTCATTGAATGCGACTTAATGGCTTTTTAACACGCGGCAAATTGATGCGCGCCAATAACTAGACTCAGCAGTAGAGGGGAGTTTGCTACTCAACCCAAGTTTATGCTTATACCATAAATATGGGGATGCTTAAAAGCTTGAAGGCAGTTTCAGATGCGAGCAGGAGGCAGAGGCCAGCAAGAAATATTAAAAAAAACAAAAAAATATGATAGTGGAATCCTAGGCAGGGCTAATTTAGGAAGTTAGGCACACTGAGGCTTACTAAGTTCGTTGGAACATCTTGCAGGGGGCGCGTTAGACCCCTTTCTAAAAGTAGAATCCATTTTATGAACTTTTTTAATGATTACTTTCTGACAAACTCATTTAACGTAATAGCGAGGAACACCTTTCCGCAAAATTATTGTGGTCAGCGTACGAGGGTTATGTTTTTACGAAAAAGTTACAATGATGTCGACGGCGAAAACCATAATATGTCCGATTACCTTCAAAATCTTCCAACTAAATACAACGACTACAACTACATACATACATTACGACTTACCTGAAATTTCTCAAAAAGGCTTATAGGTACAGGGGTGACTAACCTTTCTGGCGCTGTGATAAGCAGGCAGGCCTCTTAAGCATATGGACAGCCTACAGCTGTTGGTGTTGAGATGAGAAAATTTCGCGGCGAGTTTATGAAAAGTGTCTGATAGAACAAAAACCTTATATCTGTATAACATAACTTACACAGGTTTGGCCAGTGCCAATGACCTTGACAGCATCAGGCAAATAATTAACCTGACTAAATTTTCGTCACAGAAAATGTGGTTCAATATATTTCATCTAGTGTGCAGACAGTGACGCTTCAACATTCGGGTGCCTGAAGTGACAAGTTTTTCATTCAGAAAGGTAGGTTGTGTACGTATATTAGGGTGCTTGCTTATCAGTCTTAAAGCTCAAACAGATGGCAACGTTAATCCGGATTAACTCGGACTTAATCCGGATTAACTGCAGTTCATATCCCAATCTAGGTTATAGCAGAGTGCTCTTAAGTGAAGACTTCTTATTTTTAAAAGATAAGGACCTTTGCTCACTCGCATAATACACTACGCGGCAATCTGGTTGCGGTAAAAGGGAATTTCAATAGCACTCGCTGCAATGTGGGATGTATTGCCGCACCATATACACTTTTTTTTTTGGTCTCACAGACCGCTAGGCATACTGGGAAAGAATTATTCAGTTTTTGCACAATACGAAACCAGATTTCTTTGCTCTGAGTGGAGAATTTTTTTATCAGGGCCAGTGGTCGAATTTTCGTTATCCCTGCCAACTTATACTCCAACGGTTTTATGACTTAAGTTTCGGCTGTTTTTGAACTGCATTGCTTTTGATTGAAAAGTACGGGAATAAAATCGGGCACTCCAAGACTAGGCGTATCTAATATTTAATCCTCCCAGGACTGGTTATACCCTCACGAGCAGAAGGAATCCTAATCGGAAGGACATTAAAGTGGTGAATCCAATGGCTGCAAAATTTGGGTGTTACCACCGACTCGAGCAATGTACCAATGGCCCTTAGCAAGCGGATGAACCGTCCATAAAACACCGTTCGCGGTGTGACCATTGGCATGCTTTTTTGTTTTTTAAATGTTCTTATGTTCGCATAACAGCTGGAAGTAAACTTTTAGTTGCACTCGATGTTCGAAAACTTTGTAAGCTGACACTGAAAACTCATCGGTAAAATCTTTAATTAATTAAAATCAAATTAGGGAATGTTTGATTTATCAAAATTATTTCCACGACACTTGTACATTTAGTAAGTCGTATTAGCCAGCATAATGTATGCATATCCCTACGGTGACCATCCGTCCTTTATTATACGGGAAAGTCCTCTTTTTTGACCCATTGTCCTGTTAATTTTTTTATTTTATACGGGACGCCAAATGTTCCGTATTTCTTTTAATATCCTGTATTTGTCCCGTATTCGGTGCTACGACGCCTTAACAGCTCATTAAAATGGCATGCCTATGAACGAGTTTTAAGTGGTGTTGGCATATACTTAATCGTAATTTTCTTTATAAATAGTTATTATTTTCAAATCTGAATGCCTGTGATTCGAATCGAGGAATACATACAGTGGCCAAATTAGAAATTAGCACTCGACATTTTAGTAAGTTTTTGCTATTTTTTCTTAATTTATTTAATGTTTATTATTTTTTTATTAAAGTAAAGCTCTTTTCCTAACAAAAACCATATAATACCAAATTTCAAACTTTGAGCAAAAACTATAAAAATTAATTCTGCAATGTTTCAGCAAAATTTCAAACTTTTTAATTAGAATCTTTAGAAAAAAATTTGGTTTGCAATTTTGTAACTCATTAAAATTGAGTAAAAAAAAAGGGGGGGGGAAAAGTGCTGCTCTTTTGTTTCTTTTTAAAAAAAAAAAAAAAAAAATGGTCGAAGATACATACCTACTTTGTATGAAAAAAATGCGTAACACTGCCAACGAAAAAAAAATGCCAAAAATTAGTGGTAGGCCCTGCCGACTTAAAACTGCACTTTCTTATACTAAAATTTAACGATTTTTTTTTAAACAAATTTTACGGGTTAAAAATCTCGAGAAAATTATCCCACAAATTTTTGTTGTTACTATAAGGATACTGTTTCAGGGAAAACAGTGTGGAAAAAATTTTCCAAATTATTTTTTGTTCCGTATTCGGCTTTCATAAATATGGTCACCGTACATATCTCCCATAAATGACTACCCAGGGAGTACTCTGCACAAGCGGATTCATTTTTTCGTCCAACTAAACGATGCGGGTAACAAACAACAAATTTGTATTACTTTTTGTTTAAAGTCAAACAAACAATTCAGGTAATTGCAATGCGAACAACGAGTCAACATAATCGGGTGAACAAATCAGCCACAATCGACTTTGGTTGCTGGCGACGGCCCAGCGGCTCTTGAAAAGACAACCGCCACAGCAGCGCGACCAACAAACAAATGAGCTTCGAAATTCAAATACAAACTCAAACGCAGCTACGAATACACTTGCATGTGTACATACTACATAAATACAAAGCACAAATACGAAATTGCAATTGCAACAATGAAAACAAATAACAAAGCTCAAGTGGGGCGACATTTGTCCGTTGCGACGAACTCCGGCGTATTCGGCGACATTTGTAAAACAACGAAACAAGTTTGTTCAACATAAATGCGACAAAATTTGCGCGCAGTTTGTCATTTTTCTGCAAGGGAATAACGGCGGCGGCATTCGGGTGTGGGTATGGGTGGGGGCGGACAACGGAGCTAGTACGACTGCAAGTTGCGAATGTAAAGCGACGCGGCGGATGAGTGAGTGAATGCGGGCGGCGCGTCGGTCGGTCAGAACAATTGCAGCTGCCCGTTCGGAGTGCATGTCGAAAGTGACACACGCAAATGCGGCCTCGGCTGAGGGCAAAAGGAACAATGGAGATGGATGGAAAAAGTGCAGAAGTAACTATGAACGTGAAAGAGAAAGACGTGCGGAATGTCACTCGCTAGCCAGCTCAATTGCGCTGGTGCAATAAATCAGTGCGGCATCTTATAAATACATCATCGCCGGCGCAGCACATTTATTCGCACATGATTATGCTGTTCTGGTTGTTATTGTTGTTGTTGTTGTTAGTTTTGAAAGGCGGTGCCACGCACACGAACATACATACGTACATACACTCTCGCTCAACATCAACTTACAGTTAATAGCAATTGAATTTATGATTGCGCATCGTCTGATGTTCGCTGATGCTCCCCTGGCACCCCACCCACCAATTTTGCCTGTCAGCCAAGCAGTCGTCAGCAATTCGAGCGGAGCAAGCGAAGTGATTGTCAGAGGCAACGAAGCGTACAATGCGCTGGCGCCAGCGCACAACTCGGAGCAGAAGTGCTGCTTCTACTACGGTTAGTGGCGCGAATTCATGAAACTCACACTTCCCACACACACACACACACATGCCCCACAATAATATTTAAAATCATCTGGTAGTTAGTTGTTCCATTGCGCTGATTGGAGCTCATCACTCAACAGATGTTGTCGTTACTTTGCCATGTTTGTGCGCATTTTATTTGTTTTGTTGCATTGCCATTTGTGCAAGCAACTCATAATTTTTGCAAACTGCAGCAATAACAGCAACAAAAAGCATGCAAAGAGAGTGCAGCCATGGCAGCACTGCGAGTGCAGCTAATTAAGACATACAATCGTTGCAAATTATGTTGTTGTAGTGGTTTTTGTTGTTTTTCTTTTGTTCGTGTTGGAACTGTTTTGTGTAACTGTTGCACAAGACTTAATTTAATTAACGCTTGCAACAAGTTTGTTACAATCCCAAACGGTTTGTATGCAGTTAATAAATAACTTTTCGCATATTTGCGACTGAGCATGGAAAAATTATGACACGGAAACTTTGTAGCCGCGATATGCCTCGTTCGAGGCGCAATTTATTTTTTATCTGCAATATGGGGGTAAAAAAATTACAAAATCGGCTTGATAGTTTAAAAGGTATTTGAATCCGTTTCGAAATTCAAAACGAAGGAGATATTTTTGACGCCAGCAGCCCTTTCCCAGCATTACCATCAATTCTCATCGAAAAAATCCGTTCCCATACCAAAAAAAAAAAAAGTTTGTAACTACCGATAGTTTAAAACAATGATGGGCAAAACGCTACTCGCGAGTAGCGTCTGCGTCGCAGCGCTTATACGTATACAGAAACGACGCAGCGAATTTCACTTCAGTCTGCTTTCAGTTTTCATGAGAGTAACATCATGCTTCGCCGTTGAATATTTTTATTCGTAATTTTAGCGCGTTGTTGCCACCTATATATGTAACAATGCCCAAAATGGCTGCGTATGAGTGCCAATTATAGTTTTTGGTTTTAAGAAAAACCAATAATGCCCAATGCTTGTTACGTGGTAATACGACTACTTGGAATCGTACTTTTAATATGAGGCAACATTATTTGTCATGGTAAAAAAGTCAAACTGCCGAACTGTGTAAACCAATTTAAAGTGTTTTGTAATGGGTTTTATGTATATATGTATGTACGATACGGCAATTTAATATATTTAGTATACTTTATTGAATACTGAGTTTTTTACAAAGTTTAGAAATTTTAAATTCGTGAATTTTGTTGTTGAATAAACTATCATTTTTTAAAACATTAGTTTAATGAAATTAAATTAAAAAAACTTTTCATGCGCGTACATATGTACTTATAAAAATTAATTTCATAATTCATTATTTGAAATTATTTCTTCATTATTTCTTTATTATATTTTATTATTTTCGTTTCATGTTCATAATACAAATTAAATATAAATTTGTAAGAGCGTTTTCTAACCCGCGCAAAAAACGACGCACTTTTGTACAATATAGAAAAGTGGCAACTGTTACTCAGCGCGATTCACGAATACCATGACAAAATGAGATTGTATTGGTGTGCCCATCTATGGTTTAAAAGCTTATTTCGAGCATAGTGAAATAATAAAAAGTGTGGCAGATAGCAATGACATTCCAATTCCGGTACTCTTATTTGACAATTTATTATCACAACTTTCTCTTTGATTTGATTTTCACGTTAACTCTTTTGAGTGAGAACTTATGAATTTTGTTGATTTGAATAAAAAATTTAAGAAGAAATGCTAAGAAATTCTTGCCGCTTGTTTCCAAATGAGCGTACATCAAACTGGCTGACACAGTTCGAGTGTAATTCTGTCATAAAGAAGCTTCTCATAAAAAAAAATAAAAAAGCATTTGTTCTTCGTGAAAGGCGCAAAATCTCACTCCACCACATGACGAATTAGAATTTAATATCTAAAAAAAACCTCAACCGTTGCGCCATTTACAATACATCAGACCAAAAACTTATTGAATTGGTGAGTTAGTCAGAATAGAATGGCCTACGGCTAGTCAGTCTATGGGATCTGCGTTTTAATAAAAACTCACCACCGCATGACCGTGACGTAGACGTTGCTGCTCTCTATTTCTATCAACAGCAAACTTGGATATGTTTCTACGTACTTCTACGCTACGTTTGTGGGTAACCGCCCTCTTAGGAACTCATTATGACATTTTCGCTAGCTCATTTCTTGACAATTTCTTTAGAATAGCACAGCGCATTTTCTCCGCAACAGCGTTTTCAACTCTTACGGCGCATCTCCACAAGCAAATGTTTATTGCCGCGCTGCTTAAATTTTGACTGGCAGGTATGAGCCATGTCCAAACAAATAATTATGTGTAATTTATAACCCTAAAAAGCTTGCTGAACAATTTTCTAAAACATAACCATAAATAATTTAATGGAGAAGAGCTTTTTCTGATTTAGTATTAAAACTTCGACGTTGTTACTACGAACACGCTTTCTTTAAAATAAAAATATGGCCGTCAAATTTCCAGACTGACATTTCATTGCCGTTAATAGATGTCAAGATATAAGCCGGATATACATATTGCTCTTCATAAGCACTGAGCGTCCTCTATTCGCAATTTATATTGTGTGACATACATATGTTTGTAACAAGATATAAGCTATTGCCTGTGGAGATGTGGAGTTATTTATCGCTTGGAAAATTCAATACGTTGTTGTTGTTATTGCAGGATTGGTGCAACGTGGCAATAGTGGCTAAGCAGGCATTGGAGTATTGTTGTCGTTGTTGTATCGTTGAAATGTGACTTTTTGTTTTTTGCTTAGAACTACGACTCGCAAGAAAGCTTTTCAGGGGCATCATTGGCCTAAGTTAGCTGCATTAATCAGGCATAGGATAAGCCTGATTAATCAGCACGGAGCTTATTAGAATAAACCTAATAACTAAATTAAACTTCATACACTTTTTTTGGCTTGCAGTTAGCATAAATTGGCACAACAAGGGATACGCTATTCAAATAAATTTGTATAAATGAAGAAAACTTTAGCAATACTTACATACTAGTCCAATTATGATTTCGTTGCATTCGAGTTTCCAATTCGAAGATCCAATGAGTATGAAAAATAAAATAAATAAAGGATTAAAAAAATGTATAAAAAATATATATGCATGTGTATTAACTTTTACATAAAAATATTAGTTTTGTTATACAAATTCCCAAATTTTTAAAGGTTTGTATTTGTTAAGGGATTCTAATAACGATAAAAGACTCAATAGCGGATTTTATGGGCTATGTAACCAAAAAGAAAGCCAAAGCCAACGTTTTTTCAAAACCAATTTATTTGAAACAAATAAGCTGGCGAAGAATTCAAGCCAGATGGAAACTGTAGAGACGAAAAAGGGAGAGATCAAAAAGTAGAAAAAGAGGCAACGCTAAACACTTTTTGAAATGTCAGAGTAGGGGTTTTCGGTACCTCAGGTACCACTAGCAATTAAAAAAAAAATTTAGAACAATTCAGTTTTTAATCGACAGCATTTAAACACCGTCAAAAAATGTATCAAACACAAATTTAACCGGTTAACAGGCCGACCAACTGGAAATGAGAAAGGCACAAAATCGAGAATGATAAAATGCAGGTGAAATATATTCCTTTCTGAGTATTATTTTTTGGAAATTCGAACACCATCAAGGAAAATAAATGTACACACGTGTATGGTAATTATCTGCTAATGCACATTTGTAAGTAGCTTCCAATTACGCGAACCAGATAATGCAACTGGCGTGCTGGCGAGGCGATGCTACAATTATTGAGCTACTTTAGTTGCCATTACAGGGAATTTGATCCCGTTAACAACATCCTTCACTCACACGACGACAACGACCAGGACGACGAGGACGACGACGACGACGAAAAAGCAAATAACAAGCAGACAACCAGACAACCAGACAGACACTGATGTAGATGGACAGTTAGTTGTTGCCACAAAACTGAAGCGAGGAGTCCAAATGCAGTGGTAGTGTAGTTGCTGTTGTTGTTGTTGTTGTTTTTGTGGCAGATGTATTTATGAGGTACTTGCAATAATAAATGTCCTTGCCGCGTATTTAAGCCAAGTTCAAAGCGACAAACAACCGCAAGCGGAATGAAAGTCAAACGCGAAGCTGAATAGTGAAAAGGAGTCCGTAAGGAAAATGAGCAGCGTCGGAAATAAATTGCTTTAATGGTGCCAAGTATGATAATGAGGGTCATGCGATATCAAATGTATATATGTACATATGTATGTATGTAGATACGAGTACGCTGATGTACGGTTTGGTGCAGAGTGTCGAGTGGCAAGTGGCAAGTAGGGAGCTGTAAGAGTTGTGTAAGTGGCAGGCTCCTGCTTTATTTATGCGCTGCGGGAAACGCTTTGTGGTAACTACTTTTCGCTTGAATCGGCGTTGATATCAGCAGCAGCGTTCTTCTCGTTCTCCTTGTCGTTGTTGTTGTTGTTGTTGTATAGCAGTTGTGTTCGCCGTTTGCGATTGTCCAGTTTGATGCAAAGTCGCTCGAAGGCGTTTTCGATCGAAATTTGATATTTGTCTGATAAGAAATGTGCCTGCGGTTATTTGTAGCGGCAGAGTAGTGGATTATTTAGTGCGCGCTGCAAGAACGGTAAGCAAAGGCGTTGTTTGTTGCAGGCAGTTGATGAATAGTTTGAGATCGCTCAGAGCAACAGGAATGTCGAAAAGGCAAAGTTTTGGTGGTGACCGAGGATTTGCTAATTTACACTTTCGGAAGTAAGCTTTGCATTTTTGCCGAAGTGAAATGTGATTTCTATTATTTAATGCTGTGTGGAGTTGGAGTTAAATACCTATTCAGCATTTAGTCCATCGGATATTTCCTCAGATTCCTGATAAAAGTATGTATACTACCTTAGGAAATAAAGCCCCCGGACGTTATTGCCCTTTTGAAAAGGACCAATAAATTGTATCTGACCGGTACAATTCTGCAGTTCTCAGACTCACATTCACTCCTAAAAAATGTAACTTTGAATGCAATTTTCAAAACTTTGAACCACAAGTTTTAATGCTGTTACTCAAAATTTTTGGCAAAAAAAAATTGCAATGAAAACTGTTGCCGCCACACTTCTTCGCTACGTTTACAGTGCAAGCCATTAATCAACCAACATTTGTTTAAAAAATGCAGTTAAGGATCGCACTTGCCGATGATCTTTCGCTTTCGCCAGACGCGCCCGCGAAGAGAAACACCGCAAAGCAGTCTAAATTGTCGACAACTGTCGACGCTTTCACGCCCATCAAGACAGACAGACATACATCCCACCCCGCTCTACTAATAACACCAACTGCAATTGTACAACGACTCAACAGACGCAACAGAATTCCATTTGGTATTGTTGATTTTGCTAACGAGTTGCCAAAGGCAGTCCTGAAAAAGAGAGACAATCCACACACATTTGCCACAGATAATGATCGACGCGACACGCCCCCAGCTATTAGCTATATGTAGTATACACATACATACATACATAGGATTTGGAGAAAATACAGGCGGTCGAGCAGAATGCGGAGGGGAAGCGAGAGGCATGTTTGCCTGAATGAAGGAAGACATTTCAATTCAGTGCACTCAAAATATTTGTCTAAATGAAATGGGCGCACAACAAAGGCAGTCATTAAACAATTCCAGAACACACATTGTAGCTAAAATTTAATTACAGAGTAGTAACCACAGAAGCTAATGAGACTTTAATTAGATAAAGCGAACACATACAACACTACTCTTATATACTACACTTTTGAAAAATAAAGAAAAAAATGTTCCACTTACGCCCTGTTTTCCATTGGATTTTAGGTGAGCCACAGCGCCATTGAAGAAGTTTTAAAGCGAAATTAAATGCGCACAACAAACAAACAGGCAACAAATACAAAAAAAAAAACAACGGGGATAATCCATCATTTCGACGGCGTGCAGCAACATTTGTCCGTCCGTTGCATTTGCAAGTTTGCCGTTCATTTGTCATTCCAAAGCAGGCCGTTGTCAGTGTGGTGTCATTGTTTTTGTTGGAAATGGTGTTGGTGCAAACGATCAGCGATCGGTAAACGTTCAGGTGTTTCCAGCGGTGCATAACAGTTGAAATGATCATTTGTTAATGTTGTTGTCGTTGTTTTTGTAGTGTAATAATGTGCGATGATTGCAGGCGTTGATGCGACGATTTATTGGTGTTGATGATTGCAACCACAGGGTTGCAATTCATTGTAGCGATGCCATCAATATTCAGCAATTTGTTTGCGAAATTGTTAATGTTGGTGACAATGTGAGGAGGTGCATAAAAAGAAAGAAAAAGCGAAAATGATTTATGGTAAATAAGAAAATTATTTACATACGTATTAGTTCAAAAAGACTTATGTATTATACAAAAGATAAAATTTCATATATTATGCTTTAATCAGTTGATACTGGAGTGCCAGTGCCTGAATAAGAAGGTGCTTTGCTGACAAGATCTATTTTATGTTACACAAAAACGTTGTAAACCTGTGATTGAAATGGTTTTATAACAAATATAATCACTCACCTTTGATAAGATATACAAATTTGTTATACCAGGATTGGTATAAAAGACTTCCCCATATTCCGAATGACATAAACTTTTACACAGATAGCTCTAGAGTTGATGGAATAGCGAGAGAAGGAGTGTTTTCAACCGAACTGCGACTAGATAGCCTATCTCTTATAAAGCGGACGTATTTGTCATCCAAGTGCCAGGGTGGAGCCTCGATCAAATACCCGCTGAGCGGAAAAAAGCTTTCACAGCCTAATGACTTACAAGTCATAAGACCAGGAGTGACCCACCGGACCATTGCCGTAATTGCAAAAACAGAAAGGACAAGAAAAGGCGCTACTCCTTTTATGCCTTTGCTTGTCTTTAAGTAAAAGCAGAATACGCATCTTTGGCAACACATTCTTTCAAGTCCTTGCAGAGATCTCACAGGTGGAAATAAGAGTTTTCGCAAATTTCATAGCGTTAACCAAGTGCTTTGTGTCCTAGTGAGCTTTTTAACATCAAGGGGAATCGACAACTTCTTATGGTATTACAACCAGCCTACATAGGCCTATATATAGGTCGGCCGCTGTGGTGTAGTGGTAAGCAGTGCGCGCTTCCACTCCGCAACGCCTGGGTTCAAGCCCTGGTCAAAGCAACATCGCAAAAAATTTAGAAAAAAGGTTTTTTCTTAACAGCGGTCGTCCCTCGGCAGGAAATGGCACACCTCCGAGTGAATTTCTGCCATGAAAAACGGCTTCTCATAAAAATACAATCGCCGTTCGGAGTCGTCGTAAAACTGTAGGTCCCTCCGCTTTGTGTCACAACATCAAGGCGCACGCCACAAATCGGAGGAGAAGCTCGGCCAAACACTAACATATGTGTAAACGCCAATCTATTATTATTATTACTATTATAGATACAGAGGAAATACTTCTCATAACAATGAACCAGCACCGTTGCCGAGGTTGATGAATAATAACCCATACTCCAGAGGCGATGGTAAACCGTCAGAGTCCAGGCGAAAAGCTGATGGGCGCATTTACCAGCATTTACAAATAAGAATATTGAAATTTGAGTGTACTTTGCATAATCCACTAGAAGGGAGATACTGCTCTTGTGCCAATTACCGCGAGTATTCTTACCACTGAATACAAGGCAAAGAATATAAAGAAAAGAAGAGGCCATAATTTGAGATTCCTGCAACCCTCATATTATGGAGAATGTAGCACGCCTGTCTGAGTTCCAGCGGTGTCATATACAGCAAAAGCACGGTGCTGTTGGCGTTTGCAGAGAGCAAGGACATCAGTGGCCTTAACATCTTAAACTGTCGAAGTGTTTTTTTTTTACTTTAAAGGAGATAAAAGAGGTTGGTGTAGCGATGAAAGAGGAAAAACCAAATTCCTTCTGGCAACAGACAATGACGAATCCAGCGAGCTTTTCATTGACATGGACATAGTCAAACGCATAAAATTACAACGAATGCGCTGGAATGATTACGCTGCCGTGAAAAGACCGCCAGCCCTACACATATTGGTGGAGAATGAAGTGCACTTTATGAATAACAGGCGGAAGTTTTTCGATCCACGATAAATTTTTCAACGAACATCCGCCATTCTTGTCAATTTTGCTTTGGAGAGAAATCAGTTTTGGCGTTGTACCATCTTCAGTGTTACAGCATTCCCCGGGGGAAAATTTACGTGGACTTTGTATGCAATATTCTTTTTGCCGATAAGTTAATTCAAATAAGCGTGGAAATCAATTAACCGGGGAATACTGTATTTTTCCGTTTCGAATGGTTCTGATTTTCCGTTCCGCAGTTCATTATAGCAAAGTAACTTCGTGCGAACGCCGATATAAATATTTAGAAACACTCCGCAATATTCCCGCCAGTCATTGATTTTAGAATTGCTAAACAGGTCTAACCGTTTCCAGCTCCAGTTCTGCATTTCTAAATAAACAAAAAATCTTTAATTCTTTTAACATGACAACAGCTGTTTGCATTCCTTTAGCAGGTTGTAATAAGTAGCCTTATCAGCCCAATCGCAATCACATATAACCCACAGATTTATTATTAACTGCTTTTGTTTTTATGCCCAATAATAATAATAATTCGTAGTTATTATGGCATTTCGAGATTGAAATCATAATTTCTTGTCAAAATATGTGCACATTCCCAAGGCTGTTATACATACATACATACATGCATATGTACCCGCTTCCAACTAATTTATGACTATAACCTCGCTCTTAAGAAGATATCATTTGCTGTTTAATAGAAAAAAGCCACCCCAACCTACTCTCACTACATATTGTACATACATACATACATATATATATCGTGCAATTATTTTCTATTTACTAACACTGTAAACTCAAACGATAAGACCTAATTGATTAGAAATTACATTTCCGTTTCGCATTGACACCGAAACGCCCGAACATAACCAACAGCGGAGAGGGTAAAACAATTTAAGCATTCAACACACAATTCCCAAAAATAATACTTGTAATTTAGGCCAATTCATGAGCAGCACAAGAAGAAAAAAAAATTTACAAAAAAAAAAACTTGAAAACAAGGTAAACACAGGTAAAAGTAATCGGTGAAACTGACCCAAGCAAAGCTAACGAACCGACTAACAA
>NW_023458566.1:15709319-15724650 GCF_013731165.1 Rhagoletis pomonella
TTCAAATAAAGAACCGATGAGATTTGCAAATTTTATGCGTTTTTTTTTTAAAAAAAGTTATCAAGCTCTTAAAAAATCACCCGTTACAAACATACTATTTAGCATGTTCATACGTATGTATGAGTTTATGCATATTAGGGTGGTACAAAAACATTAAAGTCGGAATTGTAATGCAGAGAACCAGAGTTTCCGATCGAAAAATATTGATTTTCAAGAATTCTATACAAGTTCTAGGAAAAGTACTTTTTCTCCATATAAAATACATGGAAAACTTTGGGCGCTTTGAGCGACCTCTAAATATTTTTTGATTTCAAAATAAAAAATGGGAATATTTTTTCGGTATAAAACAATCCTAGGGGGTGAGAGCATAAAAATTCCGACTTTACTTTTTCACATGCATTTTTGGACCACCCTAGTACATATACATATGTGGTATATTTGTTTATTTGAATTGGAGCTTATTACTGCGAACCTTCTACATCCACTCCCTCATCGATTCCTAAATCGACCAATGAGTTTATAGGGTTTGCGCATTGCTTCAACTAGGCGCCGGATATGTTAACGCGCTTGCAACATGCAACGTGCAACACACAACAACAGCTAACAAGTAGAAACAGCCATGCAACAAAATCGGAATTGCAAAACATTGCTAGAAAATGTTACCGGTTGTAAATATTGTACTCGTACATTTATCGATAGGCGATCGACGCTCTCATCACTGCTGGACGGAGTCTCTAAAGTTCCAGAGTTTTTTGATAAGAGTCCAAAGGATTGTACAATATCAATTACGCGCATTGATAGTGTTGATTATTTTGAATATACTGGGGAATAACACAGACACGAGATTCAGAACTAAAAATCGGGAGCTATTTACTCGGGCAGAAAAGCTGTCAATAAATGGTGAAGGGCATTTAATAATACCTTACCATACACTGATACTGGCTGAAACGAATAGCTTCAAAGGACTACTACTTGCTGCTGACGTTACCAAGCGGTTACAGATGCATATTGCCGTTTGGTAGCAACCAGCTTCAATTCAAAAAAAAAAAAAGAGATCACGCGGCGGACTTTTTCCGTGAAAAACTTTTAAGAAAAACCCCACAACGCAAGGCGCTCAACAGAAATTTGAGGGCAAGCTCGGTTAAACTTCTTGTTATATGGCACTACAATTGCTTGTCGATTTGAACCAAGACCAAAAAACTTCAACAGATGCCTCTTTTCTTCCTTCCGCAGAGATCCTTTCCGATTTCAATACAACTAAAGCTTTAGTTTTACAGGGATGCCAAATTTAGAAATGGCACGTCGTTGAAGAAGCAGCTTCTCTATGTGTCGTTAAGGTGGTGAATTTGTCAGGCCTTAGGCAACACTGATCAAATGATTGCTCCAATGAGCTGGTGCAGCTCGGTGTTCTGCTGTTATTTTACATTGGCCTGGGTTCTCCTTCGTCAAAAACGCCATCTGGACGTCTATTACCAGACTTCGATATTCGTCTCAGCAGGGATCCGACCTCGTCTTTAAACCATTTATTTTCTGATCAAATTTTTAACATCCATTCCCGCCTGCCAACGTCTCAATCACTCCGCGCTCACGTCTACCTGTCTGTCATACTCCTCAATTGTAGCGTACGTAGGGCGTCTCGGCATGCACCGCATTTCTCTGCAGAAACGGCTTGGCACTCTTCGTCATTCCAACTATTTTTCCGTGGATGTTAGTAAACTCTTCGGCAGCGATACAAAGTGAATGGGGAGATAGAAACCCTGTGCTGTGATCGTGAAGGCTGAAGGTACCAATTTTTAGCCTGATTTTATTGTTATTTACCTCGAATTGTGTCTCCACCCCACAATGAATCACACACCTTGTGTCCATTTCCCCTCCATCACATTTTCTTTACTGCGGTGATGTCAGCTTTGTATTTCTCAATGGCATCTAGCAGTTGCTTGGGGGCATCTACGCTGTAGAGTGTTAGGATATTGCAGGTGCATATCCGTAAATTACAGTCCTGGTTTTGAAGGGTTAATCAATCAGAGCTCTTCTACTCTGGACAATGATTTGCGTAGTGAAGCGCTAAACCCATTGCCAGGTTTTTAATGATGTACATTTATATAGCGAGCCACTTACTCCAAGGCACACGTCAGCCTGCAACCACACCAAAAATCAGCGTGGTCACATCCCCTCTTTCTGACGTTAGGCAAGGCTCCACACCGGTTTGTTATAGCTTTTCCCACATGAGTTACTCACGTTGTCCAGACTTTGCGAACGGGGATGTAAGTGTCGTGATGGAGTAGAGTAGGCAACTGTATTTGCATACACGGAGACCCGTCATACCTCATCGTACTCCAAATACTTAGCAAAAATTTTGAAAGCCAAATATTATATGCAGATCAAACTCAACTCAGCATTCTCAACATATCCCAGATAAAAATTCAGAAATAAATAACATTATCTTTCTCAAATACCGAAATAAATTTCCAAGACATTGAGTAACCGGCCCTGTAAATCGCTGTAAACTTTGGGTGCTGTCAGCTATAAACGGGACATTGAGTAACTTTGGCGGTGAATAATATCATTTCTGGTTCTTCAACCCAATGTTGTTGTTGTTGTAGCAGCATACAAAATCCCCAAAGAGTTTTTGGGGAGTGATGCTGGAGTGACAGTCCTTACATAAACAGTCCTACATAAATCTGAGTCGTTGCGGTTACGCAGACCCGACTTGCGACCCAATCGTAGAGTGTTGTGTCTTTTGGCGATCTTGACTCTTTTATATGTACATATAAATAATTTTGAAATATTGGTTGGTAGCACTAGAAGTAACACATGGTAGAACTTTTGTTACTTTAGTTTTCACACAGATAAGGAAACTCTGAAAAAGGAGTTCATTTAGAATTTCGAACTAGGTCATGCGTTCAATTCACTGAACTAGTTCAAAGAACTAAATCGTTCGTGAACGACACAAGTCTAATAGAAAGACAGTAGGCAAGTCAGTTTGAAAGATTTTGGTTATTCTGGCCCGAAAGTTTTACAAAAAAAGCTTCTTGGCCAACTTTAATGGTGAAAAGCTCTTTTGACAGAAAGCACTTTATCATGTTCCAAATGGAGATGTATGTATATCATTTTGCTCGCGCTCCTTTACCAGTCGCAATGGTCGAGTGGGCAAAGCACTGGGATGCCATTTTGGAGATCTGAGGTTTGAATCTTCGGACAGCAGAATTTTGAATTTTTTACATAAAGTCATTAAAATGTTTAATTATTTTCGTTTTTAAATTTAAAGTTGTTTTAATTGCGTTCAATTTCTAAAAACTTGTTTTAATTACTTTTTTCGTTTTAATTTAATTAGAATTATTTTTTTAAGATTTTATTGTTAAAAAAAAACAATTTTTATTTATTTTTTTCGTTTTTATTTAATTTTATTTTAATTTTCGGATCTCATTGTTTTAATTTCATTTCATTTTTAGACACCCATTTAATATATATTTTTTTTGTTTTTTTTTAACTTAATTTAGATTATTGTTTTCAACAGAAATTACATAATATTTTTTATTTAATTTAATTTTTAGAAAACTTTTTGCTTAAAGACAAATAGGATAACGCTAAGTGCTCCTCCGTGACTGACTTATTTCTTTTCTCATTCGATGGCTTACATCACATCCAGCACTTTGTATATTTGCTATTTTTTCGGTCGCACATTCATCACAAAAGTGAATCTTTGGTGCAATAAATTGTAAATAGGAACTACCAATTTGTTGCTTTATTGGAGTTTAAATGTTTCCTCACGTATTTTTACGAGTTTCTTATAAGCTCGTCTACTACGGAGCCACACAGACAAAGAGGCAAAGCAACGTTTCATTTCAATTGGCCGGCGCGTCTGCCGCGTGCCTTGAATATCACTTTTTCTCAGGCACGTTTAATTGTTGCAAGGCCCAAAAGAATTGTACTGCCTTTTGCTTTCTTCCCTCGATTTTGCTTTTAATTTCAATTCAATTGACAAATCGTGAGTAGCACGAAATTCAGATTTGGCGAATACAAACCATTTTTTCCGCCAAATAACGAAAATTTACTTAGCAAACAAATAGGCGACTTAGTAAAACAGTCGGACAGCGCAAGAGCCTCTAAAAATCGTGATTTCATTGAAATACAAAAATTCGAGACTAAAGAAGTTGTAGACCCAATAAAGTGGATTTTCACTTGAATCGTGTTTTTTTTTTTTTTGTTTTGCTATTCATAAAGCCAACAACAAATTGCCAATTACTTGGACTTTGCAATTAGAACAATGCTGTAGAGTCCGCATTCCAAACGAATTGGTGAATAGCAACAATTTTTCCCCCAACAAAACAACAACTACAATGCCAAAGCAAGACAAAGATGAAAAGCGCTCTAAACGACGGCGACGACGACGACGACGATCGCCTAGTCGCCGCGACTAGGAAGGCGCCTATGCGCTTTGTCTGCCCCGCACACACTTGCACATACTGAAGTAGCTAACGCCAGCCACCCATGTCGCCTTGTTTGGCTCCTGGGACAATTTCATTAGACTGCATCAGCAGCAGCAGCAACGCTGATGCATTCACTTGCAGCGCTTTAAATTCTTTTATCGCCACTTAAAAAGCGACCGTAAAGCGCCTGGCGGCCAAGCTTCCACTTAAAAGAAAGAAGCTATTCGAAAGCTTCGCATTCACTTCAGGTGCTGCCAGTGCAGGTTTGGACATCAAGTGCAGCAGCGACAAATTTTGCATCCTGCCAAGCAACAAGCAGCAAAAACTACCACCGACCAAGCAGCAAGCAGCAAAGAGTCAACTATTTAGTTGGCCGGTGGACCAACCATTGTGGCAACATCTCAACGTTAACCGACTAATAAATCAAGGCAGCAATGAAAGGCATCGTAAAAGTGCTTAAATTAATCATCTTAAATGTTTATTTGTTATTTAACTCATTCGTTTTATGGATGTTGGCAGGCTGCAGGGGTCACATGCCCGCTCAGCTGGTGCTCGTCGCTCCCAGCCGATCAGTCCCGCTTCGCACCGCTGCTATTTGCTCTTTTTTATTTGCATGCCAACTCCGCTGTTGGCCAGCCCAGCCAGCCAGCCAGCCACTCGCAAATGTCCTCCTTAAAGACTCCCAGCCGTTTGACGGCGCGCGGCGGTACAGCGTATAAAGCCACCACAACCAACAAGCGAACGATCGGATCTCACGTTTATGGCAATAGCTTGCCGACAACAACAACAACACCAATATGTAAATAGTATTTGGTTTGAATCTAACTCGATTTTAAGCGCCACCAGCGCAGGAAAGCTGCATGGGAATGCGAGTCTTCCACTTGCGAGATCCCTTCAGTTGCTGGCTGCCAGTGGTCATATAACTCTAACCATAAACTGTTCATAGTGGCCTCGAAGGCCTGCTTTGCATATCGTATGCGTTAACTGAATCTCCTTAACGGTACACGTTTGTCGCACGTCTCTCACGTCGCGATGGGTCTGAGCGCAGTTTTAGCCTATTAAGCGCTCAGCGGTCGACGGATTCTAGTAATTCGTCTTTTGTCTCATAAAAGTTTTTATCATGCACAAAGTTAGTGTTGCTAAACGAAAATAAAAACTAAATGGGCAAATTGCTCATTAACTCGTAAATCCGTAGCGAGAGTTAAAAAATACGCTGATAGATGCAGTACAAATACATATATACGAGAAGTCGTACATCTGCAAGAAAATAAAGTCCGTCTGTGTCTAGCTGTCTCTAGATCGTTTTCGATTCATATCTTCTTTTCGTCTCGCTAGTTAGACAAGCTATTGATAATGAAAATCTGGCAATAGTGCGTTGATGTACTTGGATTGTTAGTGGGTGAAGCCCTCCCATAATTTGTTTTATGTTTCTCAGGTCTTTCCTTCCTTGTTCTAACTACCGGGTTTTACTGCATTATTTCAGGGGATAATTGGACGGTGTGCAATCTTAAGAATTAGGGCTCAGTTAATTTATCACGGATGGATCAACGGTGGGTTGAAAGTTAGCTGGAGGTGGCTTCTCTGCCGAAAAAAAATTCAAATTGAGGCTCCCAAATCCATGCGGCATTTTCCAAGAATAGGTAACTGCAGATATACGGGCAGCAGTTAAGGCTCTTGGTCCTTCGATGCCTGATATCCCTTGTGAACACATCAGAATACTTCGATATCACGCTCATATTGATTCCTGAATATTGAGAAGACTGCAGGGGCCAATGAACTGTGACGACAAGGCACTCTTGAAAATTTTGTAAATGCTCCGTTAGTCACTTTGGTCTGTTGCCTGGAAAGGTTGACGTTTTGGGAATAATAGGTAGCTAAGTTCTACTGGCCACGGGAAGACCGGATTAGGACTAATTAGCTACTAAAGCTGAACAAGGCAATCTTTAGATGCTGGCGAGAGCCTTGAGTGGCCATTTTCCGATTGGATATCACGCCAAGTCCTTACAGATGCGCTACTTGGGACTAGAGTGGCGGTGAAGGTTGCTCCAAGTTATAGAACGATTCCCAAATCACGGGAGAACGAGCTGAGTTGTGTTCCAAGACCACGTTATATATGAAAATGAATAAAATTTTCATAGAACTCTGTAGCAGACAATTACGGAATGAGTCTCAGGAATTTCAGGTGCTTGAGTCCGAGATAATTTCTTCATGTTGATGGTAAATTTGATGAGGTAGTAGGATTAGACTCGCAGATTATATTTATCTTACCTACTAAGAAGGATTCTTTATGCGGAGTGAATGTGAGAGGTAAAAGTATTTTCCATAATTTTTCATGACAGGACCTGTCTTGGTTCGGACGTCAAAATATAAATTGATGTAATTTTGCTAGGAATTAAGGATTTTTGATGTCAAAACCGTTTTTGTTACGCAATCCTACATTGAATCTCTTCTCAAAAACTAAGTATTGTCCGTGGTACATCATCTTTGTGGTATAAGGGTTGCGGGAGACGGAAACCTAATATCGCTATATTCCCGAATGAAATGACCTTTTCTCTGCCAGAAGCCACTCTAGCGAAATGGTTTGTTACATTCTGTCTGGCTAAGTGTACAGATTACAGGACTAGAATTATCTCCAACTCTTACGACGCACACGAGTGCCTTGCTTCCGTGACTGCTTCACTTTGCCTAGGGTAGTTCTTGAGAACCAAGGATTATCGGGCTGCATCGCCACGAATTTAAATTTCGCATGCCCGAAGCAACCCCCTTCTAGTGAACGGAATGATTGTGGTTTTGGTGGGTTGTGATTGATATTGATCCCCATCTTGGTGCACTTAATTTTTGTTTAGAATAGGCCTCTTTGAATTACATAGCAGAGTGTATTCTCGAACTTTCCTCTATTTGCTAAGACTATGTCATCCGCGTAGCGCATTCCTGTGTGCTATAGTGACTAGAGAAGATCGTCCGCTACTAAGATTCAAAGAAATAGGGATGAAACCCCTACATTCCCGTTCTGAAGTATAGTTGCAGCCCTTAGTCTAAGTCCCTTTTCTTGATTCCTAGTAAGTGATACGTACTTCACGCATCAATTTGATCCTAGAATGCATGGAATGGAGCGACGTTACTACCAACCCATCGATCTTTTCTTAGATTAGCCACTTCTTCTGACCCTTTTTGATTTAATGATTAAACTTGTGATTCACAACTTTATTTTAATGCCTGGAAACATGTGTAACTATATCCATGAAGACCGAAATGAACTCCACCACCGACACTTTGCTTAAATGCACATACATATGTATGTCGACTGAGTGTAATTTACGCTTAAGCTTTTAACTTAAAGCTAGTCACTTTAGCTGAAAAATCGACGAAGCAATTTCTTCAAATTACAAGCAATCAACCTGAGCCCACTTGAACGAGCGAGCGAGCGCCACACCAAAATCGAATCACGTGCGCATAATTCCCAACAGCAGCAGTCAATCTCAGAATTTTTTGCTTCTCCCCGCATCCCCGCGCTCATCGCCGAGCGCAGTACATTCAAATTGCTAACGATTAACTTAAATGCTACTAAACTAATTTAAAAACGATTGAAAATTTGCTTCGAAGACGTTTTAATCTACTCTCTGTGCGATAATAGGTGCGTCATGACCCATAGCTCAAAATTGTCTGGCTTCAATCAGGCGCAATGTCCCAGCTCAGTGTTACAAACCGTATTAGTTGTTATTAGTTAAAAGTGCATATGCACATCAGCGCATTGGCGGCACCACCAAACGTGTGTGTCGATAAAATGCCTCCACTGCACTAGCCCGGTCATTCGAAGCGCCGCACCGCGCCGCGCCGCGCCATGGCTTTGAAGCTGGAGCGCGCGCTACATTGACGGCTGTCAAAACATGTTGTCGGGTAATACAAATGTCGTCGTAACACAACATTGGACATGATGTTACTGCTGCCGTTATACAGCTCCTGCGCCAGCTCCTGTTGCTGCCTCAGCCAATAGCTGTGGCGGGCAATGATGCTCAACTACTCCATCCGTGTGTGCATCTGCATCGCTGTTCAATTGTCACGTACGAGCATTCAACATTGCCGGAAGTTAATAGATTTTTGCAAAAATAAATACAAGTATTAAATCCATAATGCATCCAGAGTGGTGGACGGAGGACGTTTTGGTCAAATGGGCGGTTGGTTGGTTGACCAGTTGTTCTGCTGATTGTTGGGTCGTTGAAACATTTTCATTAAGTTCGAAATTGCTTTTATGCGGAATTTAATTTGCGAACCACCATTGGACAAGCAATAACAACGCAATTTAGCTTCCACTTACAATGTGTATACAAGTACGTGAATGGGAACAAGTAATCGTTTTTTGAAAATGCCTCGATGGCTTGGAAATTGAGATCGTTGCCGCCGATGATGGGTTAGATGGATGGGAAAATTGAATAGATCGTTGTTTGTACATTTTAACTTTCAGCAACTATGGAGTACATATATTTATTTATGCATAGAACCAGTAAAGGCGAGGTCTTCGTGGATATTGATTCTAAAGTCGCCAGGCCTTCTTATACGACAAAAATATTTTCATGTACAAGGTGGCGCAAAATTAATCATCCAATTTTGTTTTTGAACAACTTTTTTATTAAATTAAAAAAGTGATTTTCAGTGGTGGACATCTCTATTTGGACCTTTACAATGTTGATACACATTTGCGCCCGTTTTATCGCATTTTCCGGTTTTCGCTTTTCTTAAGCACCGCGATTGTCTGAGGCTTGTTGGCATAAACCCAAGACTTCAAGTAGCCCAAAAAAAAAAAGAAGTGATTAAGAAGAAGGATGATTAATTTTGCGCCACCTTGTATTTATGTTTAAGTCCACACAAGTAATTAAGTATTTAATTATTCCCACATGTTTAACTAAATGTTGTGGCACAAATTGAAAGAGCAATGTGTCTGACTTTTTCCTAGTTATAAGTGCTTTTCCTACACTTTTTTGTCCTCTACTAGACTAATTTGAACGCATCCACCGTTAGAAATCAGTGAGCCGTTAGCAGACCTTACAGAAAACTTGAGTCTGTTTTTGTTATTATTGGGGGGATTCTCGAAGTCTTGCAAAGTCCATTAATTAACCAGAATTATTGCAAACGGCCCTTAACGATTCAAGTGTCATTTGTACATTAATACTTGAATTGAGTAGATACGGAAAATTTACTCGATTTGTGAAAACCAAAACAGAATTCGAAAAATTTACTCGAAATCGAAAACCGGAACAGACCCGTCAGTGACACAATTAAAATTGCTTTTTCACAGAAAGCAAAATTAACTAAAGAAGAAAAAAAAAACAATTTCGAATTACTAAGACATTTGTGTTTTTGTTTTTTTTTCGCGTTCACTTCGTGAGCTGAGCTGAGCATGCCGATGAATGTTAAAAATACCTGGGGTTGTCAATTTGTGAAATGAATTTTAAGTGAAAATCTGCGGGTGGTTTTGTTTGTTGCCACCATCGAACAATGCGACAATACGACATAAAACTCAACAGCTGAAGGCAAACAACATACATATGTACATACATACAAACACCCAGTGACAGTGATGAGCAGTGGCTAAAGCAAGCCAATCAAACAAACTCTTCAACTCTGCAACTACAACTACAGAAGTATGTTGGGATTGCAAGAAACATTCATTAACTGCTTGGAATTTAAATAAAAACCCGCTTCATGCGAATTCGTTTCATTTTTAGGACGATTGTTGATTTAATTGTTTGACTAATTGAGAGATTTTCTTTTTTTAATTCTCCCGGGGGCGCGGCTGTGCGACTGTTGTGCGGCTGCGTCATCACTGCTCTGTATCGATTGATTGCCACGAATGATGTGCTAGTTAGTGATCCGGCAGCGGTTGGATGGCTTTGACCACAATTGATCCTTAGCGTCAATCGAAGTGAAGTATCACATGGTTTTGTGATCGATCCCCCACTTGGCACTCCATATGTCACTCACTTATTCACCACCACTGGCTGCTCACTTGTAATGACTTGATTTTGTGATGAATCGAAGCCAAAACGTTCGCGAACTTTTACACACACGCGCACACACATTTGTAGCTGCTGTGCTGGCGGTGTTGATGATGACTCGATTGCATCTCATTGCGCTTAACCCAATTTGGTAACAATGAGACCGGGCACAGCGGCGACACAGGTATTGCCACACCAAAAACGTTCCGCACAGCGCGAGAACAGCGCAGACCGACCAAGCAAGGCTTTTGCGACAACTTGGTGGCGCGCTTTATTTTTAAATCGCTCATTCGTGTATGGCTATATCGAATTAATTAACTGTGGGCTGCGGCAAAACCACCGCACAAGTTGTCGCCAAATGACGTGCAGCATTGCGAGCGCAACAACAACAGTAGCAATAACACAACAGCAGTTGGAAGCGGCAACAATTTTTGTTTTGTTTTTGCTAGTACTTCTGGACTTCGCTTGATGTCTTGTTAGACAACCGGAGGACACACAGAGCGCTTCCTCCAGCCGCCCTCTCGTTCGCTTGCTGGCAAAAATTTCATTGAGAAACAAGCATTGGTCACGCTGGCACGTAATCGCCGCGCGACTCCTCCACTCGGCAGTTCGCTTCGCCGCGCTCCACCTGCTTTGCGTTGGTGGCTGAATGACGAACAACAAGAAGCGTATTTGGCGCACAAATCGTGTTCCGGCTGCCAGTGCATGTCCGTTGCATATCGGGATATCACCCCAGCCATCGGTAGTTTGTGGTTCACTGCAATGGCGCCAGTACACAAATACAACAACAATAACAACGTCACAACAGTTGACTCGCCGTTGAGGAGATCGCAATTTAATTGCAAAAATCTAAATGGAGATTTATGTAAATTTATAAATTCGCTCATACTGCTCGCGCGTTGAGGCGACACACACGTACATATATATATATATGCGTGTATGTGGGATCAGGCATAAACCGTGAGCCCGGTGTGTGGCTTGTCTGCTACTTGCTAGGCTTGGGAAATTGTCCACTTTTCCCTTGAGAAAATAGTTCGCAAGCTGTTTGTGATACGAGTTGCTGCTGCATACATATGTAAGTATGTATGTATGTATGTATGTATGAATGTTTGTGTTGTCCAGCGGCTTTTTGAGTCGTAAGGACTTGTGTCGCAGTTTTTGCTTTAACTAACAACAATTAGTTGGCATAGGCAATCGACAACTTAATTAAAACAAATTCCAAGTTAAATAAGACATGATTAAGTGAAGTACGAAATGTATCTACGCAACGATTTGTGCAGACTTTTAGTAATGCATTTATTTATTTGTGCTTAAAATATATGGTGTAAATAACTATGGATATCCTACATAAGAATACTAATAACATATTTTTCTGTATTTTTTTTAAACTGTAATATCCTTTTTTACAAACCTCTAATATCTTCTTATTTTCTTCTCATTTCAGGATCCATTTCTGGTAAGTGAGGATAATTATGCAACTCTTGTGAACAAATTAATATTTTTTAAATTAATCGTAGAATATCGAAATAAGGATTTTGAGGTAATTAGCTTTCATAGTTTCTGATTTATCGCATTTTTTGGTATTGCTGTCAATTACCGTTATATTGGAGGTGGGCGTGATTATTGTCCGATTTCAAAAAAAAAAACTCAAGGTGCTTGAACCATAGAGAATTATCGATTTTACTTTGCCTGTTGACAGCTATCAACATTGCTGGTTTGACCCGCCGATATTCGCTATATTCTTCAATTAAATACCCTCTTATCTTCTAAAAATGCCTATGTTTCGTGGGCGGCTAGCCTGAGCAACTAGGTTCTCAGGCACTCCTGCGTTTTAGATGCTGCTGTCTCTGCTAAATAAACTACATACATATGTATGTGTATTTCAGGTACCGTAAAAGTTATAAGCGATATCGAAAAAATCATCATTTAATCCTTATGTTTTGATTTTTGTCTTTTTCATCAAGTTTAAGAATTATTTCATGAGTTCTATGTTTGCTCGCAAAATAATACTTACTTGCTGAGTTTTATTTTTCTTTCAATAAATAACACCTATGAAATGAGTTCTTTCAGAAATAAAAAACTTACGCGGTGAGTTTTCGTTTTCTGTTGTAAAACATAACATAACACAACATAACATAGCATAGCATAGCATCACATAACATAGCATAACATAGCATAGCATAACGTAACATAACATACCATAACATAAAACAACATAACATAACATATCTCATTCTTCAATTTTATCTTTTTCTTTGTCTCTACCTTTATCTCTATGACTTTCTCCACGACTTCCTCTATCTCCATCTTTGTCTCCATCGTTTTTTATACCCGAGAGCACTTGTGCACAAGGGTATCATAACTTTGTTCACATAACGGTTGTTTGTAACAGGTAAAACGATTCGAGATAGATATAGACAAATGTATACATAAATGATCAGAATGAAAAAAGAAATCGATTAAGCGGTGACTGTCTGTCCGTCCGTCCGTCCATCTGTCCGTCTGTGCACTCGATAACCCGAGTAAAAATTGAGATATCTTAACGAAACTTGGTATGTTTACTTCTTTTCAGCGTAGGACGGATGGTATAGAAAATGGGGGAAATCGGACAATAACCGCGCCTACCGCCCATATAACGGTAGTTTTCAGAAATACGAAAACTGCGATATTTTAGTAACTACTGAAGATTATTAACTCAAAATTGATATTTACAATAATTTTTAGACGAAATATAAGAATATTACAAATTTTTGGAAAATGGGCGTAGCCATGCCCACTTATGATTGCATATGTATATCTTTGTAACCGCTGCACCAATTTCTTCCAAACTTGACGCAGTTGTTGGCCTCGGTACAACATACCAAATGACCGAAAATTTTTAAAATCGGACAATAACCACGCCCACATTCCATATAACGGTAATTTCGAGAAATACGAAATCTTCGATAAATCAGTAAATACTAAAGCTTATTTATTCAAATTTGATGCTTGCCACAATTCTTTACCAAGAAATAAGTTTGTTATAAAATTTTGGAAAATGGGCGTGATCACAGCAAAAACCTGCCTGCAGACATTGGTATCAAAACCAATCTGTATTGCTTCCATATACTTGGAAAAAAACTAAACAAGCCGTGTTACGGAATAGGCTTTTTTCAAGATAGTGTTTTTGATCGGTAGTAAACCAGCCACATCCTCTAGCTCTTTTTTTAGTCACCACTAAGTATGCTGGTCTGCGCAGTGTAAGATTTTAAATCCTCTCATTTGTGGAAATCAAGACGATTACCATATCTTAAAGAACTTCGGTCATACACATAGCAGAAGCATTTTAACAAAGTATGACATAAATAAAAGCTCCCATTTCAATCACGCCTCAAGCGCATTAACTGTATTTAAATACAATGCAAACATTTTAAGTAGGTGACCGTAGGTGCCCATACATGAATTTGCCACTGCAATTTACGACATAACTAGAGTTATAAAATATAGTTAAATAACTTAATAAGGTAACAAACAGAGAGTGCCAGAGTATCATCACCTGTTGAACTGGCGATCGACAGTTGCCAACACGCGCTGACCGACTTGACGTTCATTCCACAGCCCAACCGCCTATGGTTTATCGCTCGCCACGGCGATGCGGCATTGCAAGCTACAATTACGTATTTTCCACCTTTCCAGCTGCCTGGTGCGAATATGTACTTATCGATCGGCTGCGGCTGACAAATAAGCGCCTCAACACGCCACTAGCTGACGCACACCAATGCAATGATGCAAACTGACAGGAGGCAGTTATGAAAGCAATTAAGGATATCGAATATCGCTCAAAAAATATTATTGAAACGCAACACTGAAATGCAGGGGAACATACAGTACATACATACATACATACATACACATGTACATAGAAAGCCTCTGGCCGCCGTAGTCCACTTGTTTGTTGTGGTGAGAATAAATGATGACGTACAGCTGCTATTCAACAGCACGCGCTTGAAGAGCCAATAAATCATTGTGGCGATAGCCTGACTGGCGAATACAAATTTGCTCAGAATCCACCCAAAAACAAAAAAAAAAAACGGAACCAAGCTAATGCGTATAAAAATGCCAGCACGATTGGTTCGTCGCAAACTTATCTGCAGCCTAATTAGTAGTGGTGGCGAGCGCACACACCTGCCTAATACTCGCTCGGCTACGAAAGGACAACGTCAGGACTCCAGACAGCAAGCTTAAAGTGGAGCAAAGGCGTATCTACACTGTTGAATTTGTTAAAATTGTTGGGCGTCTGCTTATTAATTATTCGCATTCGTAAGTGCTTATTGTCAACTAGCAAAAAAAGAAAACAATAAACGTACCTAAATACTCGTATGAACGAACAAAAGCCGGAATAATGATAGTAACAAGGCTGATTAAAGTAAACAAGCTCAATTGTCGTTTAAATGACAAGTTTTGACAACTTGTAAACTTGGACTAACTATCATCGAGGGATCGATCATGCGACGTTGAAAGAAAGCGCCTGCAGCCCAGGCGCGCAAACCTGCCAACAGCCGAACAAAAAAAATATAACAAAGAGCACAGAAGGCCACAGGCACAGAGGGCCATCCCCATCTCAGTCTCTGCGCAAATGTTTGACTTAAATTAATAATCCGCGTAATTTGGGTGATTTTTAGCTGCGCAAAGCAAAGTGGACAACTGCGGCGGCGGTTCACTGAAGTACTTTTAACTAAATAAATAAAAGTGGCCGCCGCCGCAACTACCGCGTGCGTTTTTTTTGTCTGCGCTTAATATGTCATTTAGATTGTTTGCCGTCGATAAACACGTCAGCCGTCAGCTGGATTGTTTTGGCTGTTGGTTTGACGTGGTTTTGACGTTGTTAGTCGGTTCGTTAGCTTTGCTTGGGTCAGTTTCACCGATTAC
>NW_023458566.1:15724750-15742817 GCF_013731165.1 Rhagoletis pomonella
GTAATCGGTGAAACTGACCCAAGCAAAGCTAACGAACCGACTAACAAACAACGTCAAAACCACGTCAAACCAACAGCCAAAACAATCCAGCTGACGGCTGACGTGTTTATCGACGGCAAACAATCTAAATGACATATTAAGCGCAGAAACAAAAAAACGCACGCGGTAGTTGCGGCCACTTTTACTTATTTATTTAGTTAAAAGTACTTCAGTGAACCGCCGCCGCAGTTGTCCACTTTGCTCTGCGCAGCTAAAAATCACCCAAATTACGCGGATTATTAATTTAAGTCAAACATTTGCGCAGAGACTGAGAGAGATGGGGATGGCCCTCTGTGCGCTTTGTTATATTTTTTTTTTGTGCGGCTGTTGGCAGGTTTGCGCGCCTGGGCTGCAGGCGCTTTCTTTCAACGTCGCATGATCCCTCGATGATAGTTAGTCCAAGTTTACAAGTTGTCAAAACTTGTCATTTAAACGACAATTGAGCTTGTTTACTTTAATCAGCCTTGTTACTATCATTATTCCGGCTATTGTTTTTTTTTGCTAGTTGACAATAAGCACTTACGAATGCGAATAATTAATAAGCAAACGCCCAACAATTTTAACAAATTCAACAGTCTAGATACGCCTTTGCTCCACTTTAAGCTTGCTGTCTGGAGTCCTGCCGTTGTCCTTTCGTAGCCGAGCGAGTATTAGGCAGGTGTGTGCGCTCGCCACCACTACTAATTAGGCTACAGATAAGTTTGCGACGAACCAATCGTGCTGGCATTTTTATACGCATTAGCTTGGTTACGTTTTTTTTTTTTTTTGTTTTTGGGTGGATTCTGAGCAAATTTGTATTCTCCAGTCAGGCTATCGCCACAATGATTTATTGGCTCTTCAAGCGCGTGCTGTTGAATAGCAGCTGTACGTCAACATTTATTCTCACCACACCACAACAAACAAGTGGACTACGGCGGCCAGAGGCTTTCTATGTACATATGTATGTATGTATTTTTTGAGCGATATTCGATATCCTTAATTGCTTTCATAACTGCCTCCTGTCAGTTTGCATCATTGCATTGGTGTGCGTCAGCTAGTGGCGTGTTGAGGCGCTTATTTGTCAGCCGCAGCCGATCGATAAGTACATATTCGCACCAGGCAGCTGGAAAGGTGGAAAATACGTAATTGTAGCTTGCAATGCCGCTTCGCCGTGGCGAGCGATAAACCATAGGCGGTTGGGCTGTGTGTTTGTTGGCAAGAATGAACGTCAAGTCGGTCAGCGCGTGTTGGCAACTGTCGATCGCCAGCTCAACAGGTGATGATACTCTGGCACTCTGTTTGTTACCTTATTAAGTTATTTCACTATATTTTATAACTCTAGTTATGTCGTAAATTGCAGTGGCAAGTTCATGTATGGGCAGCGGTCACCTACTTAAAATGTGTACATTGTATTTAAATACAGTTAATGCGCTTGAGGCGTGATTGAAAAGGGAGCTTTTATTTATGTCATACTTTGTTGAAATGCTTCTGCTATGTGTATGGCCGAAGTTCTTTAAAATTTGGTAAGCATCTTCACTTCCACAAATGGAAGGATTTACAATCTTACACTGCGCATACTTAGCGGTGACTAAAAAAGAGCTAGAGGATGTGGGTAGTTAACTATCGATCAAAAACACTATTTAGAAAAAAAGCCTATTCCTTAACACAGCTTGTTTAGTTTTTTTCCAAGTATATGGAAGCAATATATGTAGATTGGTTTTGATACCAAAGTCTGCCGGCAGGTTCTCGCTTTTTTCAAAATTTTATCATAAACTTATTTCTTGGTAAAGAATTGTGGCAAGCATCAATTTTGAATAAATAAGCTTTAGTATTTACTGATTTATCGAAGATTTCGTATTTCTCGAAATTACCGTTATATGGGATGTGGGCGTGGTTATTGTCCGATTTTAAAAATTTTCGGTCATTTGGTATGTTGTACCAAGGCAAACAACTATGTCAAGTTTGGAAGATATTGGTGCAGTGTAATCATAAGTATGCGTGGCTACGCCCATTTTCCAAAAAATTATAATATGTATTCTTATATTTCGCCTAAAAATGATTGTAAATATCAATTTTAAGTGAATAATCTTCAGTAGTTACTAAAATATCGCAGTTTTCGTATTTCTGAAAACTACCGTTATATGGGAGGTAGGCGTGGTTATTGTCCGATTTCCCCCATTTTCAATACCATCCGTCCTACGCTGAAAAGAAGTACACATACCAAGTTTCGTTAAGAAATCTCAATTTTTACTCGAGTTATCGAGTGCACAGACGTACAGATGGACGGACGGATGGACAGACAGGCACCGCTTAATCGATTTATTTTTTCAATCTGACCATTTATGTATACATTTGTCTATATCTATCTCGAATCGTTTTACCTGTTACAAACAACCGTTATATGAACACAGTTATGATACCCTTGTGCACAAGTGCGCTCGGGTATAAAAAACGATGGAGACAAAGATAGAGATAGAGGAAGTCGTGGAGAAAGTCATAGAGATAAAGATAGAAACAAAGAAAAAGATAAAACTGAAGAATGAGATATGTTATGTTATGGTATGTTATGTTATGTAACGTTATGTTGTTTTAGGTTATGCTATGTTATGTTATGTAATGTTTTATATGTTATGTAATGCTATGTTATGTTATGTTATGCTATGTTATGTAATGCTATGTTATGTTATGCTATGCAATGTTGTGTTACGTTATGTTTTACAACAAGAACTCATTTCATAGGTGTTATTTATTGAAAGAAAAATAAAACTCAGCAAGTAAGTATTATTTTGCGAGCAAAGATAGAACTCATGAAATAATTCTTAAATTTGACGAAAAAGATAAAAATCAAAACATAAGGATTAAATGATGATTTTTTGGATATCGCTTATAACTGTTACGGTACCTGAAATACACATATTTACATAGATACATATGTATGTAGTTCATTTAGCAGAGACAGCGGCATCTAAAACGCAGGGTTGCCAGGCTAGCCGCCCACGAAACATAGGCATTTTTTAGAAGATAAGTGGGTATTTAATTGAAGATTGGAGAATACCACAATTGCCTCTGAGCGCCCACAACCAAGCCACATTGCCGATTATCTATATATATAAAAATGGTGTGAAAAATGTATAGTAAGTCATCAATTGAGAACGGTTGGGCCGATTTGGCTAATTTCTTTTCAGTTGTTCGTAATTGCCAGGAGAAGGTTTATACGAAAGAAAATTTTGGGAAAACCCTCCGGTGGACCAGGGACCGATCTATTCGAAAAAATCGTAGTTATGGTCCGATTTGCTTAAAATTCGGTAGGTTTTTGCCCAGATCAGGTAGGTGTTTACCCAGAATAGCATATAGGATATTTTTTCCGGGAAGTGGACCAGGGACCGATCTATTCGAAAAAAATCGTAGTTATGGTCCGATTTGCTTAAAAATTGGTACGTAGTTAGCTTTTTGCCTAGATTAGCATATACGATTCTTTTTTTCCGGGTAGTTTCACTTCTTCTTCTTATCCGCCATGTTAGCTATCTGACAGAAAACGTGTTTCGTATTTTTTGTTATACCAACTTTTTAAAAAAAAGTCCAGCTTTTGACGTTGGAAAAATAACACAAAGGAAAGCCAAACATACATATAAGTAGAGAATTTGTCTAATATTTTTGAATCATTTTCTTCATAACTGCTGCTTCCGTGGATATTGCAACACACGGAATAGATGTAATAATGCAGCCACCTCATACCACAGAATTTATCGGCCGCCTATTTAAATAGTAGGGCTCGCTTGAAATATGTACTTGAAGATGTATGGAGGTGCGAACACTACACCAACATAATCGCTCCGACCAATTAGTTGTGGTGCAATGGTAAGACTAGCAAGCCCAACTAAATCGGCGGCCGATAAAGTCCGTTGTGTGCGATGGATCTAAAACATTTTAAACAAGAAATAAACAAGAAATATTGCAGTCACATTTTCGTTTTTTGGATTTTTATTCATGTGATTAGCAGTGGCAAGAACGTATGTATTAAATACGTATATCTTATATATATAAAAATGGTGTGAAAAATGTATAGTAATTCATCTATTGAGAACGGTTGGGCGGATTTGGCTAAAATTTTCTCTTAGTTGTTCGTAACTGTCAGGAGAGGGTTTTTACGAAAGAAAAATTTGGGAAATCAGTTGGGAACAATTTTCTCCTATGTTTAGGGCCGCCAGATAAAAATTACGTACGAAATGATGTAGTAAAATTATATTTTGACAAACAAAAACAAAACATAAAAACATGAGATCATGCGATCATTAAAACGTACACTAGCAAAACAAAACAATTTATCACAACTAGAGCACAGAGAATTTTTCACAATGCATGTGCCTTTTTTGTTCCTTATAAAAATACAGTTTATACTAAATACATCAGAAAACATAAAAATAAAATTTCTAAACTTTGTGCAAAACTCGGGAAAATACACTAAATTTGCATACAAATTCGCAACTTTCTATTCAGACTTTTTAATAAAAATTTTGAAAATGAAGTTTTGCAGCCCATAAAAATTTAATTGATATTTGATATTGTTTTTACTGAGACTTTTTTCCATACAAACTATGTTCGACATTTTTTTGTATGTGGAAGACACTATCAGCAAAAAAATAAATAATTGCAAAAAATCAACGAAATTTTCTGGTAACTTTAGACTTGCACTTTACTAATTGGCTCAAAAGCTACATTTGCAAAATTTTTCTAAAATAATTTTGTACGGCACCGTACTTATAAGTAATCTAGGTTTCACGAAGAAAAAAAATGTTAATACAAGGTAACATTCAAATATCAAATATTTGTTTCGTTGCTGTGAATTTGTTTCAAAACTTCTGGCTTTTGCTTAATATAATTGTTAAACTGTGTGCATGTTGTTTTAACGTATTTAGGTACATACTTATATTAATCATCAACTATTGCTTGTGCAAAACGTGCTAAATTAAAAAAAAAATCGCATATGAAAGAGCACCAACCCAACTCGTAATAAATTTAAGTATACATATTTTAATATTTAGTATAGAATTATTCAACTGAAATACGGCAATATTAAAATGAAGCGCTTTGCGCTTAACGGATGCTTTTTCATAATTAAGTTAAAAAAAAAAAAAAATATTTAAATTCCATGCTGCCTATAATGGGATTTGAACCCTGACGCTACGGAAATTAGCAAATTGTGGCAAGCATCTTCGTGCTCTCAGCTACAGCCAGACATGTAAATGTGCATTCAAATATTCAGTTTGATTCAACACCACGTTTAAATAGGAACATTTTAAAACGATAATCAAATAAAAAATATTCATGTTTACTATGCGGTATTTCCCCAGTAAATTCATAAAATTTTTCTTAATATTACAACGCGTTTTTTCTCTGTAGTCAGTTTTATGCAAAATTTGTGCAATCAAATCGAAAACCGGGACACTTAAACGAATTAGAGTGAATATCGGCGGGTCAAACCAGCAATGTTGATAGCTGTCACCAGGCAAAGTTAAATCGATAATTCTCTATGGTTCAAGAAGCTTGAGTTTTTTTTTTTTTGAAATCGGACAATAATCACGCCCATCTCCAATATAACGGTAATTGACAGCAATACGAAAACTACGATAAATCAGAAACTATGAAAGCTAATTATCTCAAAATCGATATTTCGATATTCTACGATATATTTAAAAAATATTAATTTCTTCACAAGAGTTGCATAATTATCCTCACTTACCAGAAATGGATCCTGAAATGAGAGAAAATAAGAAGATATTAGAGGTTTGAAAAAAGGATATTACAGTTTAAAAAAAATACAGAAAAATATGTAATTAGAATTCTTAGGTAGGATGTAGTTATTTACATCATATATTTTAAGCACAAATAAATAAATGCATTACTAAAAGTCTGCACAAATCGTTGCGTAGATACATTTCGTACTTCACTTAATCATGTCTTATTTAACTTGGAATTTATTTTAATTAAGTTGTCGATTGCCTATGCCAACTAATTGTTGTTAGTTAAAGCAAAAACTGCGACACAAGTGCTTACGACTCAAGAAGCCGCTGGACAACACAAACATACATACATACATACATACATACATACATACTTACATATGTATGCAGCAGCAACTCGTATCACAAACAGCTTGCGAACTATTTTCTCAAGGGAAAAGTGGAGAATTTCCCAAGCCTAGCAAGAGTAGCAGACAAGCCACACACCGGGCTCACGGTTTATGCCTGATCCCACATACACGCATATATAAGTACATATGTACATATGTATGTACGTGTGTGTCGCCTCAACGCGCGAGCAGTATGAGCGAATTTATAAATTTACATAAATCTCCATTTAGATTTTTGCAATTAAATTGCCATCTCCTCAACGGCGAGTCAACTGTTGTGACGTTGTTACTGTTGTTGTTGTATTTGTATACTGGCGCCATTGCAATGAACCACAAACTACCGATGGCTGGGGTGATATCCCGATATGCAACGGACATGCACTGGCAGCCGGAACACGATTTGTGCGCCAAATACGCTGTTCTTGTTGTTCGTCATTTCACCAACGCAAAGCAGGTGGAGCGCGGCGAAGCGAACTGCCGAGTGGAGGAGGCGCGCGGCGATTACGTGCCAGCGTGACCAATGCTTGTTTCTCAATGAAATTTTTGCCAGCAAGCGAACGAGAGGGGGCTAGAGAGGGTGCTGAGGCTTCAGCTTCTGTGTGTCCTCCGGTTGTCTAACAAGACATCAAGCGAAGTCCAGAAGTACTAGCAAAAACAAAAGAAAAATTGTTGCCGCTTCCAACTGCTGTTGTGTTATTGCTACTGTTGTTGCTGCGCTCGCAATGCTGCACGTCATTTGGCGACAACTTGTGCGGTGGTTTTGCCGCAGCCCACAGTTAATTAATTCGATATGGCCATACACGAATGAGCGATTTAAAAATAAAGCGCGCCACCAAGTTGTCGCAAAAGCCTTGCTTGGTCGGTCTGCGCTGTTCTCGCGCTGTGCGGAACGTTTTTGGTGTGGCAATACCTGTGTCGCCGCTGTGCCGGTCTCATTGTTACCAAATTGGGTTAAGCGCAATGAGATGCCATCGAGTCATCATCAACACCGCCAGCACAGCAGCTACAAATGTGTGTGCGCGTGTGTGTGTGTGTGTGTGTGTGTAAAAGTTCGCGAACGCTTTGGTTTCGATTCATCATCACAAAATCAAGTCATTACAAGTGAGCAGCAAGTGGTGGCGAATAAGTGAGTGACATATGGAGTGCCAAGTGGGGGATCGATCACAAAACCATGTGATACTTCACTTCGATTGACGCTAAGGATCAATTGTGGTCAAAGCCATCCAACCGCTGCCGGATCACTAACTAGCACATCATCATTCGTGGCAATCAATCGATACAGGGCAGCCGCGCCCCCGGGAGAATTAAAAAAAGAAAATCTCTCAATTAGTCAAACAATTAAATCAACAATCGTCCTAAAAATGAGACGAATTCGCATGAAGCGGGTTTTCATTTAAATTCCAAGCAGTTAATGAATGTTTCTTGCAATTCCAACATACTTCTGTAGTTGTATGTATGTAGTTGAAGAGTTTGTTTGTTTGGCTTGCTTTAGCCACTGATCATCACTGTCACTGGGTGTTTGTATGTATGTACATATGTATGTTGTTTGCCTTCAGCTGTTGAGTTTTATGTCGTATTGTCGCATTGTTCGATGGTGGCAACAAACAAAACCACCCGCAGATTTTCACTTAAAATTCATTTCACAAATTGACAACCCCAGGTATTTTTAACATTCATCGGCATGCTCAGCTCAGCTCACGAAGTGAACGCGAAAAAAAAAAAACAAAAACCCAAATGTCTTAGTAATTCGAAATTGTTTTTTTTTTGTTTTAGTTAATTTTGCTTTCTGTGAAAAAGCAATTTTATTTGTGTCACTGACGGGTCTGTTCCGGTTTTCGATTTCGAGTAAATTTTTCGAATTCTGTTTTGGTTTTCACAAATCGAGTAAATTTTCCGTATCTACTCAATTCAGGTATTAATGTGCAAATGACACTCGAATCGTTAAGGGCCGTTTGCAATAATTCTGGTTAATTAATGGGCTTTGCAAGACTTCGAGAATCCCCCTAATAAGAAAAGCAGACTCAAGTTTTCTGTAAGGACTGCTAACGGCTCACTGATTTTTAACGGTGGGTGGGTTCAAATTAATCTAGTAGAGGACAAAAAAGTGTAGAAAAAGCACTTAGAACTAGGAAAAAGTCAGGCACATAGGTCTTTCAATTTGTGCGGCAACATTTAGTTAAACATTTGGGCTTCGAAGATTTTTTTTCATTCAGGAATAATTAAATACTTTAGAGATTGTGTGGACTTAAACATAAATACAAGGTGGCGCAAAATTAATAACCCTTCTTCTTAATCACTTCTTTCTTTGGGGCTACTTGAAGTCTCGGGATTAAGCCAAAAAGCCTCAGACAATTGAAGTCCTTAAGAAAAGCGACAGGAAAGCGAACACCGGAAACCTTGCGGAAAGTGATGGAAAATGCGATAAAACGGGCGCAAATGTGTATCAACATTGTAAAGGTCCAAATAGAGATGTCCACCACTGAAAATCAGTTTTTTTATTTTGTAAAATAGTTATTCAAAAACAAAATTGGATGATTCGTTTTGCGCCACCTTGTACATGAAAATATTTTTGTCGTATAAGAAGGCCTGGCGACTTTAGAATCAATATACACGAAGACCTCGCCTTTAGTGGTCCTATGCATAAATAAATATATGTACTCCATAGTTGCTGAATGCTAAAATGTACACACAACGATCTATTCAATTTTCCCATCCATCTAGCCCATCATCGGCGGCAACGATCTCAATTTCCAAGCCATCGAGGCATTTTCAAAAAACCGATTACTTGTTCCCATTCACGTACTTGTATACACATTGTAAGTGGAAGCTAAATTGCGTTGTTATTACTTGTCCAATGGTGGTTCGCAAATTAAATTCCGCATAAAAGCAATTTCGAACTTAATGAAAATGTTTCAACGACCCAACAATCAGCAGAACAACTGGTCAACCAACCAACCGCCCATTTGACCAAAACGTCCTCCGTCCACACTCTGGATGCATTATGGATTTAATACTTGTATTTATTTTTGCAAAAATCTATTAACTTCCGGCAATGTTGAACGCTCGTACGTGACAATTGAACAGCGATGCAGATGCACACACGGATGGAGCAGTTGAGCATCATTGCCCGCCACAGCTATTGGCTGAGGCAGCAACAGGAGCTGGCGCAGGAGCTGTAACGGCAGCAGTAACATCATGTCCAATGTTGTGTTACGACGACATTTGTATTACCCGACAACATGTTTTGACAGCCGTCAATGTGGCGCGGCGCGCGCGCGCGCTCCAGCTTCAAAGCCATGACGCGGCGCGGCGCGGCGCGGCGCTTCGAATGACCGGGCTAGTGCAGTGCAGGCATTTTATCGACACACACGTTTGGTGGTGCCGCCAATGCGCTGGTGTGCATATGCATTTTTAACTAATAACAACAACTAATATGTTTGTAACACTGAGCTGGGACATTGCGCCTGATTGAAGCCAGACAATTTTAAGCTATGGGTCATGACGCACCTATTATCGCACAGAGAGTAGATTAAAACGTCTTCGAAGCAAATTTTCAATCGTTTTTAAATTAGTTTAGTAGCATTTAAGTTAATCGTTAGCAATTTGAATGTACTGCGCTCGGCGATGAGCGCGGGGATGCGGGGAGAAGCAAAAAAAATCTGAGATTGACTGCTGCTGTTGGGAATTATGCGCACGTGATTCGATTTTGGTGTGGCGCTCGCTCGCTCGTCCAAGTGGGCTCAGGTTGATTGCTTGTAATTTGAGGAAATTGCTTCGTCGATTTTTCAGCTAAAGTGGCCAGCTTTAAGTTAAAAGCTTAAGCGTAAATTACACTCAGTCGACATACATATGTATGTATGTATGTATGAGTTTGAGCCCATGGGCATTTAAGCAAAGTCTCGGTGGTGGAGTTCACTTCGGTTTTCAGGGATATAGTTACACATGTTTCCAGGCATTAAAATTAAGTTGTGAATCACTAGTTTAATAATTAAATCAATAAGGGTTAGAAGAAGTGGCTAATGTAAGAAAAGATCGATCCATTCCATGCATTCTAGGATCAAATTGATGCGTGAAGTACGTAGTAGAAAAGGGACTTAGACTATGGGTAGCAACTTTACTTCAAAACGGGACAGTGGGAGTTTCAACCCTCTTTCTTTGAAGCTTAGTACCGGACGAGAGGGAAGTTCGAGAATACTCCCTGCGATGTAATTCAAAGAGACCTAAAAAAGAGTTGGAGATAATTCTAGACCTGGAGTCTCTACACTTAACCAGAGAGCATGTAACAAACCATTTCGCTAGAGTGGCTTCTGGCAGAGGAAAGGTCATTTCATTCGGGAATATAGCGATATTAGGTTTCCAGCACCCGCAACCCTTATACCACAAAGATGATGTACCACGGACAATACTTAGTTTTTGAGAAGAGATTGAATTTAGGATTGCGTAACAAAAACGGGGTTGACATCAAAAATCTATGGTAAGAAACAATATCATAGCGCTATTGATTTCGATTCCTTAATTCCTAGCAAAATTACATCAATTAATAATTTGACGTCCGAAGCAAGACAGGTCCTGTCATGAAAAAATTATGGTAAATACTTTTACCTCTCACATTCACTCCGCATAAAGAATCCTTCTTAGTAGGTAAGATAAATATAATCTGCGAGTCTAATCCTACTACCTCATCAAATTTACCGTCAACATGAAGAAATTATCTCAGATTCAAGCACCTGAAATTCCTGAGACTCATTCCGTAATTGTCTGCTACAGAGTTCTATGAAAATTTTATTCATTTTCATATATAACGTGGTCTTGCAACACAACTCAGCTCGTTTTCCCGTAATTTGGGAAACGTTCTATAACTTGGAGCAACCTTCACCGCCACTCTAGTCCCAAGTAGCGCATCTGTAAGGACTTGGCGTGATATCCAATCGGAAAATGGCCACTCAAGGCTCTCGCCAGCATCTAAAGATTGCCTTGTTCAGCTTTAGTAGCTAATTAGTCCTAATCCGGTCTTCCCGTGGCCAGTAGAACTTAGCTACCTATTATTCCCAAAACGTCAACCTTTCCAGGCAACAGACCAAAGTGACTAATAGAGCATTTACAAAATTTTCAAGAGTGCCTTGTCGTCACAGTTCATTGGCCCCTGCAGTCTTCTCAATATTCAGGAATCAATATGAGCGTGATATCGAAGTATTCTGATGTGTTCACAAGGGATATCAGGCATCGAAGGACCAAGAGCCTTAACTGCTGCCCGTATATCTGCAGTTACCTATTCTTGGAAAATGCCGCATGGATTTGGGAGCCTCAATTTGAATTTTTTTTCGGCAGAGAAGCCACCTCCAGCTAACTTTCAACCCACCGTTGATCCATCCGTGATAAATTAACTGAGCCCTAATTCTTAAGATTGCACACCGTCCAATCATCCCCTGAAAGAATGCAGTAGAACCCGGTAGTTAGAACGAGGAAGGAAAGACCTGAGAAACATAAAACAAATTATGGGAGGGCTTCACGCACTAACAATCCAAATACATCAACGCCCTAATGTCAGATTTTCATTATCAATAGCTTGTCTAACAGGCGAGAAAAGTCAGATATGAATCGAAAACGATCTAGAGACAGCTAGACACAGACGGACTTTATTTTCTTGCAGATGTACGACTTCTCGCATATATGTATATATACTGCATCTATCAGCGTATTTTTTAAATTTCGCTACGGATTTACGAGTTAATGAGCAATTTGCCCATTTAGTTTTTATTTTCGCTTAGCAACACTAACTTTGTGCATGATAAAAAAATTTTATGAGACAAAAGACGAATTACTAGAATCCGTCGACCGCTGAGCGCTTAATAGGCTAAAAATGCGCTCAGACCCATCGCGACGTGAGAGACGTGCGACAAACGTGTACCGTTAAGGAGATTCAGTTAACGCATACGATATGCAAAGCAGGCCTTCGAGGCAGCTATGAACAGTTTATGGTTAGAGTTATATGACCACTGGCAGCCAGCAACAGAAGGGGTCTCGCAAGTGGAAGACTTGCATTTCCTTGCTGCTTTCCTGCGCTGATGGCGCTTAAAATCGAGTTAGATTCAAACCAAATGCTATTTACATATTGGGCTTGTTGTTGTTGTTGGCAAGCTATTGCCATAAACGTGAGATCCGATCGTTCGCTTGTTGGTTGGTGGTGGCTTTATACGCTGTACCGCCGCGCGCCGTCAAACGGCTGGGAGTCTTTAAGGAGGACATTTGCGAGTGGCTGGCTGGCTGGCTGGCTGGCCAACAGCGGAGTTGGCATGCAAATAAAAAAGAGCAAATGATGCAGCCGCAGCGGTGCGGAGCGCGACTGATCGGCTGGGATCGACGAGCACCAGCTGAGCGGGCATATGACCCCTGCAGCCTGCCAACATCCATAAAACGAATGAGTTAAATAACAAATAAACATTTAAGATGATTAATTTAAGCACTTTTACGAGGCCTTTCATTGCTGCCTTGATTTATTAGTCGGTTAACGTTGAGATGTTGCCACAATGGTTGGTCCACCGGCCAACTAAATAGTTGACTCTTTGCTGGCTGCTTGGCAGGATGCAAAATTTGTCGCTGCTGCACTTGATGTCCGAACCTGCACTGGCATCACCTGAAGTGAATGAAATGAAGCTTTCGAATAGCTTCTTTCTTTTAAGTGGAAGCTTGGCCGCCAGCCGCTTTACGGTCGCTTTTTAAGTGGCGATAAAAGAATTTAAAGCGCTGCAAGTGAATGCATCAGCGTTGCTGCTGCTGCTGCTGCAGTCTAATGAAATTGTCCCAGGAGCCAAACAAGGCGACATGGGTGGCTGGCGTTAGCTACTTCAGTATGTGCAAGTGGGCAAGGGGCAGACAAAGCGCATAGGCGCCTTCCTAGTCGCGGCGACTAGGCGATCGTCGTCGTCGTCGTCGTCGCCGTCGTTTAGAGCGCTTTTCATCTTTGTCTCGCTTTGGCATTGTAGTTGTTGTTTTGTTGGGGAAAAAAATTGTAGCTATTCACCAATTCGTTTGGAATTCGGACTCTACAGCATTGTTCTAATTGCAAAGTCCAAGTAATTGGCAATTTGTTGTTGGCTTTATGAATAGCAAAACAAAAAAAAAAAAAAACACGATTCAAGTGAAAATCCACTTTATTGGGTCTACAACTTCTTTAGTCTCGAATTTTTGTATTTCAATGAAATCACGATTTTTAAAGGCTCTTGCGCTGTCCGACTGTTCCATTTTTACTAAGTCGCCTATTTGTTTGCTAAGTAAATTTTCGTTATTTGGCGGAAAAAATGGTTTGTATTCGCCAAATCTGAATTTCGTGCTACTCACGATTTGTCAATTGAATTGAAATTAAAAACAAAATCGAGGGAAGAAAGCAAAAGGCAGTACGATTCTTTTGGACCTTGCAACAATTAAACGTGCCTGAGAAAAAGTGATATTCAAGGCACGCGGCAGACGCAACGGCCAATTGAAATGAAACGCTGCTTTGTCTCTTTGTCTGTGTGGCTCCGTAGTAGACGAGCTTATAAGAAACTCGTAAAAATACGTGAGGAAACATTTAAACTCCAATAAAGCAACAAATTGGTAGTTACTATTTACAATTTATTGATGAATGTGCGACCGAAAAAATAGCAAATATACAAAGTGCTGGATGTGATGTAAGCCATCGAATGAAAAGAGAAATAAGTCAGTCACGGAGGAGCACTTAGCGTTATCCTATTTGTCTTTAAGCAAAAAGTTTTCTAAAAACTTAAATTAAATAAAAAATATGATATAATTTCTGTTAAAAACAATAAAAACTTCGAGAAAATGATCTAGATTAAGTTAAAAAAAAAATATATATATATAAAATGGGTTTCTAAAAATGAAATGATATTAAAACAATAAAATCTGAAAATTAAAATATAATTAAATAAAAACGAAAAAATAAATAAAATTTGTTTTTTTTTAACAAGAATATCTTAAAAAATTATACTAATTTAATTAAAAAGAAAAAAAGTAAATACAAGTTTTTAGAAATTAAACGAAATTAAAGAAAATTTAAATTTAAAAACGAAAATAAAATTTAATTAGAAAATTTAATGATCTTATGTAAACAAATTAAAACTTCTGCTGTCCGACGACTCAAGCCTCAGATCACTCGAATGGCATCCCAGTGCTTTGCCCACTCGACCAGTGCGACTAGTAAAGGATCGCGAGCAAAATGATATACATACATCTCCATTTGGAACATGATAAAGTGCTTTCTGTCAAAAGTGCTTTTCGCCATTAAAGTTGGCAAAGGAGCTTTTTTTGTAAAACTTTCGCGCCGGAATAACCAAAATCTTTCAAACTGACTTGCCTACTGTCTTTCATTGTAGTTCATAGTTCATAGTTCATTGAATTGAACGCATGACCTAGTTCGACATTCTAAATGAACTCCTTTTTCAGAGTTTCCTTATCTGTGTGAAAACTAAAGTAACAAAAGTTCTACCATGTGTTACTTCTAGTGCTACCAATACAAAGTTATTTATATGTATAAAAGAGTTAAGATCGCCAAAAGACACAACAATCTACGATTGGGTCGCAAGTCGGGTCTGCGTAACCGCAACGACTCAGATTTATGTAGGACTGTTTATGTAAGGACTGTCACTCCAGCATCACTCCCCAAAAACTCTTTGGGGATTTTGTATGCTGCTACAACAACAACAACATTGGGTTGAAGAACCAGAAATGATATTATTCACCGCCAAAGTTACTCAATGTCCCGTTTATAGCTGACAGCACCCAAAGTTTACAGCGATTTACAGGGCCGGTTACTCAATGTCTTGGAAATTTATTTCGGTATTTGAGAAAGATAATGTTATTTATTTCTGAATTTTTATCTAGGATATGTTGAGAATGCTGAGTTGAGTTTGATCTGCATATAATATTTGGCTTTCAAAATTTTTGCTAAGTATTTGGAGTACGATGAGGTATGACGGGTCTCCGTGTATGCAAATACAGTTGCCTACTCTACTCCATCACGATACTTACATCCCCGTTCGCACAAGTCTGGGCAACGTGAGTAACCCATGCAGGAAAAGCTATAACAAACTGGTGTGGACCCTTGGCTAACGTCAGAAAGAGGGGTGTGACCACTCTGATTTTTGGTGTGGTTGCAGGCTGACGCGTGCCTTGGAGTAAGTGGCTCGCTATATAAATGTACATCATTAAAAACCTCTGCAATGCGTATAGCGCTTCACTACGCAAAGCATTGTCCAGATTAGAAGAGCTCTGATTGATTAACCCTTCAAAACCAGGACTGTAATTTACGGATATGCACCTACAACTAAGCAACTGCTACATAGATGCCATTTAGAAATACAAAGCTGACATCACAGCCGTAAAGAAAATGTGATGGAGGGGAAATGGTGGGGTGGAGACACAATTCGAGGTAAATAACAATAAAATAAGGCTAAAAATTGGAACCTTCAGCTTCACGATCACAGCTCCGACAACAGAAAGAAGTTGATCGCCTTCGCAGTGGAACAGGGCGTGGCAGTTAGTATGGATGTAGTAACATACCAATATCGAACCTTCACAAAGTCACTAGGGTATCCCCTGATTCAACAATATGCACGCACAGTTGAGAACTTTCACACACGGCTTTCAATTCTACTTAAGCAAGCTAATCGCTTAGATAGAACTCAGGGGTTTTATCTCCCCATTCACTTTGTATCGCTACGGAAGAGTCTACTAACATCCACGGAAAAATAGTTGCAAAGACAAAGAGTGTCAAGCAGTTGCTGCAGCGAAATACGGAGCATGCCGAGCCGCCCTACGTACGCGACAATTGAGAAGTATGACAGACAGGTAGACGTGAGCGCGGAGTGCTTGAGACGTTGGCAGGCGGGAATGGATGTAAAATGATCAGAAAATAAATGGTTTCAAGACGAGGTCTGATCCCTGCTGAGACGAATATCGAAGTCTGGTAATAGCCGTCCATCCAGATGGCGCATTTGACGAAGGGGAACCCAGACCAATTATTTTTAGCAGAACAGCGAGCTGCACCAGCTCATTGGAGCAATCATTTGATCAGTGTTGCCTAAGGCTTGATAAACTCACCACTTTACCAAATAATCAACGCTATCAATGCGCGTAATTGATATTGTACAATACTTTGGACTCTTATCAAAAAACTCTAGAATTTTAGAGACTCCGTCCAGCAGTGATGAAAGCGTCGATCGCCTATCGATAAATGTACGAGTACAATATTTACAACCCTGTAACATTTTCTAGCAATGTTTTGCAATTCCGATTTTGTTGCATGGCCGTTTCTACTTGTTAGCTATTGTTGTGTGTTGCACGTTGCATGTTGCAAGCGCGTTAACATATCCGGCGCCTAGTTGAAGCAATGCGCAAACCCTATAAACTCATTGGTCGATTTAGGAATCGATGAGGGAGTGGATGTAGAAGGTTCGCAGTAATAAGCTACAATTCAAATAAACAAATATACCACATATGTATGTATGTGTACTAGGGTAGTCCAAAAAAATGCATGTGAAAAAGAAAGTCCGAATTTTTATGCTCTCACCCCTTAGGATTGTTTTATACCGAAAAAAATATTCCCATTTTTTATTTTGAAATTAAAAAATATTTAGAGGTCGCTCAAAGCGCCCAAAGTTTTCCATGTATTTTATATGGGGAACAAAACAACTTTTCGCAAAAATGGTATAGAATTCTTGAAAATCAATATTTTTCGATCGGAAACTCTGTTACTGTTTTTGGACCACCCTAATATGCATAAACTCATACATACGTATGAACATGCTAAATAGTATGTTCGTATGTTTGGCGTAGGTAAGCGCCAGCATGTAAATTCTTGTAGCCTATTGCTGTTGTTGCTGCAGTTGTTGTATCAGTGATTCGCGCATGTTAAGCTGCAATATTAATAATATTTTTTTTTTCACGTTTGCTGCTCCGCGTATGAGCGCTTGTATGTGTAGACGTGCGCGCGCAAGTAGGATGTTTTATTGATTTAGGGCGCATTTAAAGCGTGAACGGCCACATTAATAATTTCCGTTGCAATTTTATTGTGCATAAATTTCATTAATTTATAATTTTGTTGATTTTCGCATCGCATCGCAGCGAATCGAAAGGCGAATGCATATGCAAACATTTATAGTACAAGTGTCTATACGAGCAGACTGCGCACCAGACGGGTCGATCCTGGGTCGCTTTAGCCTCGGTTAAGGAGACTGATTTTACGATTTCACATGCTGGTTGGTTGGTTTGTTAGCTGGCTGGCTGCCTGGGCTGCATGTAGCGCGCCGCTCTGCTTATTCGACCTGCTGAAGCATAAATTATTTCCCATAGCTTTTTCGCTGCGCCGCATGCCGTGTGCCGATGATGATTTTGCTCGATTGCGACTCTGATTGCGCAGACGCGACAGGCGTATATTAAACTCGTACTTACTTATGTATGTATGTATGTACAAACATAGCTAAAGCAGAAGCAGCGGCAGTCATCTTGAACAGCAGTATTAATTTTGGTTGCATGCCCCATGCACTTTTACTACACCTTTGTAGCAAGTTTGGGTTGCTGCTGTTGTTTCTGCTGCCTACTTGGTTGTTTTTCCACTCGACGTTGTTGTTGCTGGCGTTAATCTGCGCAGTTATGGTCCATTGAGAAATTTGCTTGACTGGTGTTTAACGAAACCACATGCGGGTCCCATAACAGTTCAGGGTGCGCTACGCGATTGGTCCGTTCTCAACTGGCTGGCTGGCTGGCTGCCTGGCTGGTTGGCTGGTTGGTGGGTTGTCAGCTGCCCTGCGTCTTTTACACGCTTCCTTGGCGAGTCGGGCGGCTACAGATGTTGCACAGCAGATTGCGAGCGGGTGTACGCGCAGTTAATTATGAGCGTTTGGATATTTTTGTCCAATTTGATTT
>NW_023458566.1:15742917-15744066 GCF_013731165.1 Rhagoletis pomonella
AAATCAAATTGGACAAAAATATCCAAACGCTCATAATTAACTGCGCGCGCTTGTACACCCGCTCGCAATCTGCTGTGCAACATCTGTAGCCGCCCGACTCTCCAAGGAAGCGTGTAAAAAACGCAGGGCAGCTGACAACCCACCAACCAACCAGCCAGCCAACCAGCCAGTTGAGAACGGACCAATCGCGTAGCGCACCCTGAAATGTTATGGGACCCGCATGTGGTTTCGTTAAACACCAGTCAAGCAAATTTCTCAATGGACCATAACTGCGCAGATTAACGCCAGCAACAACAACGTCGAGTGGAAAAACAACCAAGTAGGCAGCAGCAACAACAGCAGCAATCCAAACTTGCTACAAAGGTGTAGTAAAAGTGCATGGGGCATGCAACCAAAATTAATACTGCTGTTCAAGAGATGACTGCCGCTGCTTCTGCTTTAGCTATGTTTGTACATACATACATACATAAGTAAGTACGAGTTTAATATACGCCTGACGCGTCTGCGCAATCAGAGTCGCAATCGAGCAAAATCATCATCGGCACACGGCATGCGGCGCAGCGAAAAAGCTATGGGAAATAATTTATGCTTCAGCAGGTCGAAGAAGCAGAGCGCGCGCTACATGCAGCCCAGGCAGCCAGCCAGCTAACAAACCAACCAACCGACCAAGCAACCAGCATGTGAAATCGTAAAATCAGTCTCCTTAACCGAGGCTAAAGCGACCCAGGATCGACCCGTCTGGGGCGCAGTCTGCTCGTATAGACACTTGTACTATAAATGTTTGCATATGCATTCGCCTTTCGATTCGCTGCGATGCGATGCGAAAATCAACAAAATTATAAATTAATGAAATTTATGCACAATAAAATTGCAACGGAAATTATTAATGTGGCCGTTCACGCTTTAAATGCGCCCTAAATCAATAAAACATCCTACTTGCGCGCGCACGTCTACATACAAGCGCTCATACGCGGAGCAGCAAACGGGGGAAAAAAAAATATTATTAATATTGCAGCTTAACATGCGCGAATCACTGATGCAACAACTGCAGCAACAACAGCAATAGGCTACAAGAATTTACATGCTGGCGCTTACCTTCGCCAAATATAACGGGTGATTTTTTTGAGGTTAGGATTTTCATGCATTAGT
>NW_023458566.1:15744166-15755933 GCF_013731165.1 Rhagoletis pomonella
CGCGCAGTTAATTATGAGCGTTTGGATATTTTTGTCCAATTTGATTTTCTCGTTTCGTTTTTTTTTTGTTTTTTTTTTTTGTAGGTTTTATTCGAGGGTTTTGTTTCATGTTTGCTGCTAAGATGAAGATTACATTATGATTTATGCAAAATAGTAAATTCGAGTGATGGCAACATGAGCCGCAGACGGTCTAAACCTAATGTCGACTGTCGGTGACCCCTGTGGGGACAACAATAATAACATCATCTAGCAACAGTTGGCTCAATCGACTTTAATAGCAACAAATGTGCGCCCAAGTAAATTGATTTGGGCAGTTCGCGTTCGGAATAATTAAAGCTTTTTTGAAAAAGTAGGGAGAACAGGAATTTTCGGTAATATATCCTAAGTTTTGACAATGTCTTGACTGTATCTCTCTCCAGCAGTGATTAAAAAAAAAAGTGAACTGAGTGTACGCACGTCTGACAATAACAAAACAATCTTTGATGGTATGTCCATTTCTTTTCTGTTGGAAGTTTGGAAATCTGTGCTAAACTAATCTACAAAGGAGTTTACATATCGCGGAGCTGATGAAATCGGGACAATGATATTAGTGCTCGACACACGGTCCGGAGTTTTTTCAGGCCATACTCCTACAAAGCTTCGTTGTCAAGGTCTTACAAATTACTTTGATTGGCCGCTATGGATATCCGTAAACTCAAGGAAATCCGCTCTAATTTCTCGGCTGAATGCAGATACGCCAGATCGATCCCGGTGACCTCCGCATCTGGAATCTCAACTTGGAGCCTCGCAACTGAAAAACCAGCATAGACGTAAGGACTGGAAAGAGCACCTGAATAGCTGACACTTTATCGCTGGTGCGAGTAAGCTTTTGCAACACATTCTGTGATGGTGCCGCGCGTCGGTCCCTAAGAAACTCGCGAACTATTTTACCCGACAATTAACGCTGCATCCTTTGGTGGATAAGGCCGAATTTGAGTGACTACACGCGTGCCCAGCCTATCAAAACCTAGTGCGTCTCCTATTGTCATCAGTTACGGAACCAGGTGGCTATCGGGAAGGCAAAAGGCACCCAAGCCATTTCCCCGGCGCACAGTGTTGCAAAGGTGCAGAAAACGTAATTTTCTAACACTAAAATTCGTGGTTCAAGACAAACGTGTAAACTTAATTTCATCAGAATTGGATGACTTGTATCATTTCCGCCCACATGGGTGGTAGGCGTGGCAGCGAGCCAATTTTTGTTATACTTCATATTTCTTCTTGTCATTATGAAAGTAGAGTATAACAAAATTTCAGTGAAATTGGATTATCTTTTCCAGTTTTGGGGGCGCAAACTGCGCGGCGGACTAAGCATTTGATGGGAAAACATTTGAAACCGACGGGAATAGCCGACCTTATTAATTTCCTCAATTTGTCGCATAGCCATTCTCACTCTTCCTGACACCACTGAAGCCCGGGAGACTAGCCAAAAAAGGGGAGTATTATAGCCAGATAACTTTCCTTTTCTCAGTGATGAAGATATTTGAGTGCTTGCTTCTGACGTACTGTAACCGCAAACTGACACAGTACCTGGCGCCATAAACATTCTGCTAGCTTGTTGCCTAAACGAAAACACCTTTTTGAGATGTCGGACCTAGCAACGTTGGACTTGTCAAAAGCTTTTGGCACTGCTTGTTACTGCAGGACATTGAGACATCTTCTCGCTCACCGGCCAATTATCTGAATGGTAATGACTTTGATGGTCTGTGTTTGGAAATAAGAGGCTACCTTTCCGACATTTCTCGCATTTAAATAGGGCGTAGGCTTACTCTCTTCCCACAAAATCACTAGTGACTAACACACTCGGCTAAGGGGTGCTAGCCATTGGTTAGACCCCTCGAGACCGCACGTTTTCTGAGTCTACAGTTAGTTAACCTTAAGAAAGAGTTTTTTTTGAAGTTTGTCTGCAAAAGTATTTGGCAAGCATTAAGCGGTTATAGAAAATGCAGTGTCTTACCTTTAGTCAAATTTTGAATGGTTAGAAAGTAAATAATTGAAATGCAATTTCTATAGTAAAGTCTTCAGTTTTCTTCCAACGTTTAAAAACATTTATGACTTCCTTTACAACTCAAAATCTGACGTAGTTGTGTATTAGAAAAAATTTAAGACATATTAAGAGACAACACGCAAGCAGAAAACTCAGCATAACAATTCCGTGAAACGGCGCAAGGCACAATTCCTAAACAAAGAAAAAAAAATATATTAAAATTAAAAACAAAAATGTTTTAGGCTGTCTTCTTGGAAACTCAAAGGCCAGCATTTTTCGTTAGAATGTCAAAAAAGCCTAATCTTACAAATGAAAACTAAATCAAAACGACGGTTAGGACGGCATAAGTTAGAGGTGTGTTACTTTTGAAAAAAACACGAATTAAAACACACACTTACGCATTTACATAGATACTTGAAGAGGCCGCATCGAAATCAAGCCGCCTTCAGCGTCAAAATGTTGAAAACTAGTAGCCACAATTGACGGTATCAGTTAAGAAAAATTAGCTCTTCAACGATGACAAATTAGACCTTATTAAGCTGATTTCTTTGGAGATTTTATGTTTTTTTTTGTTTTCACAAAATTGGCTGCGCACACAAAACGTCAAAGCAGTGCGTCGTGATAAAGCCGAGCGATAATGGCGCTTATGATACGCTTACAAGTATACTCTCATGCAAGTACATACGCGCACGCGGACTACAACAATAGCAACAATAAAACATCTTTAGCTGAACTGGCCACAACTGGCCTTGCCCGCCTCGGTCAGGTAAACGTTCGAGTTCGCTCCACGCAGAGACACATTCGCTTGTGATCTACCTCGCACCTTCCGAGAAGTGGCCAGAGTGTGGCGACTGCTGCCATGTTTGTTCTACGCTACAAACGACAGACTGACTGTTAGTCGGTTTGCCAGCTAGCCGGCTAGCCAGCTAGTCGGTCTGGTCTTAAAATCGCTGCTCCACATTATTTATGTTAATCTCGACTGTATTTCGTATTTATTGTTGGTAATCAACACAGCGCAAGCCAGTAGCCACATCGCCACATAAACATTGGCCAACAAGACATCCAAGATGAGTGTCGAGTAAAGTAGACGCTGTGTGTGGTCGCACTTGGCGGCCGCCTAGTATGAATGTTTCTAAGCAGTGCGTCGGTCGGTCCGAAGGACGCACGAACGGACGGATGGATGGACGGACGGACGGACGGCGGGCGGGTGACCTAAAGTTTGGTGCATTCACTGCACTGCGAGTACATTGTGCCTGGCGTGCGGATTAATTTTAAATGACATGCTTAAGTAGAACATCCTCCAGAAGCTCATCAGATAATGAGCAGCGCCAGCCAGCAGCACCATTACAATCACAATAATTTCTGGCATAAAAGCCACTAACTTAATTTTGTTTTTTTTTCGTGTTGTTTGTGCAACACGCGCTTGTCGTTCACTAACAGGCCAGGCAATCATCGTCCATATCCTCCAACTACGCTGAGGCTATAATGTTGTGGCATCACGCACGAAAAGGGTAGAATTTGCGCGGCGCTCTGCTCGGTGGAGGTGGAGGTGGGGAAAAAGGGCTGCAAGCATTACTTGGCGGCTACGTGTGAGTTATGCGGCCAAAAATCCATGCGAATCGATACTGAAGGGAATGTGGTTAATTAACCGAAGTAGCCGAAGCAGGAGAGTCGCCTTTTCGAGATAGAAAATCTTTGATGAGAGACAGTGCATTCAATTAGGAGTCTATAAAATAATTAAGGCAAGGAATTTGTGGGTGTTAATTGAGAGAAGTTTGGTAAATGACAGTGAATTAGTTGAAGATGTCAATAAGGAATTGTGGAAGGGGATGCATTCGAAGCGGAAGCCTTTAAAATTTTTTTTTTTGTTCCTACTTTAGGAGGTTACCTGTTTGGGTGTACGTCGTAGATTGAGCAAAGATATTGAAACGAATATTTTAAGGTAAATGAAAGGCATATTTATTTTTTTTTTAACGTTGACCTGCCCTCATTTCCTGGAAACTTTAGATGCGGGGATAACTTATTAAATAATTCCAATAATTTTAATGTGATTTTCTAAAATATGGCAACCCATTTAAAAAACTAAAACGGGATGAGCACACCACATTCATGAGTAGAAGTCTTCTGCTATTTCTTGGATCACCGACATTTGGAAACATTTTTGACAAAGAGTTGCCAATAAAATTTGATCGATGAAGTGTCAACATTAAATTCGGCAGTCTCTGGTGGAGAATACCCAATAATCTCAAATAACTCTCTTTGTGCCTTGAGACGATTTAGGTATTCAGTAAAAGTCACAAAAAGTTCATCTAGAATTAATTTTTTTTTCTTTCTGTTTTTGGTGTTACTTAATTACCAAAAAGCATCTAAGAAGTGCAGAACCAAATCAAACGACGAAGAAAATGGATTCTAGTTGAACATTTGAAGAAACATTTATAAAACAGCTGTTGCGGAGTGTGCAGAGATGCTGCTGTTATTTGCTAACTTTCAGAAGATGCGGGTTCAAATCCCGTAAAGGGCAACATTTAAAATGATAATAAAAATGTTTGTTTTGTATCTCCGAATTATGAAAAAGGATCTGTGAAGTGCAGAACATAAGCGTATTAAAACGAAAAAATCGGCAACCAAAAATTTGTTTAATGTAAACAAAAATGTGGTTAATATTACCAAATGATTGTTGAAAATATCAACTAAGGCTTGTGAATATTAACTAAAAATCACGTTGACTGCTTTTCAAGTTTGAATTTGGTAGTACATATTAATTAACAATTGATTGGTTGAATTTTTTCTAGATGTAAGCGTTTTATCTGAATCGATTATTCAAAATAATGTTTAAAGTTCAGAAAGTGAGCAATCCAATAATGCCATATTACATCACTATGCACATTCGAATAAAATGGCCGATCAAGGGAAGTAATATCTATATCTGTGGCATTTCACTAAAGCCACTTAAGTGACTTTAGAATGTTTGACTTTGAGTTAAAAAAAGAAGTTTATTTGGACCGATTTTTATGAACTTTGATGTGTTAAATTTGTCTGCGCTTCGCAGAATAGTAGAAAAACTATTAACCAAAAAACTCACAAAAAAATATATGAAGAAAATTAATTTCTCTTACATTTTGTATGAAACGGCTTTTTTGACGATCTTTCGAGAACGGATTGACTGATTTCCATGAAGTTTTTCGAATGCGACGGAAGTGACGCATGGTTGGGGACGGAAATGCTTCCCAAATGTATGCTTTAATGTTGATACTGAATTAATGAACGTGCTTAGCTAAAGGTTAAAGGTAAAGACACGTAAAAGAAAAAGATGAAATGTAAAAACTTCATATAAAGACGAAGTTGAAGATTAATATATATGTAGATGAAGAAAAGAATAAAGATAAAGCTAAAGAAAAGAATTGAGATACAAATGTCTCAACTCACCTCACTTCAATTCATCCCACTACAGCTCAACTGATCTCAATTCACCTTAAAATACATATCTCAACTCACCTCAACTCACCGCAACCATCGATTAACTCACCCCAAACCACCTAACCTCAAATCCCCGCAATTTAACTCCTAGAGCATTTGCATCTGCATTTCTGCATTAAAAGTAAAGTTTGAAAAAATGTCGCTTACGATTTTTTTTTTTTCGCGGTCAAGGCTCGATATGCAGGTCAGTGAAATAAATAAATAACTTTTTCATTTAACAATGCCAAGAGAAGTAGACAATTTCAGATGCGACGACAAGTGCAGCTGAAATTTGAGCGGCCACTGGTGAGTAGCCAACCTGCATATACTTAAATACATAAATACAAATCTCAGAGACACTGCGTCCTCCAGAGCGGAGGAAGATAAACGGGCAGCGATTATATCGATTACTTTGACAGTGCGACGAGAGCGTTGAGTTGCTTGCAGCAACTGTTGAGGAAATGTTGCAACAAAAGCGTTTGTTGTTGTTGTTGTTGTTAGTGCTTGCAGCAACTGTTGAGGAAATGCTGCATCAAAAGCGTTTGTTGTTGTTGTTGTTGTTGTTGTTGTTAGCTGTTGCAGATGCAGATCATGTTGTCGCCGACGCAGCTTGGTTTTAAATTCCCAACAATTGGGAGGGCGAGAGCAATAATAACAATAAAAGTCACAGGACGACATACATACGCGATGACAGGCACGATGTCGATGGAGAGACGACGAGGACGACGACATCAACGACAGAGATGACTAGGTACGATGAAAACAACAACAGGCAAATGACGACGATTGGCGATGTCGCACAGCCAAGAGTCGCTTATATGCCACTGCGTCTTCCCTCCTCCGACTCTCTTCATCCGGGGGTGGTGCTCAAGCGCAAGCGTGGTTGGTGGTGCCGTCTGATGTGCATAAGGATACACACTCGTGTACATATGTATGCACGATATTTGTGTTTGCGTTTGTGTGCGACGTGCGGTATGTGGCAGCATCCATAAACAAAATCACTTCAACATGCGCTTTGGTGTGCAGCATGTTCGGCGTTCATTGCTTGCAAAGCAAAGCGCAGTGCGTCCTTAAGCAGCGGGATAGGATGCACAAGTAGCAACGGAGGTGGAGCTGTGCAGCTCATTTGTTTGCTCACATTATTTGCTGTTGCTGTTATTTCACTTTTTTTTTTTTGTTTTCCTCAGCAAGCTGCCGTGTTGCACGTTGTTACTAGCTACTGCTAGCTGTTGGTATGGCTGGTTGCTGGTGGTGGTTAGCTTGATGGCAATAGCGCATGCGCAGCCAACTCACGACGACAACAGACGCTTGGCGGCGGCACGAAATCCGTTCGCATTTTGCATGCGTGACTTTCGTCTTTTCGTGTTTTTTTTCATCTTTTTTCGTTCGGTTTTAACTAACTATGTACATTTAGCAACAAAAATAAATACATACTTCCAGCGTGCCAGCGCATGCAGTGGCTGACTGTTTGGCTTACAGCCTACTTGGTAATCGCTGCTTAATTTCAGCTAATTAATTATAATGTTTTTTTATTCGAAGGCGATAAGCGCGACTAACTGAATAATTGCTCGTGCACGAAGGCACCACGCACACAAAAAGTGAGCCTCACCTCAGCCAATGAAAATGAAAAAAAACAAAACAAACAATTCATTAAAAAAACGATTTTTAAAAGTCGCCACGAAAAGTGGGTTTTTTACAGCGGTGGAGCTTACAGCAAATGTCAAATGACACATTTTCGATTTTTTTGAAAAATGTTTCGTGCGTCCGCTTGCGTTCAGTAGGTCAGCACAGCACAGCACAACCGATACCCTGCGCTTTGCATATTTCAACAAGATCCCGCCACTCAGCGAGCACTTTTTGTTGGCATTTGTTTGTTGTCAGCTGCACAGCGTCGGCAGCTTATTGGCGTTCTTCTGCTTCTGCGTGTGAATGAAATTCAATTAAAACACAGCAGCGTGCCACATTAATGATGCACAGCGACCAGCCCAGCAGCAGCGCGTTTTCTGCACAGCGGCACCGCTCGGCGCGCCAAGGCTCTGTTTCACAATCGGAAATGGTGTTGAGTTGCTCGTTGCGATTTAATTTATTTGTTTGCTCTTGGCCAATGAGGAATAAAAGGAATTGACAGGCGGGAGTCGGAATAAATTGAAATCGGGCCCAAATGTTAAAAAAAAAACAAATGTGCATATATATATTTTTTTGATGCATACAGTGTGTACGAAATTTCTGCATAAAGTGGAGATAGAAGTACAAAACATAAAAAAAAAAAAATTCGGATGATTGCTTTTCAATGAAAGTAATTGACATGGGACCTTTTGCAGTTTCATCGATGAACTTTTTTTGAGAAAGATATGTTACAAAATATTGTATTAAAATCCTTAAGCTGTACTAGATCCCAATATTTTGGAGCCTCGACATCTGTTCTGCCATGAGAAAGCTGGCGCGTCAAGACCCGGGACGCCCCTGGAGCTAAAATGTTAGGCATTGGGATATCGAACGTTGATGTCTGTTTGGTGGATGGATTAAATATCCATGAGTGGATGAACCAAACGAATCTATTTTAGAGCAAATTGCAAGCCAGTCGTATCATGGATCGATGTTTTTCAAAACCTAAGTTGACTGCCTGGAAACTGTGGCGACCAGAACCTTTATTACTTTTCCTTTAATGGGAATGCTTACCGAGCATTTCAATAAGTTTTTCTGCAAGAAAAAGCTGACATGGACTAATAAAAATTCATAGTGCCGAAGTATTCGAATCCGAATCGCAATACCGAGTAGACCCCCATTACGACCCTTCGAAAAAAAAACATTTTCAACGTTCTCTGCCTCTACCTTGTCTTTGCAGCTGCGTCAAAAAACGATGGACAATGCAGACAAAGTCATCAAAGAATGCCAGGTTGTGATATCAAGCAAAGTCCTGATTGAGATACGGTAGGTTTACATTACTGACCCTGATCTTTCAACAATTACTACTGGCCAGATTTGCATTATTACATATGGCGTCGGGAATTCCATCTGCTTTGCTACTTTTCGCTGAAAACCGGTCGGTAATGGTTAGTGCGATTTTCGACGCTGAGAATTCGGTTCCCATTTAGCTAGCTCGACCAGGATCCTGCTACATATATTCTACAGCTGCCGTAGAGCTAACACTTCACTCTATGGCAGCTTGGCTATCAGAATGCGATTGTAGTGGACCGCACAGTTGCGGCAGAGTTTCTGCACCAAAGAGCGACGCGAGCGACGCCTCCTGTGATTACCGCCATAACAGTTTCGAAGCCCCCTAAATAATTAGATTCGATTCCTTGGCTTCCCCAACAGTTGTTATCACAACTTTTTCCCCCAGTTGATGGACGGTTAAATAAGCTTTACCTTTTCAACCGACTGCGATCGGAATGTATCAATGTTCCAGAAAATCGGCAGATTAAAATAACAAAACCAGTGACAATTGATTGAAGACACAAAATACTCCAGCTGCCATTTAAGTTTTCGCGCTCAAAGTCCCACTTTCAACTAGAGCTACCATGGCAATCTCCAACTGATACCATTTCTTATGGCAGAATTTTTTCGAAGTACCGAGAGCTCTAATCTAATCTAAAGTTTTCTTCATAAGAAATGCTTTTACAGTGCCGGCTTAGCTACACTGAGAAAAGATCAACCAAAAATTGCTTAATATTACAAAATTGAATCTTGAAAAGGAATCAAAGTGAATTTTGTTTAATACTAACAAGGCCATGGTTGATATTTTCAACAATGATTTGGTGATATTAACCACACTTTTCTTAAAATTAAAGAAATTTTTGGTTGCCGATTTTTTTTTTTTTGAACACGCCTATGGCTCTACACTTCACAGATCCTTTTTCAAAATAAAAAGACGTTTATCATCCTTTTAACACGTCGCCTCCGACGGGACTTGAACTCGCATCATCTGAAAGTTTGCAAATATCAGCGAGCATCTCTGCACACTCAGCTACAGCCGTTCGGTAAATTTGTCCTCAGAATTGAACTTGAAGAAATTTTCTTCGTTGTTGAATCGTGTTCTGCACTTCGCAGATGCTTTTTAGTAATTAAGAAAAACAAGAAAAAAAACATTACGCTTCTGACGTGAATCGACCCGAACCTGCTGGAAGCCAACAAATAACCGCAAATACCTCTGCACGTTTAGCTACGGTCAGACATACAAATGCCGAAAGCGGGATGCGGCCTCAAATCACAAGCTATATATATAGTACGCGAAGCGATTTTTTGTCCGCTTATAACATTATGAATATTTTTAAGCTTTTTGAAATCAAATTTTGGGCGTTTTAACGCCATGCGGGATCACTAGTTAAACCTATTGGATGTTGGATTGGCTTCAGCATAATATAAAGACTTTTTTTTAGACCGATACTATTTTGATAACTCTATTTTCGAAGGGATCCCGTCGAGCAAACATTTTGAAGATTCCAAATAGAGTATATACCGCTGATTTTGGTCAAAAGTTGATCGACAACAATTTCGACTGAATGTGTCAAGGTAGCATTTATCCATTTTTTTCGCACAAAACATTAACAGATTCTGAAGATACATATATACAAAATGGAATTGCCGTGAGTTAGGAAATAGACGATATACATCGTGCTAACAGTTTCCTTAAGGGACCTTTAGACTGCAATAAGGAACCTGTTAAAAATGTTGACTTAAGAACCAAATATAAACCAATCTGGCCTAGAAGTGAGCTGCTGACAGGGTCTAAATTCCTACCTGATAAGCGATCGTCTATGAGTTTATGTCATTTCCAATGCGATCACTTTTTTAAGGCGAATTTCTGGTTACTGAATTATTTTAACAAATAAATAGAGCTGCTAACCCTCGCCTGAGATTATAGGCTACTTTTCGTAAATTGACTGATGTATGCTGGGAAGATAGTCCCAATGAACTCAGAAGCTATATGGTAAATACGGCCGATCTCTCTGGAAAACGGTGATAGTATCAAATTACTGATTTTCGGTAGACTTCATCGAGTAAGCGATCTGACTCAAAATTATTTAGACAAAGTCATAAAATATCTCTGCTCGAGGTTGATATTTGCCGTTCACAAAGTTTTCTGGGTGATTGAGCTGATTACTCGCGCTTTTATTTTTTGCAACTTTCGAAAAAGCTTTTTCACGTCGGCAAAATGTTCACTCGGAGGTATGTAATCGTTTGCCATGAGGCTATCGACTTAAGAAGAAACAACTTCTTTTATCTTTTAGGTGTTTTCCCTACCAGGCATCGAACCTGGGTTCTATCGAGGCATGTGTTATTTAGTTTTGAAATAATTCACAATGTTGGGCGTTTTACTTAAGTACGTTATGCATGGGCACTTTTGTTTGCAACTCTTTCAACAATCCGAATGGTCAATTGAAAAATTTGGAATCGATTTGACTGGGCATTAGCTAGTGATATTATAGGCAAGAACCCAAAAATCAATTTCAATGGACGCAAGCCCAACTAGCACATACTTTTCCCGCACACTGTAATTGATTTTAATCCAGTGTTTACGCTTTAAAACACATCTTCAATCCAACTAAAGAACCTTTTAATGCAGAGGACAATGTTTTAGTTCAGTCCAAGAACTCTAGGAGTATTGGAGGTTCGGTCGTTGTGACCGCCGCCACCGCCGTCATCGTCGATTGTTTTGGTTCTTTTTAGTTTTGTCATTACGGCTGTTGTCCCTATGACTTATGATGTGGAATTCGAAACAAATGTTTCCGCCATAAAACGTTAAGTGATCACAGCAGCAAGAAACGACTACGTACGACGATGCGTTGGACGATGGTAAAGGTGAACAGACGCACAAAAACGTACCTATGGCAATGCGTAGTCAAATTCGAGAAACGGCAACTGTGCTCGTTTGTTGGTGTAAGAAGCGTCCAAGCTTTACTGGCAATTTGTTGCTTTTTGGCCTAAAAGTATTTAACGCACGCTGTGGTCACCACCAACGCCACGGCCACAGCCACAGCTACGCTGGGGAAGTCTTTTAACGGCTGTGCGCAACTTGTGGAACGTCGTTACGCTCTTTTTTTTTTATCAACTGCCTCAATGGTCAATTTTTGTGGGACGTTGGCAAACCTTTTCATTGACAAGCAAATGCACTCAACGGCCAAATGTATGGACGCGTTGGGCAAAAAATTACACGAATAATAAAAATGAAATTTCACAGCAGTTGAAAGCTTAAGCACACATACATACGTACATTGTATATACGCTAGGGTGGGTCGATTTGTGTGGGACATTTTTTCGACTATGCGCGTATAGCACAGAAGGATT
>NW_023458566.1:15755943-15761964 GCF_013731165.1 Rhagoletis pomonella
GCGCTATATAAAAGGGGGAAGATTTCTGCATTCGCTTCGTGGATCAATATTTTCCGAGGCACCATTTGGTGTTTTTTCCAACAAGGGACAAGGGGCAAGGAAGTAACACAAACACGGAAACATAGCCACATTTGATATCAAAACCGACTATGGTCTCAGAGTGGGGGTATACTTGTATAACCTTAAAGACTACTTTTCACTGGCATAGTAAAATTTAAATTTGCTTTTCAAGCTGAGGTTACTGCTATGCGTTGATTTTTAAGATTTTTTTTTGCTGACGGTGTCACGAATTTTTTCCCATACAAAGTGTGCTCGACAATTTTTTTTTTATATGGAAGAGAGTGCCTAACATCGTCAACAACGGTATTTTCTCGCCACTTGAAACTTGCACTTTTATATCCTAAAATTGAATGCGCTACAAAACTGCATACCAGAAATTTTTCTACAAATTCTGAATAAAAAGTTAAAAAATTTGGTGAAAATTTGTCGAATTTTTATAATTTTTGTATAAAGTTTGAAAAGGGGATTTATATGGTGTTTGTTGTATAGCTAGCCAGGCTTTTATAAAAAAATATTAAACATAAAATAAACCATGGAAATATAGCCAAAACTCTTCAAAGTAAGGCGAGTCTATTATAATAACCGCCAGTGTACATACATACATTTCCTATATGCACATATATATCACTTTATTATAAATCACAAAGTAAATAAAATATTGCATCCCACCCTGACCTCCACCCCTAAAATAAACTGCTGTCAAGCAAACGCAAACAAGCAATCAGCCAAAATGCGAAAATGCGCCAATTGTCCAAGAAGTTATTACTTTTCCATTAAGTTGCGAGCGCAATTTGTTAAACAAACATAGGAGGTCTGACAGGCGTTAAAAAAGTCGAATTGTAATTACAAACATAAACTACCAGCAAGCGAAATCAACGCTTTTAACCCGACGCCGTCTTAGTAGCTACACCCGCCAACTGGCTGACTAGCTTATCCTCACACAGAAAATCGATTAAAATCGAATAAATGTAAGCGATTGAACGCTGGTGATTTTAAAACTCATAACAACTTGGCAACACCTTCCATGCCAGCGTCCATGCCAGCCCCAGCCCAGACGCCACGCCATGTGTGTGGCTACAGTTGGAGCGCCGAGTGGACGACGACGATGCCACCACCGCAATCACATTCCCACCAACTGCCGCTGGCTACAAACCAAAGGAATCACCAATCCACACATATGCGAGATAATGTGTGTGCGCGACTGGGAAGAGTCAACATAAAAATATTATTTATTTTCGCAATTTATCGTTTGCGCACAAGAGCCCCTCGCTCCTCTAGGTGTGGTGCTCCTCTTCACTCTTCAGTCTTTCCATGCATTTGCAGTGTCATATGCGAGCCTACTGCTACGTTGTGCATCCTTTTGGTGGCTAACAAGATTGACAAATTGTAAAAAAACGCCTTTTAGGAGTTTCACAACATTTTTCGTTCGATTTTTTGGGGGGACCCGGCCGCGGGGTGTGTAATCCAATGAATAGCAAACATCTTGAAGCATTGGTGGTGGCGCTGGTTTTGTGCTGATTTGGTGGTGGCACAGGCCGATATTGTGAATTTGTTTGGCTTGGTTTGGCCCGATCGGCCGGCCGGTTGGTCGGCCGGTTGGTAGCTGTCAGTTGAACACAGAACAGTGGCAACTAAGTCGACAGAAACATGCGTCGCCTCGGCAACGGAAATCAAATCAATATGAACATAAATTGGGGCCAGCGGCCATTGGCCACCTAAATGGAATGTTATGCGCAGCTAAATTCATATACTATATATATATAGATATGTATGTGTGTGCATGATATATATATCAGGATAACATTGCTAAGCCGCTTCGTGCATGTGATTATACGCTTATTGAAAACTTTCTGTGGCATAAATAACAAACAGTAGCGATTATTCAAATAGTTATGATTTAAAGCGCTTTTTTTCGTCGAATTCCAACATTGATAATAAAATATGTTGTCGCTACTAGGCGGTTAAGTTGGTGTTGTAGTCATCAAATATGAGCGGAATTTAGGTTGTGTAGTTACATTTGGGTGTCGAGTTGCGGAGTGGTCCAGAACAAATTTCGCTCCTATCGATTATTTCAACTTTATCGAGAAAAGGTAAAACGCTACTTGCAATGGCGGCTTTAATGAGTTCGTAACCACAATGGAAGACTAATCGAATTTTTGTATTATTTTATGTGTCGTTTAGCTGGGTTTTACTCGGCAGGGATAGAAAACAATCAAGTAGTGTTGCCTATGGCTCTTCAGGCGAGAAGATGTCACGAGCACAATAAAGTGACAGGGGGTGGGAATGATTATAGCCAATAGCAGTCATTTTTTTTTAACTTTTCTTACTCACGAACAAAATTAGAGAATGTGTTGACCTCTTCTTACAGAAAGTGGGTGAATATTGCATTGCTAACAATGGTCATAGCCGCTGTAGTGAAGTTCTCAGAGGTGCGTACTATCACTTGGTAAAATATAGGTCCCAAAATGAAAGAAAAACTTCCTTTCTAAAAGTGTTTGCCCATCGGCAGGCAAGGGCAGATCTTCAAGTCCAGTTCTGATATGAAAAACTGTCATCTCAAAATAACGCGCCGTTATGCCGTTTAGTTATACGGTCTCAGATCTTTCATTTTAGTCACTGCATGTCTGAGCACTTATCTCCAATATTCAAGTGTCTTTTAGATTCAAGGATATACCAGATCTATATTACATCTACTTTGAAGCCATCGGTAAACATATGCTTCCCCAAACCACCTAAGAGCTTAAGGATGCCCATATGTAGCCAAGTGGGAAATTTGTTTCTTCTTTTTGAAGCATGTAAACCCAAAGTCAAAGCTTATAACTTAGTTAAAGGAGCGTGAGTACTTGCGGCTACGAGTACCGTAAACCAACAACCAAATAGAAAATCGTATTCATATTCACAATTGTCCAGAAACTTTGGCTGCCAAGTTTACCCTCAGTTAGACGGAAATACTTTACGTTTTCCTTCCTATGTCGATAATTCAATTTTGTAGAAGATTATACATAGGTATATTTTTCTATGTACTGAATATTTTTCAGTACATCGTTTGTTTGTTGGCGCAACACAGTTCCAGAATTTCTTGCGCTAAGTAGTTCTCAGAGACAGTCCATAAACAAGGCGTGGATGTGGACTCAAGGCTGTAGGCTTGCGAAAATCATGTACATATGTATACTAAAAATCGCTCAGAAGAGAGAAATTCTTCATTAGGAAAAATAAATACCTTCAGCCTCTGCGTTCTACAGAAGGCAGTGGGTTAAACGGTTAATTGCCGGTAGAAAAACATGCTTGGACCTTGTAGCGTTTCGCAAGATTATAAAGTATTTTGAGCAAAATTACCTAATGACAAAGGACTTATATGGATTTGGACTGCAACGTGACTGTAGGTTTAAATCTTCGGTGCGGATGTTAATAATTTTTCCTACAGTCTGACATCGAGTAGAACTAGAATGATGTGTCTGGCAAAACTTTACTTTCGGTAAAATTGATTCAGTGAACTCGGGTTCACTATTTTATAATTTTTTTTCTATTTCGGCGGTCGCTGTGGTGTAGAGGTTAGAAGTACTATTTTAGACTCGCCAACAACTAACCAAATAGGTCCAATAAGTCCTTCATCCAGAAATTGGTAGTCAATGGAAGACCTAGCCCGAACAGGAAGGATCGTTGTGAACCCACAAGGAACTTCACTCTCTCTTTCTAGACCCATTTACATTCCCGACACATCGTCATAGTCGTTTTAGATTTGTATCTGCATTTCAACCAACAATGGTGACATAAGATTCTGCAATTTAGTACCTAAGTGAGTTACAGAGCAGATGAAAAACTGTAGCTTATTCTTCATTTAAAACTTGCGCAACATCTTCGAAACAGTACTTCGAATCGTTTTGCTTGCTTACGTATAGGGATGTGGGTAGTTGGAGCTTCCATGATGTTTGATAACTGCAGAGTCTATTTGGTTGTGCACCTTCTTTCGGATTCGTTCGCCTTAAGATCCCCCTTTTCATTTTTGTACGGAGAAACTTAAAGGAGACTAAATTACTCGTCAACTAGACGCCTTTTAAGAAAGTAAGATTATGCATCTAATCACCGCAACGAGAAGACTTACTAATTTTCTGTCTCGGTAAGCTGAACCTTGCACCAATCTTGCCACAGAATCTCCCTGCTTTAGCTCCGAGGTGTTTAATAAGAGTTATATGTAACTTTGGAAAGAAGAGTTTTCCGAGTTTCTGGCCTTTCAGCATGTACTAAGTTAAGCTTAATGGCCTACAACTTTCCTCAAGAGCAATGCGGTAGTTAAGTTTCCTGTTTTTTTCGAGAGTCAAAAGGACTTGACTAAGAGGTCGAAACTATCGCCGCCAGGAAGGTTAAGTGTTTTTGCCACCGACAGCAAGACACCCTTATCAATAGCTATCAACACGTTCGAACACGTTCGCGCAAGATCATCTCCAAAGCGTATTGCAAATAAATTCTCGTTAAATATTGTAAAAATGTAAAGTCGACGAGGATGTATGTACGCTGTCATTCGATTCGCTGATATGTGGGCTGCCGTTTGTTGTTGCACACAAATGTTTTCTAGCAGGCGCACAGCATGAGACAGCAACACAGCTACACAGCTACAGCTGCTACAGGGTGGAGTGACCAAACGACAGTGCAACCGGAGAATCCTTTTGATTAAATGCCGATTACAGGCATTATAGAAAAGCGGGAGCTGCTGTACATTGATTAAACAACAAGGAGTCAATTTACAAGCTTACATGCAATATAAACCTCGGAGTAGCAGACAAGTATGTATGTTTCTTATGTACTTACATAGCGTACATACATACATACATACATACTATGTGTTCGTTGTAAAAACGTACAAATTTATTGGCTTGTCGACAGGTGATTTGATTTATGAATTTCTAGCACGATCGCATCGATCGCACTTGCGCACATCAGTAGAAATGCGCAGAAATAAATACCAGAGACGACATCGCTACCACTGGCCAGATGTGCGTGTTGCCTCATAGGCTTAGCGTAGTAAGCTCTTAGAAACAATTAGTCGCAGCACAGTAGTGGCCATCATCATCGAGTAGCCCGGCAAGATCATGATCGCGCGCAGACAGCAAATGAAATTGCTTTCCTACTTAAATCATCTCGCGCCCCGTTGTAATGTGCTATGTACACAAGGCTGGACCTATCGCCGCATTGCAGCATGGCCGCCAAGCAGCGGTTACGAATCGTCGAGTTTGCCTGGCAAGATTTCATACTTTGCTGCTGCTCCTCCCCAACGGCCGATCACTGGCTGGCTGGCGTCTTCGCTTCATTGGCGTTTAATTATGAAAAATCACAAAACTGACAGCATACACGAATTAAGCTGAATGTTATTAAAAGCGATCAGCGACAGTGCTGACCAACCGACCGGCCGGCCGGACTTTCGTCAATCCGTTGGGAGGAGGTACTTGTTTGGCTTGTGGATTTTTATTGGCAATACTTGTAGAATTAATGGCTGCCGTAACACAAGCAGATCGATTGAAAACTATCTATGAACGAGTGGGCTGTGGCACCAGTTGAAAGGTTGTGGGAAACGCACAGATTTTATGAAGCGCTTTACAACGTCGTCGGTTGTTGTTGTTTTACGTTTTCCCTTTCCATTTTAGTATTTGCGCGCGCACAAAACAATCATCAAAAACCCAGCAACTAAATATTTACTATTTGAGTAGAACCGAATGTAATTCGAAGCTGTCTGTTTGCTGTTTGTTTTCTGTTGTAAGTCTGTCCTTCGGCAACATGCGCCTGGCATTCGACAATGGTTTTGTTTCGCTATCGACGAGTTTTTGGTTTTTGTTGGTTTAATTCACTTGGGCTTATCCACGGCTGACTCGCGTGCTATGACTTGGCGCAGGTTGTTGTCAGAAAAACATTTATTGGGTGGCGTTATTGGCGCCAACAGTTTGCACGTTCCAACAACGACCAGTGCGA
>NW_023458566.1:15761974-15777967 GCF_013731165.1 Rhagoletis pomonella
TTCTTACACTAAATCAAAGAAATAAAAATTATTGCATAAGTAATTGTTGTTGCTGTCCGCAATAAAATCGTGTTGACAATTAATGGTGAAATGTGTTTTTGCCATGTTTTTTTCTTGGTGCCGCCTTCGCATGTCAAAATGTCAAAAAAAAAAAAAAAGCAAAGGCAGTGGGCGGTTGCTAAAAATATGCTCAGGGACTAATAAATTTCTTTAAAAAAAAAAAAAAAAAACATAAAATATAAGAGGCCCAAAAAATTTGTTTCTCCACCAGTGCAAAATTTTTTTAACAGTCCGCATGGCGACAAAAAAGGGCTGCAATCCCTGAGGACGCCGCGCAATTCGGAAAAACATGACATTTGTACGCTTTTCGGCGATAAGCTGCGCTTCAAAAGGGGCACCGACGGTGGGGAAAGTGCGGCAGACAGAATGACAGCCAGCCACTCACTGCCGGTGCTAAAAATTTAGTCGCATGTAAATTAAAACGGATTTCGGCGGCACTCACGCAAGCTGCAATTCATTTTGAAATTCATTTAATTTACACCATTTTAGTGTTGTTTTGTTGTTGGAATTATTGTTAAAGAACATAAAAATTGCATGTGTTTTTACAAATGTAGACATATGTATGTACTTATGCATGTATGTATGTAAATAATTGGCTTGTTGTTGTAGTTGTGTACATTTATTTGTAAGTACATATGCTCATATTTGTATACAACCACATTTACCGTCACCGCCCGCAACACGTGTCTTCAGGCTTGTTACACTTAGGTTAATTTTTTAATAAACAAAAAAAAAAAATGCATTTAAAAAGTCAGGAGAACGGAACAAAAGAACGACAGGAAAAAAAGTAAAGAAGAACTCAATTTTAAAGAAATGAAAAACACATGTTCGACAAGGCGACTTTACAGCGTTGCGGCGGATCCGCTACTCATTCGGGTTTCAATTTTTGTTTTTTTTTTATGTAGCTTTAGATTACATTCCTGGCCTTAGCGTTTGCTGACCCCATTGAATTATTTGTTTTTTAATTTTTAACTTTTTTTACCTACATGGTTTTTTTTTTTTTTTTTTTTGGAATGGGTGTATATTTACTTGCGCTACGCCCACGAAACCGTTGCCATGTTCGCCATTGGGTGAAAGCAATGAGAGTGGCGTTGCAGTGAATTTCGTGTTTTTTTTTTGGTTGTCTCATCGTCGTCATGTTTTAATTGAAATTAGCAAACGCTCATTAAAATTGGAATGTGTACCAACAAGTTTAACTTTTTTTTGTTTTAAACCAGCAGCGAAAATGCTAATCATGTTAAGACCGTGTTGATTTTTAGTTAAAATTTGTTAGAATTCAATTGTTTCCTGTAAGTAAAAGTTTCTTTAGGGCAGGGGCGCATCTAGAAATATATTTTGGGTTTTATACTTCTAAAGATATATCTCCACAAAATACTAAAAAATCGCTTCAGATAGAAGGTATTTCTTCTACAAAAATTTCTGAAATCAGTTTGCAGCTCTCAAAAAAAAAATATTTCTTGTGAGGGGGTTTGAACCCCAAAGCCCACCCCTTGTGTGAGCGAATGCTTCAGGGTATGAGTGGCACTGCTGATGAGCACTTGAAATGCAAAGAATTTGCTGAAATACTTATAGTTGTCCGAATTTAGAAGAATAATTTTTAATAAAATCTTATAAAAATATAAAAATTTTTCAAGGGAAACTTGTAATATTTTAACTCAAAGTGAAATCTTCTAAAGTCACTTGAGTGGCCTTTGGGTTATTCGTCCTACAGAAACTGCCTGACTCACTGCGAAAAAACATCCCAGTTTAGGCAATGGATAGCGGTTGATGCTCCTTTCTTTGTGAGTTATCAGCAACACCCTTTTGGTTTTTAATACAAATGAGTCCCGGAAATTAGAGAGCCCAGCTTGATTGATCAAGCCAGAGTATACAGCTCCACTAACAGTTTTGTTGTTAACCGTTGAGATCTGAGAGTCTTAATAGACCCGCACAATACTCTGGTGCCTTCATTTTCAAATCAAAATGACAAGTGACAGAAGCTGTCGTGCGCCGCAATTGTGTTTACTCTGACGGACTCTACTGCGGCAACTATACAGTTGTTCTCTTACCGCCGACCGCTTTGCCGTCGTCCGCTGCAATTCTGTGTAGAGTTTAGTGGAATTATACAGCTCCTTTGGGTTCATTCCCGCGCCTAGGACCGACTCGAATAAGAATTTCAATATGCATGCCAGCGGGGATTTAGATCAGGAGTTTTCTAGGCCTTAAATTCTTAAGAAGTGTTTCGTATTGCCGAAGCTTGTGACCTGCAGGAAGACAAATAATTATGCCGTCTTCAGAACAAGCAATCCGCAAAATTCCTGTTGCATAGTTTCTGCAATCGCCTTTCGGAAGATCTAATTAAGGTTATCGAAACACCTCTGGATAGAAAGAGTTGGTCAAATAGGATTCCCTGATTTCCTTAAGAGAGCGGAGGAGCTTATCCCTAAAAACATATGTATCTTAGCTACAGCAATTGGCTCTAATATGTTAAAATGAGGGACCGTAATTGTTATGAACTTTATAATAAAAATCATAATCATATTATTACCGCTATGTTCAGACTTAATTTTTTAGCTTTAAATCGCGCTGTGGGCATTTTGCCGTACGAGGCAAAAGAAACGTTCTAGGTATTTTTTAAATGATGTCTTTGTAAAGGCCTAGGCGTTTTTTCGCCCACTGAATGTTTAATTCTATTTTTATGGCCATTGGGAAAAATGGCGCGATTGAACTCGACTATATGTATGCCGCTGGATTTACACAGTGGTGATTAGACCGTTTCTTCTCTTTGGAGTTTTATTATGGCGCCCTGCCTTGCTTAAGGCTTCTCATCTTAATCTATTCAGAAAAGTACAGAGTATTCCCTCCACCACTTGTAAGCTGCTTTTAAGAGAACGTATCTCTGACCTGTCAAATTCCTGGACAAATTTGGCGTAGGTGGGATCGAAAACGGTCTCGAAGTTTATATTTACTAAAGAGGGAGGATATATCTCACACAATCGGTGCACTAAGAGGGCACTGCATTATAGGAAAACACGCAGAACGGCTCGGAAGGCCTCACCATAGATGCTGCAGAAGTTGTTAAAACTCTGAGGAGAGACATTTCTCCATCTTCCCTGTAACAGTCCGGTATTATCGAAGTGATTGCCCTTTTTTCCTCTCCTTTCTTTAGTGATCCTAACAAATTGGGAGACAAGCCTAACGTAGCATAAACATGCATACATATATAAATATATAGTTACCTGCAGTCTCATAAATAAATTTAAGAAGTCAGTTGTGACAATAAGTTTTTGTTTCAAGATACAAAATTTAGGTGATACCTTAGTTTAAATCAAAAATGTATTTCCTCGGTATTAACTTTTCTTACACACCTTGCGATGGTTGTACCCCAAAAGCTTTTTAATGATTGAAAAGTTCAAAAACCATGTTTAAAAAAATTTATATTACTTTGCATACAAATTTATTGTATAAATAATGGCTTAGTAAAATGTTAAAATAGACAGCTATAGCCAATTAAAAATCTAACAAAGCCAATAAATTAAAAAAAAAGTCAGCCCCCCGAAATTTTTAATGCTGTTTTTTAATACTTAATTACGAATAAGCTATGTGTATGCTCAGATATCGCTTAATGATAGAAAATGCTACTAATTCTATTAGTTCATATGCAGCCAAATATCCATGAAATAGTTGACATAGGAAATTTTAGGAGTTGCCTCCTATTGCAGACGGGGCCGGCCATCCTCACCACTCATTTATGTACATTCAAATTTAAAGTAGTGTGTCTCAATTACAACACTGTCCTTGCTTTTTTACTTTTCGTTTTTACGCTTTATTACAATTTTTGCTGCATTTCACGCCGATAAAGAGGCGCATAATTCATTTTTTATGCCGTAACGACACCACCACCACCACAGCGACCCTGCCACCGCAACGCCACTCTCCCTGCTGCTGCAGCATAGCATAACTTTCGAGGGATGTGCTTGCATCGAAGATTTATGACACTTTGCGGGGGAAATATTTCCAACTTGCGGTTGGTTACATTTCCCCACGATGCAACGCTTATGACAGCGCTTATTGAATTGACTAGGAGCTGCATTCACATAAAATGCGCACCAATACATATGTATGCATGTACTTACATACATACATAAGCACTTTTACTGGAACATAAGTTCATGCGGAGATTTTTGTGTGGAATTAACTAATTGGGCTACAAATCTCTTGTTCCCGGAAATAATATGCGATGCCTACAAGAAGCTGAAACTCAAATGTGCAAACACATGTGTGCGCTTGTATGTGTGTGTGTTGGTGTGCAATACTTTGGTGGCGGTTGCAATTTATAAATGCAAAGAAATTGCAATTAATAAGGAGTTGCCTGCCGCTGCAGTGAAATGCGCGAATTATGCGGCGCTTACAATTCTTCGAATCATTTGGCGTTGCAATGGAGCGGAAATGGTGATAAATCATTTTTATGCATTTCCAAGTAGGCACCCGGAGATATAAATTAGTGTCAACAGTGCAACACATCGCATACATACATACATACATACATATGTATTTATGTGCGTATCGAAGTGTTGGGAGGATCCTTTGATTCACAATGAGCTTATTACGGATATGTCATTGGTGGCTGCCACAATCTGTAACTTTTACAAATTAATTTAAGTGGCATTAATAAAAAAAAATAAGAATAAACAGCTTTTAATTCTGTGGGTTACAATGCCTCCCATGTGATTACCTAGGAGCCAATTATGAGTCGACATTTTGTTATACTTCTATGTCGATAAATTTGCTAGTTATTCTACATAGGTAGTTTTAAGTTAAGAAAGCAGGGCCATACAGGTCATACAAGGTGATTGACAATTTCATCAATTTCGTATAGGCGACGTCGGCGGCAGGTTAGATTATAAGGAAATCCTATTCGTGACCTATGCTCCATGCCCCCTAACAACGGAAAAAATCGCTTCTGACCTGAAAAATTCCCCTGTATATAATTCGAATTAAGGCTGAGATACGATTCTGGAATAAGGTTAATAAAGAACCCGCCACAGCTAACGCATTAAAAGCCTCTTTTCCAAGAAATGTTGCGATGAGCAGTGACCCAAACTACGCTACTTTGAACTGCCTTGTGATTCTATTCAAAAGGGCTCTGGATTCTATTAAAGGGCGCCAGAGTCACAAAGGCCGTCCGCCTGTTCGAGAAAATGGCAGCCTGCTGGCTTTATCTGCGGTTGAAGCTCCTATTCTTTAAAAAGGCGCCAGTGTTCGGTGATAGTAAATATGTACAAACCACTTGCAAAATCTGCTTCAACTCCGTGCACCATTTTGGATCAGACCAGGGAAGCGTAAGAGCGCGGTAAGCCACGAACGTGTTAAGTTCTGCTAGAGGATGCTACTTTGGGCTTTGCTTGTAACTCGAAATACTTTTTTTATTCTATTTAGCACAAACATCTTAGAAAAAAGCTCTCTCATTCGACACTCGTGATGAAAACCTATTTTGAGAGAAAGCACTTGTATTTCATTTAGCTCACTTCACTCCAACAGTCGCAATGGCCGAGTGGCAAAGCACAGGCGTGCCAATCGAGAGATCCGAGCTCGAGTGCTTGCGCGGCGGATTTTTTCTTCTTTTTTAAGTTTTTAGATTTTTTATTATTAAAAAGGAAACATATATTTTTTAATTTAATTTAATTTTCAGAAATTTATGTATTTTTTCTTTATTGATTTAATTTTTTTAATACAAATATTTTTTATAATAGTTTGATTGTTATTGTTTTAAAAATAATATTGTTTTGATTTATTACAATTTAGGGAAATTAATTTGAAATACATACCTTCTTAAGTTTAGTTAAATTCTCTTTTGTATTTTTAGATTTTACTGTGTTAAACAGAAAAATATATCTTTTTTGTTTATTTCATTTACTTTTTAGAAACTTAAACTATGTTCACATTACAGCATAAATTACTTTGTTTCGATCAAATTACTTCACATAAACCGAGTCCGTTCAAATTTTCTTTCATAATTTCTATAGCACGTGTACGTACGAGTTGTGGTTTGTACTTGATTTCAAAAAACAAATGGTTGCATACCTTTAAGCATTTTTTAAAATTTCCTCAACAGCGGGCGCTAAAATAAATGAAAAATCTTTTTTTCTTCATTTGGTTCTTGATTTATGACAAATTATTAGAAATTAAATTATTTAATTTATCGACAGATTTTACAAAGCGAAATTACTTGATTTCAGCATGATTTGCTTATAAATTACAAATGAGCCTTAAATTACGATGATGTGAACATGCTTTCAGTTTTTTATTTTAATTTGATATTCTTTTGTTAATTTTCTTTTCTTTTAATTTTTAGCTTTTATTGCTTTAAAAAGAAAAATAGTTATTTTTTATTTAATTTTTAGGATCATGTTAATTTTTTTTAAATTGTTTTTTTTTTTAATAAAAATATTTGTAAACTTATTAAATTTTTAAGTGCCATTTCCTTTTTTAATTTTGTGTTTTTCTTATTTAATTTTCTTTTATTTATTAATTTTTATTGTTTTACTAAAAAGAAAAATATTACTTTATTTTATAATTATTTGAAAAATATTACCGTTCTCTTAATTTAATTTAATTTCTAAAAAAGTTATTGCTAAAAGGCGAACAGCATAATGCTAAGACCTTCTCGTTAGCAGATATTTAAATTAGTCTTCCGAAAGACCGTAAAGAGCTTTTCAGAATGGGTCAGATTCATTAAAGGCCTTGAAACCTTTAAACTATAGTTTTTCCCCAACCAGAACGGATTCAAAGAAGCGTAAGAAAAACTTTCCCATTTTGTCGAACCGTCTCCTATAAATTTGGTTTTTGTTGTTAGATCAAAATTGCGGTAAATGGCTTAATACATATGTAGTATACAAAACATATTGTACACGCATAAATGAGTTCCAGATTTTCACTATGAAAAGAACATTTCTTTATATCTTTCAAAATTTAAATTTTTAGGGCGTGCCTCTATGTCTGCCAACGCGACCATATGCGGCACAGTGAAGCCGACGTTATTCTGTAAGTGTACTTAGTGGCGCCAGACACTACACTTTTAACTTATACACACCAGCACTAATTGCGTTTGTATAGATCATTGACAGCTGAACGATTGACAAGTGACCGTGACCAATGAGATCATTTGTCAAATGTCAAACGGGAGTAAAAGAAACAATAAGACAACGAGTGTACTTAGAGAATAATTTATATGCAGAAAACTGAGAATCGATTTTAAAATATCAATAATTAAAAATTTCTTGGACTTACGTGTAATTTGACCAATTCGGGGTAGTCCTTGGCCAGCTTGGACAGATCCTGATAGTTAGCCTTGGCCATGGCTACAATCCATTCTTTCGCTTTTTTGTGCGCCATAGTCACTACTTCGGGCGCCGGTTTCTGCTCTTTCGATTTCTGAAAGTAAAAAGTGAAAATAGATTTCAGACCAAATTAATACATAACACTCGCACTTGTAATAAACACACAAAACTAATTATCACGCTTTAATGAATTTATTAGCTAAATATATGGAGTATATAATTCGTAAGCGCGCCACATTAAAATACCGTTAAGCGCCATTAGGGACTGTCATTAGCGCCGCGACACGATTATAGACTTCGGCGCGCGTACATTTTTGGCTACACGTGTAGAAATTTATGTTCTAATACTTATATCTAAATAAGCATGTATTTACTAAGTAAATACATATGTATAAAATGCATGCATACATATATCTTAACATGTAATTATATGCAGATGAACACAAATCCAAAAGAGTTGAAACACATTTGTGCCTTATGAAAGTAATAATTTTTATTTATGTGGCAAATGTGTGGCGCGCCTTTGCGGCACGGATTTGAGAAATCTTCAGCCAACCCTTGAGTGCTTTCTTCATTCAGCCTTGTTGTTGTTGTTGTTTTCGCAGCGTAATGTAAAAAAGCGACCAAAAAAAAATAAATTATGTAGAAAGTAACTGCTAATGAGTTTTCTTGCCACAAAGCACATATAAAAGCCTTGGAAGCACTCTTTAACCCCTCCCCCCCCCCTCTCTTCCCTCCGCTGTCCACCCCCCCTTAATTACAACTTTTTCGCGCGCGACATTAACATGTGTGCCATCTTATTTATGTACCTACAAACATACAACATTTTCGGCAACTAATTATCCCCGCGTAATGTTCGACGACGTTACGCAGGCGTTGTTGCTGCTTTTGTTTTTGTTTTTTTTTTCGCCTTCCATATGTAACATGTTTAGTGCTTATTATGTGCGTTTTACCTGCGGGTGTAGCTTCGAGTGTGTGTGCGTATTTTTGGTCCTGTGCGTAGCAGCGTAAGGTAACAAGGCTTTTGAATCTACGCGCTTGCCCTGTAGGGCCTCATATCTGCCACCAGCGCCAACCACCCCTATTTTATGTACAACTTCTCATACACTGGTGCTCATTTGGGCGCAATTATTAAGCTAATAAATAAAATTAACTAATTTCGAGCATAGCATCTACGTATTCTCAGAGCTTTTCTTCCACAGTAATTTCCTAGTATATGTATCTCTACTTAATGTAGCAACTTTTGCCGTGTGGCATGCCTGCCGCATGTTGCCACCACACGTGGCACTTTTCAACACATTCTCTACACTTATAGTTATGCCCACTTGACTTCTGTAGTGGCTCTCGCTTCTATAATTGCATTAAATGCTTAAAATTGCATAGCCGCTCTAGGATAGTCACAAAAGGTTAAGCAAGTAAAAAGCATACAAATATTTTGGCTTGGCTTCACTCAAACACGTGTAGGCCTATAACTAAATTAATGCTTCACTTAACCTGATTTATTTAATTGTAATAGTAAACAAATACCACGCATAGAGATTGTGTGTGAAAAATTCGTCGATGAAGTCAAAAATCTGAACATTACCGTTGATAGCTGGCGCGCATCGAGATGACTCTTATTAAAAAAAAAAATTGGTCTATAGCAGAGGTGGCCAAAACTCACACAATCATATATTTCAATTTTGCTAATGAAGAGAATAAGTCGCTCACGCGCCCGATGCAAACAGTGTTGTCAACGTTTTCGAGTTGTAAATTGTATGAAAAAGGGATTTTGAAGTTGGACTTTAGGGCCTTTGAGCCCCGTCTTAAAGTCTGATTATGCACACTTCGCATAACTTCGCACAACTTCTTTAACGTAACGTAAAGTTATTATCCGATTTTAAAATATTTTCGCAGGTCATGTTTTTATGACTAAATGAAGCTTTCTGGGGGAAGTTTTGCCTTGTAGGACAAAGTCTACTGCATATGCATGATGATATTCATTGAATTATTTTGCAAAACTATAATTAAATACAGAAGCGAAGTGTGTTAGAGACCACATAAGGAAATTTTTTTGTAGAAAAAACGGAAATCTGAATTTTTGCTAATCTTTTAATGGATAACACAGCCCAACAAAAAAAAAAAAAAAAAAATTGGTACGGCAAATGTTAAAGCTGTTTTTGAAAGTATTTTTTGTGCTGATTACGACTCCGTAAGCATGAAGTTTCCATCAGCTCCAGATTTTGAAAAAAAAAACAACAACATCAAAGTGTTAAAACATCGCGATTTTTGCAATATTTTAGAAGCTCTAGCAAAGAAACAAAATGTGATAGAACCTTCCTGGCTTAAATTAAACCTAGATCTCTATGGGCACGACACCCACAGAGCCCTTTACAGCTGCGCGGGTATGATGCCATCGGTCCTCGGTGATTTGAAGGGTTTCAATGAATTTATCGCCCAGGCCATGTGACGATCGTCCAGAAGATCGGAGAAGTACCGGACCCGAAAAGTAAAAATTTCTACTATATTTGACTGTACTGCGAAATACGAAGTACAAGAGCTAAAAAAGATATACTGTACTTCCGAAAGAAGTACGGTTGGTCACATTAAGTATGACCAATATGCACGCGCTTTTAATATTTCTCAGCAACGGTTAAATAAAAATGGTTTATCATTCCCTTTTGATCATAACAAGGCTCCCCCGTTGGAGGTTGACAAACCCAAAGGTCTTGTTTACAAGGAACAATAAGCAATGTAATAAAATTTATGCGTTAAGTTAGTGGAGCCTTTATTCCTATCGGTTTACTCCCGAGGGGAGTATTTAGTACTCGTATATTAGCCGTCAATAACCACAAAGGACACAATTATAAATCTAAGAAAAACAAACCAAAAGTTGTTGTTATACATCTTTCAAGTGTGTCCCGCCGCAGCGGTTAGAATTTACAAACAAAGAACAAGGGCAAGCGGAGGAGGGGGAGGGGCGGGCGGAGTTCACCAAACTACAAGCACAACGCGCAGCAACAATAACACAACCAGCAATGGCGTAGATGAAAGGACAACGCGAAGACCCATTTTGTGGGTTTCGGCGGTGACCGCCCCAAAAAAAAAAAAAGGATACAACACAGTTACACGACGAAAGGACAAAAGGTAAATTCTCACAACAAACTGTAACATTAAACACAAATGCGAAATTTCCTGTTTTTATCCAGGACGGGTTAAGTAATGTGTGTTGTAGGAATCCGTTTTCTATCCTTCCGAATACACACATACACTTAGATAGTAGGAAAATATGAGGGCAGAAGGACAATTTTCACAATGGCAATGGCGTTTCATCGACTACTGCTGGCTGTTCCAATAACAAAGCAAAGCAAAGCAGGGGAAAACTTTTGGGCCAATGCCAGGGCGGTCGGTGGAGCTGCGGTGCGGCGGTGCGGCGGTTTGCTTGCTTATGTCTGACGCTTAACATGGTCATTTCGCCGTGAGGCCTTGCTGTTGCAGCTCGTGCTCGATCGAATAATTTTTTCATGCTACTCTCGTATTGCCATATTGTTGCCATTCATTGTGACTGCTGCTGCCATCGTGTGGCCGGACGCCACCAACTCATGCTTTTGCTGATTTTACTACTTTTTCGTGGTTGTTGTGGCAGGTAGACATGTACATACATATGTATGTAGGTATGTCTACTTACTTGCGCGCGCTGCAATTTACCGTTGCTGCCATTTTGCTGTTAATTCATTGTTGCCACTGTGTGCAGCAGCAGCACACAAATGTATCTATGTACTTTCGGAAATGGTTGTTGGCATACCTTTTGTTGTATGTAGTTGCTGTTGTCATTTCGTTTGCGGCAAACGCTTAATTAACTTTCAAATTAAAATTTGTATTCATGTCTATTTGCTGGTTAAATCCATTGTTATCGTTTCGGCAGTAAAATGGCTAAATTGTTAAAATATCAGCATTCAATTGATATTGAACAGCAACAACTACTGAATTATTCGTATGCCAAAAAGGGGTTTGTAACTGCCAAAGCGCTTATCGCTTATCGCTTATCACAGCGGCATAGCGGTGGAGCTATTCATGAAATTGAAATGCAAATTTATCGATGACGTCGCTGGCATGCAAAATGAAAGAAATGTTTAAGTATATTAAAAGGTTATTTGTAGTGTAACAACAACAAAATATCGCTGACATCGACATAGTACAAAATATTGTTCTCAAACATAGATAAGAATTAGCCAGCGATAAGGCACTTCCGATTAGGTTTAGGCGCTTGAATGAATTTATTCAATAATTGCCGCGTTGTTTAATTAAAATCAGTCCTTTGCGATTTCATTTACGGATTGGGAGCGTAGTCAAAAAGAAATGGAAAAGAGGGGAGGATTCATTGAATCCATCGTAGTTCCACGTTTCGTGAAAACTGCGATGTATACGCGACGTGTGTGTTTCCCGCGGACAATTTGTCTGTACTAAAGCATTCTCAAACACTTTTCGATTGAAACCCCAAATTGTAAAATTTTAGTTAACTTGCATATGTGCATATTTAAATAAGTTTAATTTAAACAAAGTTGGCAACCCTGTTGATAAATTTGAGCGGGTCAAAGCTTACACAAGAAGCCTTCATTTTATGCTGATGATAGGATAATTCACTGACATTATATGTACATATGTATATTTAAATTAATTTTTTAGACAGGTAGCAACCCTTTTCAAAAATTTGATTGGAGTAAAACACACACAACCACCCCTTATTTGATACCCAAAATGGTATATTTTACTGAAATGTATACATAAATTTAATTTAATATTTAGATAGGTGGCAAACCTATTGATAAATTTGACCGGATCAAGGCTTACAGAAATAGTCCTCACATTATATTCATCATAAAATGATTTACTGAAACTATATATGTATCTAAACTAACTTTTAAGATACATAGGTGGCAACCCTATTAAAAAATTTTATTATTTCATATTCATAAAGGAATAATTTATTGAAATAACATACATATGTATTATATATTTAATTTAACTTTTCAGGAAGTGGCAACCCTATTAAAAATTATTACATCTTAATAAAAGTGCACAGAACTGGCTTTCGTTCAATAAAAGTGTTGCAAAATTGTATGCCACTTAAATAATTAATTCACTGAATTTTCAGAAAGATGGCAACCCTATTTCGTTAGAAAACTTCATTGTGAAGCGAAATGTTTTCCGATGCAGATCTCTAATATCTATTGCAGAAACCTCATCTAGAGTGAAAAATGGGTTTACGCCTTAAAATCGCGTAAGCTGAGCAGCCAGAGAGCAGAAGATGATGATTCCACCTAATCGTCTGCCATATAGTATGGGATTGAGATGAAGCTCACTTTTACCCGATTGAATTCAATCGGACAATGTCCGGTTGAGACTCCCACCAGTATCGAGAGATGCACTAAGCATTTTTTAATGATAGCAACTGTCACGCTTATTAAAAAATATGTTTAACTACTACAAAAGATTTTTGCTTTGGCGGGCCCCCCAACTTTTAAATTATTTAGGATCACATTTTGTTCTATTGAACATTAAAAGAAACTTCATTATGACCATCACTCAACTTCTTTGAAAGTTTTGTGGAAAGTTTACTATGACGGAGCACCATAGTATATGGGACAAGTGCGAAAAATTTGGAAAAAGTATATGAAAAGGATAATTTTGAAAAGTCTGTGAAACCCCTCAACACTACACTATTTGCTTTAAACTATAGGTGAAAACGGCTTACTTAAACATGACTCAAATCCTATATTCAAAACATGAATTCTACGTTATTGGTCATTGGGGAGACAAGACCTTATAGTTCATTAGACCATACTCACCGGTTTGTTCTCTGGTGATACCCCAGAATTCGTGGCAAGTAGGTTAGGTTAGATCAGGTGGTTTCTAGGCGCACACTTGGAGTATAAGCATTGATCTATTGTGATACCACTACGAATGGTAACTGATAAGCTAAAGCGAAAAACGCGTTATTAAGAAAGATATTTCGCTGGAGACAGATATAGGACCCAGAGAGTTCTACCGATTGCCAGGTGCTTAGATCTCAGCCTTGCGAAAGAATACCCAGCAACCAGTTTGAGTTCTTTGGAAAACCTCGATTTAGTCATTTATGGTAGATGGCTGGATAGAAAAATATAAAATTTTGTAAGATCGAGGGTGGGGATGATAAAATATGTAGAAAATTTAAAAAAATAACCAATCAGTTGACGAAGGAAGAAGTGATATTAAAACCGTTAATAGCGACAATATTCCGTAACAACACCTTTCTGAAGTGGTAAAAGCCTTACAGATACATACGTGTTTACATAAAAAAAAAAAAATTAAAAAATAATAATAATAATTCCATTAGTGATGTGCTGAGTCGATACTTTTAAGTATTGATCGGTACTCGGTACCGATTTAAAAAGTATCCAATACTTTCAATACTCGGTACCGAAATGTTTAGGTTTCTAATAAGAGCGCTCAAAGGCCAAAAATATGGAAAAAAGCGCTTCAGGGCAGACTCGCTTATCAAAAGCCAAATGTAGGGGCCAAAAGAGCTTTCAATAATGGGGTTTTTTCACACCTTCCTGGTTATCCGGTTACCTGGTTATGTGACTATATTTTTTACTCAGTTTACAACCAAAAAATAAAACAGAATTGAGAATAATAATTTTAACCCAGATAACCTGATAACCAGGTACGTGCGAATACCCCAAATATTTGATTGTTGCCCGAGTTCAAGTTTTTTGCCCAAGAATGATAGAATACAAGATTGCGCCGATCAGAGAGGATTTTTGAGAATAACTTTTGTGTGACGTCACACTGGTGCAATTGCGAGAGAGAAATGCCAAAACGTGAGCAAGAACGGAAGAAGAAGAAAAAATGTTGCAAGGAAAACGTAAACAAGTTGCACAAGTGTGACGTCATGCAAACCACGATTCTGTCAAATTCGTTTAGAGAGGAATAGCGGTCCGAGATCGGCGCAACCTTTGTATTCTCTCAATCGTGTTTTTTGCCGATACTATATAAAATAGCAATGAAACAATTTTTTTTCTAAACTTGAAATATGTATAATGGCGAAGGTTTAACGTAAAGAATCGGTATCGCGTACCGAAAAGGAGGTATTGGGTACCGAAATATTTTTGAAGTACATATTGAGTAACGAGTATTGGGTACCGACAATGGAGCACATCACTAAACTCCATACACTTTTAACGGAGTTGATACAACAAGCCTGTACAGTTAAACAATCAATCAATAAACCAACGCAAAGTTTGAATAAAAAAATAAGGGATTAGAAAAATGTCAAAATGTTGTTACACGAATGATTATTGTTTTTATTTTTTTCTCTCAAAACTTTGTGTGCGTCTAATGGCAATGATTTTTCAAAGGCAAAAAGCTAATGTGCTTGCTGACCGCTACCTTTTCTTTTTAAATATAATGTCGCTTTGAATGCCAAACTAAAAGCTTTATCAAGGCGTTAAGTCACGGCAGATAAGCCGAATAAAAGTAATACAAGCGAGAAGGCCGAAATATGCGTTGGCTAATATGTACATATGTATGTATGTATGCACTTCAGTGAAGGAATAGGCATGAAATCAAGTTTAAAAAAATGTTGAAGGTAATCGACGACAAATTAGTTTTGCGTCGTTGGTTGATTGGCTGGGACCACCGAGCTTGTAGGAAAGTCATGTGGGATAGCCGCCATATGTACGTAGTTGATAATTTTACAAACCCAACTAACGGTACAGCGTTTATTTTTTTCTAAATTTTTTTAATAATGTTTTACGAAATAAATTTACAAAATAAGTAATCTTGCTTTTTTTTTTTTTTGAAATTCTCTCATTTTTACGCTTTGCAGACTCAGCCAATATTAATCAATCAATGTTTTCATTAAGTCAAGCCGTTAAAAAAAAATAAAAAATAAAATTGGTAAAAATTGCAAACTCATCATATTAATTACAAACGATCGTAACGAATTTAATTGATCAGCGGCGCTGACGTTTGGCGCCAGATTTGTTGATATGAAACGCCGCTGTATTTTCTCCAATTCAACAATGAAAATCTTAAGGAAACAAAAAAACAAAAATATTAATAGCAAAATCACTGTAATTAGAATGCGCGGTTGAAATTGAGACGATGCGTGATTACACCAACCAACAACAACGAATTTTTGAAAACTCGCTGCAGTTCAATTTCTCAATGATGTGGCAATTTTCACTTGAAGCAAACAAAATATGTATCCAACAACAAAAACAAACAGCAATTCCTTTTCTACCAATCCCTCTGCATTTTCAGCTCCATTGTTGTTTTTTTTTTGTAGGCAATGCGCCACCGATTTGACCCCATTTTGTATGCCCGCAACATGAGCGATGATGCTGCCAACATTGTAATCGGTTTGTTATCGAGAATTCGATGGCGCCAATGTTTTGTACGAGGAGTACGTCGTTAGCGTAGTCATATTTGTAAATTTCACGGTGTATTACTACTGTTTTCAAGAGCGTTATGATTAAACAGTTTCTTTGTTTTTTTTTTGTTTTGAGAAATAATTGGAAAATGGTACATATGCACAAATGGGAATAAAACCGAAATGCGATCGTCACTCACTGCTGTTTCTACGTTTTCT
>NW_023458566.1:15778067-15780898 GCF_013731165.1 Rhagoletis pomonella
TTGAAAATCGCTTGTAAACAAATTTGAGTTTGTCATTATTGTCGTTGGAATATTGTTTTTTTTTTTATTTTTATAAGTGCATCATTTTTATAGCGAAATACTTACGGCAATGGGTTGTGCGCTAGGCTTCGGATCCGCCACGTACGTAAAAGCAAACTCCAATGAATGGAAAAATTAATTAAGAAATGTAAAAAAAAACCCTGAGGCCTTGCGATGTCTACTATAGCTGCCATGTAGAGGAGCGCAAACTCGATATCGGATTTGTGTTCGAAGACAGCCTCTTTCGCCGAGTACCATCGTGCGACGGAACGGACGCACGTAGCGTCCAAGGATCTCTTCTAAGAGCGCATGGAACGCACGAGCGCTGCCTTCGGGGTGGTCAAGAAAGGATTCTTGGGACCCACCGTCTGAAAATTCAGCCTCCACTACGATACGTCCAATAACGGACTGAGGCTGATCGACTTCGCCCAAACCATGACATCAAAAGGTTCCTCCAACTACATGGCTGTCTCCGGATCGAAGAACGGCAAACCAAATCGACCACGTTGTGATAGACGGAAGGCCACGCAGTGATCGGGCGTAATGCCAACTTTGTGGGATCGATTTAGGAAGCTGAAGAGGGAAGCGAGACGTAATAAGAAGTGAGAAGCCGAAATACGTGAAATGCTGAGCGATAGAAAAGGCGCCCGAATATTTTATAATAAGGTTAGGCAACTTTGTGCGATGTCATTACGCGGTGATTCATAAATACTTCGTTTTTAACCCTAGCGCGAGCGTCTACCTGGTAGGCATCGCGAGGCCCATTAGTCATGACCAGCTGGTCTTACGATTTTCATCCAGCTAGGTATTCCGTGGAAAGCTACTATTGGGTAGAAGTGTTGTAGGATGCTACAGCTGGAGTATGTGCGATTTTAAGGATCGTTTCTTAAAAGCATGAGGGGTTGGGATGTCTTAAAAAATTAATATTGTTATATGTTGCAGGTTAGCTTTTAACTTTCGATTTGTTTTCTGACTGATTAATTCGCAGCGTATGTCTTTCTTTTGAAAAATTTCTGCTCTTCTTCTTTACCACTGTCCATCGCAACAATCGCTTCAAGGTGCAATTCTTGGTATTTAGTCGATCAATGCCATGCGAAAACTGCACGTGTACTCCTTGTTAGCAAAAGCTCATAAAAAGCGAGCCTTCGAGTATCACATGAACAGATCAGGTTTGTTCTTCAAAATCAATGTAAATGACCTCAAGCTAGGTTCGAATCACAACATCCGTGATCGAATGAAACTCGGTTGGAATCGAGTGAATAAAATGATGCCGTTTTCTCTCCAATACAATTTTAATTGAAAAAGCGAGCTCGCAACCGAATCCCAAAAAGAAATTTTGAACCGATTCAATTCGATTGGGATCCCATGATTTGGGACCTGGCTTCGTCATGTTTGGAAAATATGTGTTAGCGGTTGTTGGCATAAAATGTTTCAGGGATTAAAGCCAACGATAAAATTTAGCGTCTATTCGAAGTCAAAATAAGCCTCAAAAAGCTCAATCGCACATCCCAGGGTTTAACTATAAGAGTGTTCAATTCATGATACCATTCAATGAGTTTAATGCCTATTGCAATGTGTCTCAGAGGCACATGTGGCTATGATTAGAGTTAAGAGGCTGCTTAGTTAATCAAGGCAGATTATGTCATAGTAGTGACATTTATTCGGACTCGTATTCCATTTTTTATGCGTTTATTTGCTGCAATACTGTAAGACTGCCATCGATCTCGATTAGCTAGCGCACGTAATTTAGATATCTGTAATGCATACGTGTACTAATTGGGTGATATTAGGGCCATGGAAAATATTTACTTCTTCAGCATATTGCACATACAAATCCGCATTCATAAAATATTTATTATTCATACTTTTTACAACAGTTTTCGCCTGAGCATACATATTTACGAAATTGTTTGCGCTTAAGAGAGCGAGAACTTTGATTTCTGTTTCGCTTAGTAAGCAGAACTGCACTTGGGTTTTGCAAGCGATGAGCTACGCTTGAAAAAGCCGTACTTATTGATTTATCTACACCTTAGCGGCAAGCTCATTTTAATATTAGTTTATAAATTTTTGTTTAAAAAATCACTTTAATTAATTAATTTAAATGGAGCTAAAGCTACGCTAGGAAAAAAGGAACATGATTTTTCAACGAAACTCATTTCCGGGCTTTCCATGCTAGCGATTTGAAATTTTTTTAAAGAAAAAGTATTTTTTTTTTAACTTAAAAATAAATTACTTAGTTTGAATAATTGTAAGAAATTGGATTCGAACTGACCATTCGCTGTGATTCCAGGACATGCTAGGTTCAGTTGCCGTTTGTTTAAAATAAACAAATCATAAGTGTTTTAGTTTAAAACAAATACGATATGGTTTGTTTTGTTCTTCGAGTTGCTTTGTACTTGAATAGTTGGTCCAAAGCAGATTTAATTCACTTAAAAATAAAATACAGGTAATCCATAGAGTTCTTTCGCAAATCCAGCAAAACCGACAGTAGCGCCAATTAGTTCTGCAAGTTTTTCCACATATTTTTGCGGTAATTAGCCAACACCTGGATTACGACCAAATCAGTAATGAGCCAGAAACCAGAGCAACCAGCTAACAAAACATCAGCAACGCGAAAACAAAAAGACTCTTGTACTTTAAGAAAAGTAAACAGGCAAATAGGCAGTGTGGCTCGAATTGACTAGTCTCCAAAAAAAAACAACAAAAAATGGTTCAGAATAATAGCCAAGTAGCTGCAGGAAACATAGAAAACGTAGAAACAGCAGTGAGTGACGATCGCATTTCGGTTTTAT
>NW_023458566.1:15780998-15783905 GCF_013731165.1 Rhagoletis pomonella
ATAAAACCGAAATGCGATCGTCACTCACTGCTGTTTCTACGTTTTCTGCAGCTACTTGGCTATTATTCTGAACCATTTTTTTTTTTTTTTTTGAGACTAGTCAATTCGAGCCACACTGTCTATTTGCCTATTTACTTTTCTTCAAAGTACACAAATCTTTTTGTTTTCGCGTTGCTGATGTTTTGTTAGCTGGTTGCTCTGGTTTCTGGCTCATTACTGATTTGGTCGTAATCCAGGTGTTGGCTAATTACCGCAAAAATATGTGGAAAGACTTGCAGAGCTAATTGGCGCTACTGTCGGTTTTGCTGGACTTACGAAAGAATTCAATGCATTGCTTTTATTTTATTTTTAAGTGAATTAAATCTGCTTTGAACTAACTATTCAAGTACAAAGCAACTCGAAGAATACACTGTGAAAAAAAAAAAAACCATGTCGTATTTGTTTCAAACTAAAATACGTATGATTTGCTTATTTTAAACAGACGGCCAATGGTCAGATTGAATCCAATTTCTTACAATTGTTCAAACTAAGTAATTTATTTTTAAGGTAAAAAAAAATACTTTTTCTGTTGAAAAATTTCAAATCGCTAACATGGAAAGCCCGGAAATGAGTCTCGTTGAAAAATCATGTTACTTTTTTCCTAGTGTAGCTTTAGTTCAATTTAAATTGATTTTTTAAACAAAAATTTATAAACTAATATTAAAATGAGCTTGCCGCTAAGGTGTAGATAAACCAATAAGTCTGGCTTTTTCAAGCGTAGCTCATCGCTTGCAAAACCCAAGTGCAGTTCTGCTTTCTAAGCGAAACAGAAATCAAAGTTCTCGCTCTCTTAAGCGCAAACAATTTCGTAAATATGTATGCTCAGGCGAAAACTGTTGTAAAAAGTATGAATAATAAATATTTTATGAATATGCATTGGTATGTGCAATATGCTGAAAAAGTAAGTATTTTCCATGGCCCCAATATGACCCAATTAGTACACGTATGCATTGCAGATATCTAAATTGCGTGCGCTAGCTAATCGAGATCGATGACAGTCTTACAGTATTGCAGCAAATAAACGCATAAAAAATGGAATACGAGTTCGAATAAATGTCACCACTATGACATGATCTGCCTTGATCACCTAAGCAGCCTCTTAACTCTAATCGTAGCCACATGTTTTTGAGACACATTCCAATAGGTATTAAACTTATTGAATGGTATCACGAATTGAACACTCATATAAACCCTAAACATGACGAAACAAGGTCGCTTTTGGGATTCGGTTGCGAGCTCGCTTTTTCAATTAAAATTGTATTGGAGAGAAAACGGCGTCATTTTATTCACTCGATTCGAACCGAGTTTCATTCGATCACGGATGTGGTGATTCGGGCCCAGCTTGAGGTCATTTACATTGATTTTGTAGAACAAACTTGATCTGTTTATGTGATATGTACTAGAAAGCTCGCTTTTTATGAGCTTTTGGTTACAAGGAGTACACGAGCAGTTTTCGCATGGCATTGATCTACTAAATATCATTTATTTTTACTGTTTTTTATTACTCTGTACCATTTTAAGTAGAATACTTTATATAATTCCAAATAGGCGTCAACGAGTTTCTTCCGAAAGATTGGCAGCAGCTCATTGACGAGCAAGTGAGAATATCGAGGATGAGGAAGACGATCCCTTCGGAGGTGACGATGATGCCGAATGCGACTATCAGGCGGGATGATGGAGCGGCGTCGCATGCTGAAGAAGAATTGAACATTGAGGCGAAAGTGGCGGTGGACAATGGCAATGTAGAAGAGGAGGAATTCGTCAAAAGAGAGACATACGCTGCGAATTAATCAGCCATAAAACAAATCGAAAGTTAAAAGCTAACCTGCACCATACAAAAAAATTAATTTTTTAAGACATCCCAACCCCTCATCCTTTTAAGAAACCATCCTTAAAATGACACATACTCCAGCTGTAGCATCATACAATACTTCTACCAAATAATAGCTTTGCACGGGACACTTTGCTGGATCAAAATCGTAAGACCAGCTGGTCATGACTAATGGGCCTCGCGACACCTAGTGGGGTCACTTACCGCCTACCAAGTAGACCCTCACGCTACGGTTAAAAACGAAGTCTTTTTACATATGCATACGTTCCCTGCCATTGGATTTTCCCTAGATAACTTATTTTGGTTAGACATAATCGAAGTTTTCCGAATACTTCCTTGGTTGATAAGTAAATATTATTTCACACGAATGCTAGGGTAGATCCTCCAGGTCTAAAGCCACGCGGACATGAAGGCTGATCCGTCGGTAGTTGGTACATATGACGGATCACCTTTCTTGTATATATATATGGGGCAGAGCACACTAAAAGTCCAGTAGTCGGGCATGCGTTCATCTGACGATCGCTGCGTGGTCTTCCGTCTATTACAACGTGATCGATTTGGTTTTTCGTTCTTCGATCCGGAGACAGCAATGTAATTGGAGGGACCTTTTTATGTCAAAATCTTGTACTGGACACTACCATGTTTCGGGCCCCGCGAAGTCAATCAGACTCAGTCAGTTCAGACGATGGGACCCATGACTCCTTTCTTGCCCACGCCGATGGCAAAGCTCGTGCGAGGACATCAACAACCGCGCAGAGGCACCTTCCCCATTAGGGATTCGTTAATTATAGGTGCACGCCCTCAAATCATAGTCCCGTAAACGTTTGTCGAAGGCATCATGAAAAGAAGGGCGTCACGTGCGGGGCTCAATTTTTCCATTCATTGGAGTTTGCTTTTACGTACGTGGCGGATCCGAAGCCCAGCGCACAATCCATTGCCGTAAGTATTTCGCTATAAAAATGATGCACTTATAAAAAAAAAAACTTCATACAACGACAATAATGACAAACTCAAATTTGTTTACAAGCGATTTTCAA
>NW_023458566.1:15784005-15785198 GCF_013731165.1 Rhagoletis pomonella
CAACGACAATAATGACAAACTCAAATTTGTTTACAAGCGATTTTCAAGTGTAAAAAAGTGTTTACACAATTTTGTCATACCTGGCGAACAAACTACATACATACATATGTACGAGCAGCAAAGTGTTAATTGTTGTTGTTAGTACGAGCAGTAGTTCGCGGCATGTCAATACACACATGTCACAGCAACATGTTGACAAAATCGGTTGCTGCGGCAAAGTGGTGTTGGTATATTGATGTTGCAGCCGTTTAAACATATGTTTGTGATAGTAATTGTTAAGCGCGCAAATCGCTGTGACACATTATGAGCAGCAACAATAAAAATAAAAACAACAGCACGTAGTTAAATACGATAAATTTTTGTACGAAATAGCATAGCCATAGCATAGCATTTGACAACAATGCATAGAACAAAGGTTGCCAGAGTGCATTACCGGTAGCAAGCGACATTGACATTAACAACAAATTTAACAACAATAATAACAATCATACATGGTTACTAACATTGTGATACAGCGCGAATTTTGTGACACAAATCGTGACATGTTCGACGGACGGGCCAAATGGGTGTGAGTTAGTGGATTGGATGTGTGATATCTATTGAAGGAGTGCTGCTGGTATGCGTTGTCAGGTGGACGGACAACCTTTACTGGCATGTGAAATGTAAAATTTTCCTACTATCACACACAAATAACAGCAAATAAATTGTAAACAAGTTTTAAACGGATTTCCATATAAAACTTTTTGGCGTTTTAAGCCCCCGTTCACTAATTGTCATTTGTATAAGCAAGCGCGAGTTGGTGAAATTTTTTCGAAAGCATGATGAGGTCAGAAGCGGATCGAAAGCATTTGGCACGCGCCTGCTTAAATGCTGAATGCCAGAAACGACGGCAACAACAACACTATATAGCAACAACAACAGAGAAAAAAGTGGTAGCACTAAAACTAAGCGGCAACAGGAAATACGTTTGTTGTCAACTAAACATACAAACATGTATAGATAGATATGTATGTATGTACATGTGTATGTAAATTGCTGTCATTACATCTATGTTGCTACAATTGTGGCTGTTCTTGTCGCTGACATGGCCGTAAATGTTGTAATTCCTCTAACAAATAAAAGCACCGGAAAGAACATGAAAAACGTGAGAATTTCCAAATTACTAACGCATCACTCAAATAGCTATTTACATA
>NW_023458566.1:15785298-15791234 GCF_013731165.1 Rhagoletis pomonella
ATCGGAAAGCGGTTTAACACGGTTCCATATGGGCAACTTTTCCGCACTATAAGAATTTCGAAATGGAAACATTGATTTTTTTCGCCTCACCCTAATGTACATGTGCACATCCATAGGCACATGCAATCAATCAGCTGGAAAAATTCTTGAATGAGCGGACAGCCAGCAGCCGCCAAGCACAAACAGAGTCATCAACGCCAAAAGTTGCAGCGTCTTATAGTAAAAGTAGCTAATAAAAATGAGCCGGAATTATGTGGAGTGATACGCTCAGCCAACAAGCTGTGCGATATTAAGTGCATGTTTATGTACGAGTAGGTACTAGCTTTGGCGGCACACTTAAATTGTTGCTCCTTTGCCTGTCAGCAGGCGCATCAATTGCCGAGCGGGTGTGCGCATGTGTGTTTGTTTTTGTTTTATTTATGTATGTAGGTAAGCAATACGCTGCGTAGTCCAACGCTTGACATGCCATTTGACAATTTGACGACTCTTTGACGCATAAATCGCCGGAGCGCTATGGCTCCTGTGTGTAGCCACTGCACTGCCAAGCTGCAGCCTGCAGCATAAATCATAAAAGTTGAAGTTGTGTGCGACGACGGCTGTTGCTGCTGCCAATCCAATTACATATCACACAATCAGTTGTTGACTTCCTTCAAAAAGAGCAAAGCGACCAGCAGCTCCAAATATCAACTTGACGAGAAGGTAACATGAATAGATGAAATCGTCAGGCCAGCCGCTTGAACGCTTGAAAAGCAGCAGCAGCACAGCAGCGAGTTGTATTCTTTTTTTTTTTTGGTGTTTCGTTATTCTGCCTACTTTGATTGACAGCTCTGAGTGCTGTGACAATTGTTTGGCAATTCACACAGCACTTTGCAGCTTTGCATGCAACTCCATTCAGTACTAAAAATGTATGTAAAGTGATCTATATGCGCGCGTTAATCACAATGAAACGATTTTCTCGTAACGCTTGACAAATTTTTTCGACATGTTGCACATACAAACATACATACATACTGTGCTTATGTTGGCATCTGAGAACAAAAAAGTTCAAATGCGTTTCCAAGTTACATACATATGTATCTACATTAGCAATAAAAGCAACAGTAGCTATTAGTACTACAACAACTACAACAATACAGATTAAATATGACAACAACTCGCGTTTCACATGTCACTATACAAATTTTTGTAGCACGATTTCAATTAGGCTGCCCATTTTTCAAAAATAAAATTATTTTAGTGCAGTAGCCCGTTTCTGTAACTTTTCTCTACCGATTATTTCTCTACTGGTAGAGAAAATACGTCACTCTCACCTACTAATTAGCAGTAGAGAACAGATCGGCGAATTCATATCTCAATTCGCCTTGGTAGAGAATTGTTACAAAAACGAGCTACAGATCACTTAATTTTTTACGGCATTTTTTATATCTATCTATCGCCTATACCTTCAAATGAGTTACATATATATAAGCAAAAGAAAAATAATTGTCACTGAAAATTGTGACAACACTTGTAATTTGTCTAGTATTCTATAGTGTATATCACATTTATACACCACCCACATATTGACAAGTTTGGACTATTATTTTTTATAATTTAATTTTAATTATTATTTTTTTTTATAAAAATATACTTTATTTTTTAACAAAAACTGTGCGAGATTAAAATAAAAAAATCAACAACTTTGTTTGGATCCTAGTAATGCTGGACAGCGCCAGTTATAATATCGCGCAGTATAACTCTTGACAACAGGTATAGAAGTCAAACAAACAAAAATTGAACAAAAATTACTCATCATGCCCATTGTTGTTGTTGTCGTTATAGCAGCTACTCAACCCTTGCTAGACCGGCTTTTCCGTCAATCGTTGTCGCCAAGCTCAACTTACAGGAGACCCAGGAGGCGTGTGGAACTCCATTTGGGTTTGTCCATAGACACAGAAGTGTTAGCTGATGGGGGTTAAGGGGGCAGGCGGGTCGGGCACTCGTTGGCCACATCTGCATCTAATCTGCTCAGGTGCCAGTTTAGGCTGTTGTATTGGCTACAGCGAAATTGGGCTAAATATTGTGATGCGAGTCTCCCGAGGCAGACGAAGCTATGCCCCGTCTACGTCAGATGGTTATATTGAAAGGACTTCGTCCGTTAGTTCGTATACATGTCTTCTGACGTGCCTTGGCGAGGGCTCCGCCGCAAGCAGGAGCGCCCACGTCGGTGATACTCTAGTAGGAAATTGCTTTGAAAGCATTGTGTTATGCTTCCTGAAAGGGAGCATTTGAGCCGCGTCGTGTAGACGGTGTTGTGGCGACATTAGAAGACATCCGGCGGCTGTCCGGAGTGCCGTGGTTTGGTAAGTCTGTAGCTTCGTCCAGCAACGTTTCTTTATCTTTGCCCCAGATGCTGCCGGTTAGCGACTTGAGGATCTTGTTGCGACTCTTTACTTTATTCACAATTGCGGTTGTATGCGCCGAGAAGGAGGTAACTCCCGAGAATTTTTGGGATATTCACGATCGGAATTTGTACGCCATTCCCATGACAGCCGGTTCTACGTGCCGGAGTGACTCGGTTTTCACCCGACCAAGGGCTGTTGTTTCGGCGATCTAACCCTATTTAGGTCGGCGAAATCTCTTAAACGTTGTTCATCATGTCCGTCTTTTAAATGGTTAAGAAACATGGACGATATCAAACAAAGATGAGAAGGCTTTGAGAACTTTTGAGAGAACTAAATAAGATCCATGGCACTTTTCGCGTGAGCCACGGGTACTGAAGAAGATAAAATAACGAACCATGCGATCTTTATAATTGCTTAGACATAGTTAAGCGCGCGAAAATACGATTGCATTGCTTTGTACATGTCACACCTATGAATGATGATGCTTCGGTGAAAAGATCCATCAACTCCCCAGCCATGGGTGGACAACGAAAGCAAGGCCGCTCACGAATAAAATGGAAGGACCAAGCCAAATACACATTTTTGTTAAAGCATAAACCTTAAACGTTGAGAGTTAAATATTTCTAAATTTGAAAATAAAGGGAAATTCCATATTAAAAAGTATTTCGATGATTTTCAGAATTATTTAAGGAAATATTAAAAAATAGTCATGTGCAAAATTTTAGTAAAATAACTTCAAAACTGAGGGAGTTATTTATAAACTAGTTAAAATTTAATCAAATTTTCAAGTACCGTTATCTCGAAAACCGGAGCCAATCTGATAAAATGGGGGATGCCATTGAATTTAGAACGTCCCAATTAAGTGAGTTCAACTTTAAAAATCTTTGCTCAAATTAACAACATGCACAGCATAATTTGAACTCAACTTATTCTTCTGTTTTCTATTTAGGCGATCTAAATGCTTATTCCTTGTCAATCCTTTGAAGTACTTAATGAGAATGAATTTATCGATGTATTAAGTGATTACGAATATAATCATATATAAAACAGAGGTGTGCCCACAAATTAAAAAAATTTGCTTTTTTTTTTGAAAGTGTAGCTGTATTTTAGATTAGCCCATATGTATATGCACCACACCTGCCTAACAACCAATCTTAAGCACTTGTTTTTCGCACTTCGCACAAACTTCGGTGGCAACAAATTAACATTAAACAAATTTTTAATGTGACATTAAAACAATAAAACAAATTATCACGTGAAAATACATACAATACATATGTAAAACTGATACATATGTATGTATTTACATACATACATACATATGCCAGTAAAGCCAAGAACATCACGTTCATCGTTGTAAAAATGTGCAAAAGACAAGGTGGAACAAGAAAGTTTTCTTGTATTAATAAAAGGTTATGAGCTGTCTTGTCTGGCTGGCTGTGTTGAGGAGCTGCAAGATCGGAAAATATATTAGCACAAAACCTGCCACTGAGTGAAGCAGGAACCCTCATCGTCGCAACGCAAGCCCACTACTTACACATACTCACATACACACTAATTTTTGCACTACATTAACAAACAATAAAACAGCATTGACAACACGTACCAACTAAGTAAGAGTAAGTAGCAACAACAACATGCAACAACAACATACAACACGTACAACATGTTAAACAACCGAAAAACACAAATTAACGATTGTGAAAAGTTGTAGCGTGTGTGTGAGTGCGCCGAGAGTGGGGGGTAGGGGTGCAGCAGCGTTGGCCAGCAGTGTGGGCCAAAGAAACTGCGTCTGCTAAAAACAAAAAAAAAAAAAACGAAGGACATTGGTGAAGACGACATACTCACTCGTTCGTACATAGTCTGTGACATTGTTTAATTTGGTTGTTGTACATATGCTAAGGAAAATGTCGAATGCTGTCTTTGCCACTAGTTTTTTTTTGTGTTTATAATTTTCATTGTAATTGTTGTCGCTGGTAATTTTAGTTGTACTTGAATAATATACACACTGGAGAACAAGTGATTAGAGAAAATTTTTGAAATAGGCAAATTATATTGCAGAAAAATAGAAGAAAAACCAAATCGGACGATGAATAAATTTCCTTGACAAAATTGTACGGTGCACACTAGAGCGTACCCCCTTAGAAACAAAAAAAAAACAAAGTTCACCGCACTCCCCTGATCGTAAGGTATGTTAGTATTTTTGCAAGACAATTTCGAAATTTTTTTTTGCCGAACTTTAGGATCGTTTTTATAAATTTATCGGTGGCACCTATATAAGGAAATATTTTCATTTTTAAAGGATTTTAGGAAATACTTCTTTGGCAAAAGTTTAACGCTTTTTTGAAAGCTTTAATTTCCTAACATTAAGCTGGTACGTTAGTATGATAAGAACTCAGATCTGCTGGGTAAGTACTAGAACGGGGTGTTTTAGGTCAATGAACTTTGGAACAAAAAAAGTTTCTCTTCGAGACAAGAACATCAATGTGCCGTATGCATAAAATCTAAGCAAATGCTTTTTTTTAAATTACAGACCTTTAACTCGATTTTTTCAAACAGATTTAAGTGAAAGGTATGAAATTTTAAGTAAAAACAATTGCTTATTTTTTATGCATACGGCCCAATATATCATACTTTAAGATCCGACGACTTTAAGATATGACGAAAAATGTAAAAAGGTAAAGAAAAATATTTTCGAAATTACCACGACAGACTTTTTTTCTGGTCCGGCCTAATGCACACCTTAAGGCTAGCAGAGGATCTCTTTCGTATACAAATTTGAATTTAAGTGAGGGAATGAAAATGTCTACATTTTCCCATTTCAGAGTCCTGAGGAACGAAAGCCCGACAAGAATCGGGTGAACCAAACACGGTATTCAGTGATTTGCGTGTTCGGTTCACTATGAGTCTATAAAAAATCCTAGATTTAGTATTATGCTTTCCAATATCGGGTCTAAAACTTCGAACGGCTTGGAAAGGTATTCCAACGAATTAAACAGTTCAATCGGTATAACGTCAGCTCCGCGATTTTTTTCTTTTAGAGTTGTATTTTAGTTGTTTTTCCTCGGCTTGGTTGAATGAGACGCCACCTTTATATATTAGTCTGGGTTTTTATTCATTCAAGGCTTCAAAAAATTTACAATTTTTTATCTTTTTTTTGAGTAGGCTTATGAAAAGTGGTTAGTGTCGCACGGGGCATTTTAACATTTTTCAAGTACATAGGTTGGGCATGCCAGGATAAATTCCGGATATGCAAGAGTTTAACTTGCTCTTCGTTTGAGTTTGGAGGCGACTGGTATCCGAGGACGGCATTAACGGGGCGAGATTAGAGGAAGGTCTCGATTGACTCTAGTCTGAGGTTCATGGATTGACCTCTAACATGTCTAAGAGGAAGCTCGGCTTTAAGTGAGTGCTTGTAGTAGTCCTTGCGGCAGCGATTTCACAACTTTGTTGCTTAATATATTTTGGCGCTTATCCTTTTGCTAAGTGTTTGGCTGAGCTTTTCCTCCAATTTGTGGTATGCTCGGAGTGTAAACTTTTTTTTTGGGGGGG
>NW_023458566.1:15791334-15801451 GCF_013731165.1 Rhagoletis pomonella
TTTGGTAATAAAATTCAATGATTTGCAAGCGTTGCTCGTTAGTAAGTCTATTCATGATGAAATGTCAAAGCATACTGAGCATCTTTCTCTTTGACACCATGTCTGAAATCCCACGTGATCTGTCAAATACTAATGCATGAAAATCCTAACCTCAAAAAAATCACCCGTTAGTAAAAGTAGCTAATAAAAATGAGCCGGAATTATGTGGAGTGATACGCTCAGCCAACAAGCTGTGCGATATTAAGTGCATGTTTATGTACGAGTAGGTACTAGCTTTGGCGGCACACTTAAGTTGTTGCTCCTTTGCCTGTCATCAGGCGCATCAATTGCCGAGCGGGTGTGCGCATGTGTGTTTGTTTTTGTTTTATTTATGTATGTATGTAGGTAAGCAATACGCTCTGTAGTCCAACGCTTGACATGCCATTTGACAATTTGACGACTCTTTGACGCATAAATCGCCGGAGCGCTATGGCTCCTGTGTGTAGCCACTGCACTGCCAAGCTGCAGCCTGCAGCATAAATCATAAAAGTTGAAGTTGTGTGCGACGACGGCTGTTGCTGCTGCCAATCCAATTACATATCACACAATCAGTTGTTGACTTCCTTCAAAAAGAGCAAAGCGACCACCAGCTCCAAATATCAACTTGACGAGAAGGTAACATGAATAGATGAAATCGTCAGGCCAGCCGCTTGAACGCTTGAAAAGCAGCAGTAGGTACAGAAGCGAGTTGTATCTTTTTTTTTGGTATTTCGTTATTCTGCCTACTTTGATTGACAGCTCTGAGTGCTGTGACAATTGTTTGACAATTCACACAGCGCTTTGCTGCGTTGCATGCAACTCCATTCAGTACTAAAAATGTTTATATATGTACATACTGCTTATGTATGTATGTAAAGTGATCTATATGCGCGCGTTAATCACAATGAAACGATTTTCTCGTAACGCTTGACAAATTTTTTCGACATGTTGCACATACAAACATACATACATACATACTGTATTTTTTTTTTGTTTTATGCTGTCATTCCACATGCAAATGCGTTCCCAAGTTACATATGTACATATCTACATTAGCATTAAAAGCAACAGTAGCTATTAGTACTACAACAACTACAACAATACAGATTAAATATGACAACAACTCGCGTTTCACATGTCACTATACAAATTTTAGTAGCACGATTTCAATTAGGCTGCTCATTTTTCAAAAATAAAATTATTTTAGTGCAGATCACTTAATTTCTACGGCATTTTTTATATCTATCTATCGCCTATACCTACCTTCAAATGAATTACATATACATACGTAAAAGAAAAATAATTGTCACTGAAAATTTTGACAACACTTGTAATTTATCTAGTATTCTATAGTGCGTATCACATTTATACACCACCCACATATTGACAAGTTTGGACTGTTATTTTTTTATTATTTTATTTTAATAATTTTTTTTTTATAAAAATATACTTTTTTTATTAAAAACTGTGCAGTATTAAAAAAAAATTCAACAACTTTTTTTGGATCCTAGTCCAGCATTAACAGCGCCAGTTATAATATCTAATTTGAATCAAGCGCAGTATAACTCTTGACAACAGGTATTGAAGTTAAACAAACAAAAGTTACTCATCATGCCCATTGTTGTTGTTGTTGTTATTGCAGCTACTCAACCCTTCCTAGACCGGCTTTTCCCTCAATCGTTGTCGTCAAGCTCAACTTACAGGAGACCCAGGAGGCGTGTGGAACTCCAATTGGGTTTGTCCATAGGGACAGAAGTGTTAGCTAACGGGGGTTAAGGGGGCATGCGGGTCGAAGGGTGTCTCTCCGCATGCCGGGCACTCGTTGGGCACTTCTGCATCTAATCTGCTCAGGTACGAGTTTAGGCTGTTACAGTAGCTACAGCGAAATTGGACTAAATATTGTGATGCGAGTCTCCCGAGGCAGACAAAGCTATGTCCCGTCCACGTCAGATGGTTATGTTAAAAGTACTTCGTCCGTTAGTTCGTATAGATGCCTTCTGACGTGACACTAGTAGGCATTGCTTTCAAAGCATTGTGTTAAGCTCCCTGACGGGGATCATTTGAGCCGCGTCGTGTAGATGGTGTTGTGGCAACATCAGAAAACATCCGGCGGCTGTCCGGAATTTGTACACCGTTCCCACGACAGCCGGTTCTACGTACCGGAGTGACTCGGTTTTTACCCGATCAAGGGTTGTTGTTTCGGCGATCTGACCCTGTTTAGGTCAGCGAAATCCCTTAAAGATGTTCATTATGCCCATCTTTTTACATGGTTCAGAAACAAGGACGATGTCAAGCAAAGATAAGAAGGCTTTGAGAACTTTCGAGAGAACTAAAAAAGATCCATGGCACTTTTTGCGTGAGCCACGGGTACTAAGAAGATGAAATAACGAACGATGCGATCTTTATAATTGCATATACATATGGGGGATTCACAACGGCATCGTAAGTGTCGTATTGTTGTATGTCGTAAACTTTAAAAGCTGAAATAAATGTTTAGAAAACTTGAAACCATAGCCAACTATTTTTAACACCGCGAAAATTCATAATATGACTTTGATGGTACTTTGCGAGCCCCCTTAGTGTATTTTTTAGGCGTTTGTAGTTTACGACATACAACAATACTACACTTACGACACCGTTGTGAATACCCTAATAGTTAAGCGCGTGAAAATACGATTGCATTGGTTTTGACATGTCGCACCTATGAATGATAATGCTCCGGTGAAAAGATGCTTCGTCTCCCCAGCCATGAGTAAACAACGAAAGCAAGGGCGCTCACGAATAAAAAGGGAAGGACCAAGCCAAATACACATTTTTGTTAAATCTTAAACCTTAAACGTTAAGAGTTCAATATTTCTCAATTTGAAAATAAAGTAAAATTCCATATTAAAAAAGTTGCTTTTCGTTTGTGAACGCTATCAACGGTTATCCGTAATCCGCTGTACTAAAATAATAAGTAAAGAGAGCGATCAGCCTGTCCTGTGAAACTTTGTCAGGGGAGATGGTTGCCCTGAAAATCAGATGTTGTTTAAGACGACAATATTATGAAATGTGTGAGCTACGGATTTAAACCAAATTAATATGGGACAACCTGTGAGGTAACACCTTTCCTTTAAAAAAAGAATTATAGAAATCGGTTAACGTGGTCCAAGGTTATACATAAAAAAATTTTTCCGACGAATTGATAACCTTGCTCCTTTTTGTGAAGGCGGTTAAAAATCAAGCTACTAATGAAGAAAATTGATGGATAAATAAAGAAGTAATGAGTGGGCAAATGAAAATGCGCAAAGATTTTTTTTTAATGAAATATGAGCATAAAAGCGTGCTACTTAGGTGTGTATGGCGTATGAGTAACATTATTTTCTGCTCATTTCTTATAAAAAATCTTTGCGCATTTTCATTTGACCACTCGTTACTTCTTTATTTAACCATCGATTTGCTTCATTAGTAACATGATTTATTTGTAAAAGAACAGGCTTTAGCACAACTGCAAGAATTTGACACCAGAACCTGTGAGTTTTTTAATTTTTCTCCTGTTAAATTTTGAATTTTTTCATAAAAAAAGAAAAATAAAGTTGGAATGATTAATTAATTTGTCAGAAACTATCAGTCCTGTCGGAAAATGATTTAGAGACGTTTAATGGATTGCTTGTGTTTGCTTTCATTTGTCGTATTCCCTTTTTTGTTTGTTAAATTGGTTCATGAGATATAAGTGACTAAGCGATTCTACATACAAAATGGATAGTGGCGTCTGGAGAACAAAAACGAATTTCAAATTTGTGATCCAGTGTAATCAGTTGTATGGAAGCTATTTGTTGAAGTGAGCCTATTTCGATGATTTTTAGATCTAGTTAAGGAAATATTAAAAAAATAGTCATGTGCAAAATTTGAGTAAAATAACTTCAAAACTGAGGGAGTTATTTATAAAATAGTTAAAATTTAATCAAATTTTCAAGTACCGTTATCTCGAAAACCGGAGCCAATCTGATAAAACGGGGGATGCCATTGAATCCCACTTAAGTAAGTTCAACTTTATGAAAATGAATTGCACTTATATTTATCGATTTACTTATTAAGGAGATTACGAATAGAATCATATATAAAACATAGGTGTGAACACATTTAAAAAAAAATTTAACTTTTTTTTTGAAAGTGTAGCTGTTTTTTAGATTGTATGTATATATGTATATGCACCACACCTGCCCAACAACCAATCTTAAGCACTTGTTTTTCGCGCATACAAACTTCGGTGGCAACAAATTAACATTAAACAAATTTTTAATGTGACATTAAAACAATAAAACAAATTATCACGTGAAAATACATGCAATACATACATACATATGCCAGTAAAGCCAAGAACATCACGTTCATCGTTGTAAAAATGTGCAAAAGACAAGGTAAGGTGGAACAAGAAAGTTTTCTTGTATTAATAAAAGGTTATGAGCTGTCTGTCTGGCTGGCTGGCTGTGTTGAGGAGCTGCAAGATCGGAAAATATATTAGCACAAAACCTGCCACTGAGTACAGCAGGAACCCTCCTCGTCGCAGCGCAAGCCCACCACTACTTACATACTCATTTTTGCACTACATTAACAAACAATAAAACAGCATTGACAACACGTACCAACTAAGTAAGAGTAAGTAGCAACAACAACAACAACAAAACACGTACAACATGTTAAACAACCGAAAAACACAAATTAACGATTGTGAAAAGTTGTAGCGTGTGTGTGAGTGCGCCGAGAGTGGGGGGGGCTAAAAACAAAAAAAAAACACGAAGGACATTGGTGAAGACGACATACTCACTCGTACATAGTCTGTGACATTGTTTAATTTGGTTGTTGTACATATGCTAAGGAAAATGTCGAATGCTGTCTTTGCCACAATTTTTTTGTTTTTTGTTTATAATTTTCATTGTAATTGTTGTCGCTGGTAATTTTAGTTGTATTTGAATAATATACACGCTGGAGAACAAGTGATTAGAGAAAATTTTTGAAATAGGCAAATTATATTGCAGAAAAATAGAAGAAAAACCAAATCGGGCGGCGAATAAATTTCCTTGACAAAATTTTACGGTGCACACTAGAGCGTACCCCCCTTAGAAGCAAACAAAAAAAAAGTTCACCGCACTCCCCTGATCGTAAGGTATGTTAGTATGTTTGCAAGGCAATTTCGCAATTCTTTTTTTGCCGAACTTTAGGATCGCCTTTATAATAGGGCATTCGCACGAGGCGATTTTACAGGCAACTTTTAGTTGAAAGCAAAAATCGCCTCGTCCGAACGGCCTTTCAACTAATCGCTTTCAACAAAGTTGGTCGCCAGCCAACTTTGAGCTCGTTCAACTTTTTTTCCTTGCAACCCTGTGTTTGCTTACATTTTGTATCAGTGTTGGGAAATAAAATTGTTCCTTCAGTACAAAATCTATACAAAATTATTATTATTATTATTCAATTTTAACTATTTTTTTTAAATACTGTTTATATTTTAAGAAAAGCCGTACAAATCCAAGGTTCAAACTTTGTGCAACATTAAAAAAAAACCAACACACTTTCGTAAAAATTTCGAACTTTTTAATTCGATTTATTTTGAGTGTGCGGTTTTTTAGCCCATTAAATTTTAATATAACTAAGTTTTTCAAGATTTCTTTGATGGAGGTGTTGCTAATTTTCTGACAGCTGACATCGTCGACAAAAAAAATGCCAAGTTCAACGGAAGTCCCAGCTACTTTAAACTTGCACTTTATTATACTAAAATTGAATGGGCTAAAAACTAAAGAATATTAATAAAGCTCGAAATTTTTACGAAAGTATGTTGCCTTTTGGATGTTTCGCAAAGATTTAATCTTGGGTTTATACAGTTTTTCTTAAAGAATACATTATATTTTATAAATAGATAATTAAAATTAAAGAATAATAAAATAAATAATAAAATCTTGTCAATATGTGAGTGCCGTAAAGGTATTATATTTAAGAAAATCTCTTCTTATAACTAACGAAGACTTTGTTTCTATATGAAGCTGACTTCGACATTTTGTTTTATTTTTTTTTATTATTTTGCGCAACTTAGTATCGAAAAGTTTCTTTAAAAATTTGCCTAGGCTATATTATACTGGTTCGTTCAAGCCATTTTTCAAAACTTACAAAGGTAAATACGAACAGGCGAACAAAAGAGAATGCAAAAAATTTCTTGCTGTGAATTTTCAGAGCTATATATTTTTAGTATTGATTACAAAATTGTACTAAAATGTACTGCGTAGTAGGAAAGTATATTGTAAATGAAATTGTATCAAACAAGTACAATTGTACCAAAAATGCCAACACTGTTCTGTATACATACTTTTTCTTCTTTTCTACTTTTTTACTCTTATTTTATCTTTCAGCTTCGCTAAAAGCACTTATACCAACGCTTGGCTTACCAAATTTACGCCAATTGATAAAATTTGGCGATTTAAACTCATTTTAAATAATGTAAACAACAATTCGAGTTGAATCGAAAATCGCCTCGTCTGAATAGGGATGGCAACTTTTTCACTTTCAACTTCTCATTCAACTCCGCATTCAACTTTTGTTGCCTGAAAAATCGCCTCGTGCGAAAGGCCTATAAATTTATCGGTGGCACCTATATAAGGAAATATTTTAATTTTTAAAGGATTTTAGGAAATACTTCCTTGGCAAAAGTTTAACGCTTTTTTGAAACTTTAATTTCCTAACATTAGGCTGGTACGTTAGTATGAGAAGAACTCAGATCTGCTGGTTAAGCACTAGAACGGGGTGCTTTAGGTCAATGCACTTTGGAACAAAAAAAGTTTCTCTTCATAAAATCTAGGCAAATGTTTTTTTTTTAATTTCACACCTTTTGCTCGATTTTCGCAAACAGATTTAAGTGAGAGGTATGAAATTTTAAGTAAAAGCAATTGCTTATTTTTTGTGCATACGGCCCAATATATCATACTTTAAGATCCGACTGTAAATCTCGCAGATATGACGAAAAATGTAAAAGGTAAAAAAAAAAATTATTTTCGAAATTGCCACGCAAAAATACTTCAGCCTCATTGGTGTACGGTAGACTTTTTTTCTGATGGAATGCAAATGTCTACATTTTCCCATTCAGAGGTAGTTCAGGGGAATTTTAAAAGAAAAACAGGTCTCCGAGAAAGGAAAGCACAACAAGAATCGGGTTAGTACCAAAAAAAAGCTGACTCTCGATTAATTGAAATCGGATGAACCAAACACGGTATTCAATGAATTTCATGTTCGGTTCACTGAGTCTATAAAAAAAATCCTACATTTAGTATTATGCTTTCCAATATCGGGTCTAAAACTTCGAACGGCTTGGAAAGGTATTTTCTAAGACGTCAGTTTTTCACACAGTGTTCCCAATAGAACCTAAAATGCAATGTTAAGACGCCTTATTCCAACGAATTAAACAGTTCAATCGGTATAACGTCAGCTCCGCGATTTTTTTCTTTTAGAGCTGTATTTTAGTTGTTTTTCCTCGGCTTGGTTGAATGAGACGCCACCTTTATAAATTAGTCTGGGTTTTTATTCATTCAAGGCTTCAAAAAATTAAAATTTTTTTTTTTTTGAATAGGCTTATGAAATGGTGTTAATGTCGCGCGGGGCATTTGAACATTTTTCAAATACATTGGTCGGGCATGCCGGGGTAAATTCCGGATATGCAAGAGTTTAACTTGCTTTTCGTTTGAGTTTGGGGGCGGCTGGTATCCGATGACGGCATTAACGGTGCGAGACTAGAGGAAGGTGTCGATTGACTCTAGTCTGAGGTCCATGGAATGGCCGCTCACATGTCTAAGAGGAGGTTCGGCTTTAAGTGAGTGCTTGTAGTAGTCCTTGTGGTTGCTTATTATTAATATTTGGCGCTTATCCTTTTGCTTTTGTGTTTGGCTGAGCTTTTCCTTCAATTTGTGGTATGCTCGGATTTTAAACTTTTTTTTGAGGGGGAAAGGCTTTGATAACACTGGTCTACAAATTTCAACTTTTTTTCTGCGAATAAGACGGGACCTGGTGTTTCTGAACGGATTTTTCGTGCTGAACACGAATCCGGGGTCAAAAATGTCCCATCACGTCACGTTTCCCTGATCTAAGGGTGCATGCGATTAATTCGGCATAGGGCTCATTCGAAAGGGCACGATTTAGCCTTTAATTTCTGACATATACAAAGTTTGTAGCACGTCAGGGTTCAGCTCTACAATTTTTCAAAAATGGCCAAAAACGCTGTTTTTACGGGTTTCAACCCCTTTTTTCTCGAAAACGTGACGTGATGGGAAGTTTTGGACCCCAGATTCGTGTTCAGCACGAAAAATCCGTTCGGAAACACCAGGTCCCGTCTTATTCGCAAAACCCTTGTAGACCAGTGTAATTGATCCTACTTAATTGGGGGCCTTTAAATTTAATGGCACTCCCCGTTCCAGCTTTTGAGATATGAGAAATGGAAAACCGGTTAAAACTTAATTTATATATATCTATGTATGTATATGTTTTTTTTTATTTTTTACTTATTTTATTTTTTTTCATTTAAAAATTTTGCAGAAAAAATAAAAAATTTAAACTTAAAAACCATATAAAATGTATTGCACATTACTATTTTTACGACGTATTTCCATTTCAAAAATTTATGATGTAAGATTGTTTCTAAATGAGCCCTCAGCGGTCCCAGGGAAACTTCAAATACCGATATCTAAAAAAACTGGAGCCAATCTGACAAAACGAAAGACGCCAATAAATTTAGTGTTCTAATAAAGGAGTACTGTTATAACGACAGCTTCATCAACATTTCGTAAAGTTTCTGGGGCTGTTTTATGCGGGTTGAAGAAACGAAAAAAAAAAACTCAGAAAGCAGAGCAAACTAAAGCATTGTGTGAACAAAATTAGGAGTCTCACCTACTACAAATACTTGCATTGCCGGTGCGTACTATAGCCAAACCAACTACATACACACACATATTCAAACATGGAGTATTTTGCGTTTATAGTTGAATTTGGCTCAGACTACTTGCAAGGGGATGCTACTTACATAGACGCGACGAAAATGTTGTACTTGTTGTAAATTAAAGAGCAGAACATTTTTATCGTCTGCTAATAAAATTAATGGATTTATTCAATTCGTCGCCGCATACCAATCGCCAAACGCCCCAAATGTGCAGTTGGAAAGAAGCTGATGCTGTTGGTAAATAAATGTTGGCTCTGTTGATTCTAGTTATGCTGGTCGACGTGACATTAAACTGACAGTTTACACGCTCCACAGCACAAGCGCAGGCAAATGCAGCGACTGCAAACGCTTCGAGTCGTGGAAGATGTTCCCCAATGGTATCTGGTGTGAAAAAAGCAAGACACTATTTGGAGGCTAAGAAAATGTATACGCATGTTTTTCTATGTACATTTTCACATATCTGCGCCAGTCAGTTAAAGTAACTTAAGTCGAGATACATCATTTTCCATTTGAAGCAATATTTCATTGGGTACCCAAACAATATTTTCACAATTAACTAGCCGTAGGTGTAGTTTAAGTTGGCCTTTTCATAGAAGCTCAATAAAAATATAAAACTTTTAAAGGGAAACTTATAAATTTTTAACTCAGAGTCAAACCTTCTAAAGTCACTAAAGTTACTTTAACTGACGGGCACACATACATATGTACACATTTACGCATATAGATAAGTTTTTGAGGATACTATACATATACAGTATCGGTCAAAACGATAGAACCCTCATTTCAAACTGATATTATTTGCCACTTACATACATATGTTTAAGTATTTACTTTTAAAATTTTCAATTAAGACACAGTCCTTCTCTAACAAAATTCATATAAACCCAAATTTAAAATTTTGTGAAAGACTAAAAAAATGCAACCAAGTTTCAAAAAATTTCAAACTTTACCGTTGATTTTCAATATTTTTTCTGTCGCATTTGCTAACATATAACGAATAAACACAGTTTATTTTTATATGGCATAAATCCGCAGCACCTTCGACGAAAAAAAAAAATCTAAAATATCAACGGTAATTTTTAGCCACACGTTGCACTAAAATTGAATGGGCTATAAAACTGTGTACTCAAAAAAATTCAAACACTTCTG
>NW_023458566.1:15801551-15803177 GCF_013731165.1 Rhagoletis pomonella
AAAAAAAAATCTTGAAAATCAACGGTAAAGTTTGAAATTTTTTGAAACTTGGTTGCATTTTTTTAGTCTTTCACAAAATTTTAAATTTGGGTTTATATGAATTTTGTTAGAGAATGAACTTAAATAATTTTAAATTTGGGTTTATATAAATTTTGTTAGAGAAGGACTGTGTGTTAATTGAAAATTTCTAAAAGTAAATAATTAAACATATGTACATATGTAAGTGGCAAATAATATCACTTTGAAATGAGGGTTCTATCGTTTTGACAGATACTGTATATGTATAGTATCCTCAAATACTTATCTATATGCCTAAATGCATACATATATACATGTGTACATATGTATGTGTGCCCGTCAGTTAAAGTAACTTTAGTGACTTTAGAAGGTTTGACTCTGAGTTAAAAAAATTATACGTTTCCCTTTAAAAGTTTTATATTTTTATTGAGCTTCTATGAAAAGCCAACTTAAACTACACCTGCGGCTAGTCAATTGTGAAAATATTGTTTGGAAACCCAATGAAATATTGCTTTAAAGGGAAAATGATGTATCTCGACTTAAGTTACTTTAACTGACTGGCGCAGATATGTGAAAATGTGCATAGAAAAACATGCGTATACATTTTCTTAGCCTCCAAATAGTGTCTTGCTTTTCTCACACTAGATACCATTGGGGAACATCTTCCACGACTCGAAGCGTTTGCAGTCGCTGCCTTTGCCTGCGCTTGTGCTGTGGAGCGTGTAAACTGTCAGTTTAATGTCACGTCGACCAGCATAACTAGAATCAACAGAGCCAACATTTATTTACCAACCAACACCATCAGCTTCTTTCCAGCTGCACATTTGGGGCGTTTGGCGGTTGGTATACAGCGACGAATTGAATAAATCCATTAATTTTATTAGCAGACGATAAAAATGTTCTGCTCTTTAATTTACAACAAGTACAACATTTTCGTCGCGTCCATGTAGCATCCCCTTGCAAGTAGTCTGAGCCAAATTCAACTATAAACGCAAAATACTCCATGTTTGAATATGTGTGTGTATGTAGTTGGTTTAGTTACAGTACGCACCGGCAATGCAAGTAGTATTTGTAGAAGGTGAGACTCCTAATTTTGTTCACACAATGCTTTAGTTTGCTCTGCTTTCTGAGTTTTTTTTTGTTCGTTTGTTCAACCCGCATAAAACAGCCCCAGAAATCTTACCAAATGTTGACGAAGTTGCCGTTATAACAATACTCCTCTATTAGAACTCTAAATTTAGCGGCGTCCTTCGTTTTGTCAGATTGGCTCCGGTTTTTTTTTAGATATCGGTATTTGAAGCTTCCCTGGGGCCGCTGAGGGCTCATTTAGAAACAATCTTACATCATAAAATTTTGAAATGGAAATACGTCGTAAAAAATAGTAATATGCAATAAATTTTATAGTGTTTTTAAGTTTTAATTTTTATTTCTTTTTTGCAAAATTTTTAAATGAAAAAAATAGTGTTTAAAAAATTAAAAAAAACATATACATATATTATATATAAATTAAGTTTTAACCGCTTTTTCATTTCAAAATGTTAGGATGTAAGGCATTAAATTTAGAGGCCCACAATTAAGTAGGATCAATTATCAAAGCCTTTCCCCCCC
>NW_023458566.1:15803277-15841174 GCF_013731165.1 Rhagoletis pomonella
TTTTTTTTTGTCGCATTTGCTAACATATAACGAATAAACACAGTTTATTTTTATATGGCAGAAATCCGCAGCACCTTCGACGAAAGAAAAATCTAAAATGTCAACGGTAATTTTTAGCCACATGTTGCATGAATGGGCTATAAAACTGTGTACTCAAAAAAATTCAAACACTTCTGAGAAAAAAGTTAAAAAATTTGTTACATTTTTTTATAGTTTTCTACAAAGTTTTAAACTTGGGCTTATAAGGGTTTTGTTAGAGAATGAACTGTATTTTAATTGAAAATTACTAAAATGGCGGTGCTATTGATATGACTGATACTGTACATACACTGCCGGAAAAAAGTATTGGCACAGACAATTTTTCACAATATACATATCCAACAAATTTTAATTTATTAGTTTTCATTTTTTTTTTATAAAAATATAGCTCATACTACAGCAAAAAACATAAAAATATAATTTCTAAACTTTAAGCAAAACTCGGGAAAATTCAATACATTTTCATGCAAATTTTCAATTTTTTAATCAGACTTTCAGATTTGGAATTTTCTTGAGCACGCAGTTTTAGTAGTATGAAAAATGCAAGAAGTTGAATCGCGTTTATTTTTGAGATTTTTTTTATGTTGAAGGTGTTTTTTCATTTTTTCCATAGAAAGTATTTTCAAAAATTTTTTTCTTAAAGGAAACTGCGTGAAAAAAATTGCCAAAGATCAAAGGTAAGTCCTAGCTACTTCAAACTAGCACTTTATTGTAATAAAATTTATTGGGCTAGAAATCTGCATACTCAAAATAATTTAAAAAAATCTGATTAAAGAGCATTGAGTTTTCCTGAGTTTTGCACCAAGTTTAGAAAGTATACCTATTTTTTTGTTTTTTGTTTTGTTTTTGTATGAACCATATTTTTATAAAAAAATTTGCCGGGAAAAAATAAAAATAAAAATTTTGCATATATTGTAAAAAAATTCTCTGTGCCAATACTTTTAGCAGGCAGTGTACATATGTATAAATAATTTTGTCCGCAGACTAAAAAATATGTTAAACAACCGTTCTACATAAAAAAATATTGGCGAAAATGCACTTTCATACGTGTGTACATACATACACTCAAATGTATGTACGATCAAGTCTGAAACTTGCATACCTATGGTTGTAATTAGTTGAACCACTTGGGTGGGCTTACTAAGGCGTGTTAATCTATCTTCGTTTACATGGTAAAACGATAATTGCTTGAATTTACAAACGTGTTTACAAGTTCTCAAATGATTTCGAATTTACCGGTTGATTTTCTCATTGCAAGCAAGCCATAAATACCAGAGTAATGCATAAATTTTAAAGTCTTGTGAATGTATCGTAAATATCCGCGCGCCTTTCTAGTACTTCTTTCACTTCAGCAAAAGAAGACTCAAGTTTCTTATAAAAAATTCGTATGCAACTTTATATCCCAGTGCCCTACATAGTCGCAAATAGAAGCTTCCGGGCCTTTATTGACAACATTTCACAAATAAATTTCAAACATTTCCCTAATTAATCATCATGCAACAGTACTCACATGGTAAATTTTCAGCGCCAGCGCTAACGCCAAGTACTCAACGCCATTGAAAGATGTGTAGCGATATTATGATGATTTAACATGCCTACAACTACACACATCTGTCCAATATTTGCATGCCAACAACGAGTTACAAAAAAAAAAAAAAAAAAAACATTAACTGAATCAAGCAAAACTTTTTGCACAGTCGCGCATGCGCTGCAACGCTTGCTTCTGGCAGCAATAAAAGCAAGTTGGTACCCCTCTATTTAAGCCGCGCTGTTGCATGATGTTCATGCCGGTTGGTTTGCACATAATTTCCTTTTTTTTTTTAATATTCGTTTGTCTTAATTTTTGTTTTGATTGCAACTGCAACACTTCCCACAGGCATTTTGTAGTTTGCGGGTTCGCATTTCATAGCAGACAGCATGCAATGGCAACCAGCAGAAAAAGCGGAATATGAAAAAGAATTCTTAATTGAGGGCAAAACCATAAAAAAGTGAAGTCCCAGCCAGATATGTACAACTTCTAATGACCAACGTACCAAGCGAAGTGCTTTAACGGCTCTTAGAAACGTATTTGTAATTGTTTAGGTGTACATGGTTCAGTGAAGTTGAGTGATCTCCCACACATTTTATATTGGTCATGCAGCTAACGCAACGTTTTTCGTTTAGACAGTTCCACCACCTAAGTACGCTGCTTGCATACCAACCAGCGTCATGAGCGTTTTAGCCGGAAGGTGCTTTTGGACAGTTGTCCCCACAATTAAATAAAAGCTTGTAAAAAATAGCTCAGGTCAGCATAGCAAAAAAAAGCTGCATTCGCCTATTTATTATTGTTGTATGTTTGTTGAAGTGCAATTCCTCTTACAAATACACACATACGGTACTTGGTAAAACATGCTTGCGGCAATTGAAGTGTTCAAATAAGGAATGCTGGTTTCACCTTCAGGGACCATCAACAGAACCGATAGCAAGCTGTGCTATTACATAAGTGAATGCACAAAAATTTTGGGTATGCAAATTATTTATTTAAAATGTTTTTTTATTTTAATGTTTTAAATGAACTTGTAATCCCATAGTAAAAATGAATACATATTTTGTTCTAGTGGCCTACTGGTAATCGATACATCTACGAAATTTTTGTAGAAGAAGTAACTCTATCCTAACTCAATATTTGTAATTTCTTGATTATGACATTAATGAAGTAAATCAGCGATACCTATGTACTTTTGCAATGCACTTTCCTTTATTTATTTGTTAGCAGCAGGATACCGTTTTATTGTCTATAAGTTTACGCTTTCATATTCATTTTCGCTTAGAACGAAATCTTCCTCTGAGCTTTCATCACTTCCATACATTTTAAAATGGGTTTTCAATGTTGAGTTTGATTGTATTTGATTTTGTAAAAAGGCCAAATTTTGGTTCGAATTTTTTCTACTTCTTTCGATTTGCAACACAAAGAACATGCCACACACACATCTGCTTGTCAAATTATTGCGGTATGATCAGTGGCGAATTTACCGTAAAGGCAACATAAGCAGTTGCCTAGGGCACCAAAAATTTAGGGGCCGCAAAATTTTAGTTGAAAAAAATAATTTTTTTTTTTAAGTTAGCTGCACTGAAAGTAGGATTTGTGTAGGTACATACATTTTAAGACATAAATTTGAGATTCAACTACGCAATCAGAAAACACGACAACACTGTTGGGTATTTTTGATATTATTTAAATGATAATATTTAAATTATTAATTTAGTATTTTTGAGATTATAACTTATCAAGTGAAAAAAACTTTGTTGATGATGTCTTTCTTTAAAAAATGAAAACTCAAGGCAACTACCACTTTTTATTTTTAATTGTAATAAAAGTGTAGTAAATAAACTGGCACTTTTACCTCAAAATATTTTTCTTATCGAAAAAAGGGCGGCAAATTCTGAATTGCCTACGGGTGACAAATATTCAAATCCGCCACTGGGTGTGATTGATAAAGATAATGTAGTAGCAATGATGAAGTTATTTAGTTGCAAATGGCAACTCAAGACAGATACACCTAAGTAACCTTTTTAAAATGTTTAAAATATTGCATTAAAGCACAACTTAGTAGCTAAAAAAAGGAGAGGGCACTCACCTCATCGTTTTCTTCCGAGTTTTTTTTAGCGGACGGCGATACCACCGCGGCCTTTGCTTCCTCCTCCGACACGAGACGATTAAATTTACGAGTAGCCTCTTTAACGCTTACATTATTGCCCGGGGGATCGACATCTGAGTCTATTGCTTCCTTGCTGCTGAGTGATGTTGCCGAGTCACCAGAGGAAAACGAAAAGCGCGGTATGTTTTCTTTATTTCCCCGATGCTCTTCCTTTGAAATGCCTTTTAAACGCTCTTCCACTTCCAACTCTTGTTTTTCTTCCGGATTTTTCCGAGCTTCCAACGCCCCTATTTCAGGCTTTGCGAAGACTGCCTGTGCGGCTTTACTGGTTTCTTTTGTGGCTACTTCGACTATTTTATCTAAACAACAGTTCGCGTTGGGTGTTGGCGTAGTTACTTCTGGTGGTGGCACGTATGGCGGAGGCTGCCGCATTGGCGAAGCAACTGCGCTTTCCGATAACAATGACACGCCACCGGGACTGCCAGGCACTGCTTCCGCTCCTGCTGCGGCAACTGCCCGCTGAACAACGTCATCGGGAGGCAGTTCATTTATGTACTTTTTACGTAATATTAGATACTTTTGATTATTTTCATTTTTTATTGTAGATAAAATGTTCACATAAACTTTAAATAGCTTTCGCGCCTCATCTACAACGGAAGAAGGGGAGAGAAAATGAGGAAAAATTAGCGTCTTCACCTCATTTGGTCCAATGTGCATGCAACAAGTGAGATTGGTGCTGGCATATGCCGTAATGAATATTTTTGGTTAATATTAGCTGAAAAGGAAGCTGGACATTTGGAAGATTTAATTATGACTCACTTTGGGTTTCGGGTTTGGTGAGAAAGTGCTTGAAATGCTTAACCAATGCATGATTCGTCACCTTGGAATCGTTATTGAGCATGTAGCTTCTTATTTCTGCAATCGACAATTCCGCTGGTGCTGCAGCCATTATTTAATACTTTGTACACACACACACACTGGACAACCACAACTTTTAAATATAAATTTTGTTAGATGAAGTAACAAAATACAAATTTTCCAAAAGTTTTTATTTCACGAATTTCGACAAACACGCAAAACAAAGCGAAGAAAAACAAAACTGAACAAATGACAGCACAAAATGTCAAACAAACTCAAAACAGAGAGTGCGATGATGAAGAGAATGAAAAGAAGCAAACAAAATGCTAAAGGATTGACATTTGCTAGTCAGCGAGCCAGCGAGATGTGCGCTCATATGGTGGTGTGGATGTTCGATAAAGAAAAATAACTTGCTTTTAAAATAAGCATTTTTTTGTGAGAAACTTATGTATAAATATTCCCTTTGTTATAAGTTAAAATTTAAATGTAAAATACTTTTTCTATGTATTTGAAATGGGGAAGAGTCGGGTACTCTTTATGAATTTGTACAACGATTTTGGGGTGCCCAAACGCGTGAATCGAATCATGTGAGGTGAGGGGTGACTTTTCTTAAAGCGGCGTTCATCCTCCTTCGTTTAGGGGGGCGGTTTGGGGAAATGTAAAATTTATAATTGTCAGGCTGTGTGGAAATATTTACTTTAAATTTCTCACCTGGGCACGCAGTTTCTGTACATCAGTAGGTGCGACTCGGCCCTGTTACGGTCCAGACTCGTTCCCAAACATCCCCAATGAGTGTGCCGCATGGGGAGACTCAATGCACGACGCCAACTACCTCTTCACATTCCAGCTCAATCCCACTCAACTAACACCCCTCTCCCTTAGGTCCGACCCTGTTGAAACCACCCGTTTCTTGGGCCTACCGTTAGTTGAGCTTGGCGACAATGATTGATCGATGGACCGCAATTTAGTAGTGCCGCTAAAAATACATCAACAAGTCGAAGCGGATTTCCTTCAATGTTTAATATAATCTCGGACGAGAACCCAAATTCTAAGAATTACCACGTGGAATGTTTTAAGTATTAAAGGCCCAATGATTCACTTCGGTTATTGAATGCCACGCTGCGATCGGACGAAAGCTCCATAGCCTAGAGGTGACAAGTCAGATAGAATTATCAGGCGAAGGATAATTCTTGCCAACGGGTAAGCAATTGAAAATCAGGACCTATTCGACGAACAAAAATTATGCTCTACAAATCTAACCATGCTCGTCCTTTTATAAGGCGCGGAAACATGGACGATGTCGAACAAAGATGATACAACTTTGGCGGCTATCGGGAGAACTGAAAGATCTAAGGTACTATTGTATGACCGACGGATACTGAAGAAGATGACGAACTGTACGAGCTCCTTAACGAGTTGGACTCATTTAAGCGTATAGTAATACAAAAATTGCGCTGGCTTTGACATGTCGTACACATGGACGATGATGCTCCACTGAAAAGATCCTTTCCAAATTGACAGATACGATTTTTGTATTAATCTCGGCCCAAATCGACCAGCGGTTGTATTAGTAAAAGAAGAGGAGGAGTTGTAGATTCTCACCAAAAGGAATAGGGTCTGGAAATTTCAGAACGTGCGTTGTTCTTGAGCGGGTCAGTTCTGTAGCTCTCATTATCTTCTCCAACATCCGATTAATAGAAATCACATTAAAGGGAGTCGCCCTGTCTGAAACGCCGCTTGGTAGCAAACGGTTCGGAGAGGTCCTTCCCAATTCTGACGGAGCTGGTGGTATTGCTCAACTTCATTTTACACAGCCGTATCAGTTTTGAGAGGATGCCAAATTCAGACATCGTGGCCCATAGGCAACTCCTTTTAGTTCTGTCGAAAGCGGCCTTGAAGTCGGCAAAGAGGTGGTGAGTGTCGATTCTTTTCTAGCGAGTCTTTTCCCAGATTCGGCGTATTGTGAATACCTGGTCTATGGTGGATTTTCCAAATATAAAGTCACTCTGATAATGCCCAATCAGTTCGTTAACGGTGGGCTTCAGTCTTTCACACAATACTCTCGATAAGATCTTGTAACCTATGCTTAGAGGGCTGATCCCGCGGGTAGTTGGATCTTGTGGATCAGCTCCAGCAACTTTGGTATTTTTCATCCGCATAATCGCAATTCGTACCTCGTCATAGCCAGGCGGTGAGACATCGACTCCATTGTCATCGACTGCGGCTTCGGGTTCGTCTTCTCCTCTACTTTCAGTGCTGTTGCCATTCAATAGGGTGGAAGAGTGTTCGCTCCATAATTTAAGTACGTTCTGGACATCGGTCACTAGGTCGCCATTGTTGTTCTTACAGGAGTTCGCCCTGGTATTGAAACCTTCCGTAAGTCGCCTAATTCTCTGGTAAAATTTTCGGGCATTGCTCCTGTCGGCCAGCATAAGCTCTTTGCACTCACGTATTTCGGCATCTACCAGCTTTAGCTAATCAAAAACAAGGGGTGAAGCTGGTGCGTTGGCGAAAATCGGTTGCAGCGGTTACGACTGATAGAAAGCCAATTTTCCAGCTCCGAACCAATTCTTGGCAATTCGGCTATAAGTATGTATGTATTTGTTTGAAATATTTTACTAATTGACTAACATGGGCATCAACTGCCAATATAAGATCCCACAAAATCATAAAACCCCACCATAAAATGCAATGGTCTTTTGAATTGCACCTCACACCACTCTCTGCTGAAGGCCGAAGCTCCCAATGAAACCAGCAACGGCACACTGCAAACACAACTGGGACACGTGCGCCCTAACAAGCAGCAAATTAAGGTGACATTCCATTGCAAAAAAAAATATCAACAAATACTGAAAAAAAACTAAAAAAAATTCACTACAAATATTTGAAATTTTATGAAAAAATATGAAACATTTGCGAACAAGCGCAGGGGTGACACCCGATCATGAAGGAGCAGGCAAAAATTGGGTGGCACGAACGTGTGTATGTATGTACGGATCCCCCTTGGTTTAGCACTGTAGCGGTAATTAATAATTTCCTGCGATTTGAATGCCACCAAATCTACATACATAGCTAACCCCCCCTCTTCATCGCCTTCTCCCTGCCCATAGCTCAGTGAGCACTTGAAATTTCATTAACTCCAGGAAGGAGAGAAACGAATTCGTGGCAGGCAGAGATGGAGCTTCAATTAGAGTTGTTGTATGTATGCAGTTGCACTTGCAACGCCTCACTTGCCACACACAACGCTTGCTGCGGCCGCAAATTAATGCATTAAAATTAGATTTATACTCGCCGAGCTGAGTGCAGTAAAGCAGAAGTAAATGCGTGAATGCAAATTAATTTGACAGTGTAAGAAGTGGTGGCGCTGCAGTTGAGGAGCCATGCGATGGAATTCTCCTAAGGAATTCATCAACCAGCTGAAGTCTTGCGGATTTGTGGTTGGTGGTCCCGCTGAAGGTTGATGGGCTTGGCTTGGATGGCGGATGCGCTTCATTTGACATTTTGTCAGGTGACAAGTGCGAATGCGGAAAATACATACATACATACAAAGATACATACATACATACTTATTCCCCTGTCTAAGGACAATTTTGCACGGTGAATCTACTTACTTACATACATATGTACATGCATTAGAGTGCATCACTCTCCATAAAAAAAAAAATCGGTACCATTTTCCATCGAAATTATAAAATTTGTTATACTTTAAGATTTATGCCGAAATAATTGAGTTTTCAATATAGAACATAGAAGAGCTTAAGCTTAAAAGGTCTGCATTCCATTATTTTTTTCTTTTCATTTTATCAACGGAATCAAAAAACAATATTTTTGGAGGTATTTTCAAAAGGGCCCAGCTCACGTAAATCTTAATATTTATGCGGAAAACTTTTTCGAAAGTCTTATAATATAATAAATTTTATATTTAATAAATTTTATGATTCCGGTTAAAAAAACCACTACTTTTTTTGGTGATGCACCCTAATGTACAAATTTACACAAATGAGTTATGTATGCAAAATAACAACAAAATTAAGCAGCGCTAAAGATTTTGTGGTGCACTTCACACTAATGTTGGCCCCCAACCATGGGCGTACGCAGAGCATTATTTAGGGGGTGAGGGGTGCTGAGATTTTTTTTAATGTAAATTTTATTAGACATGTTAAAATATAGCTATTAAAAATTTACAATAATTTATCTCATTAATTTTTATCCTATCAACCGACTTCAAAAAAAGGAGGAGGTTATCAATTCATCGGAATATTTTTTTTTATGTATGTTACCGCATAACTTTGGACCATACAGCGGATGCCCGTACTAATTTGGTTTAGATCCGATCATTGGATCATGAAGATATTAACGGTACTTCTAACTTTTTATATGAGTATTTAAGTCGGTTTTGTTTTTTTGCTAAAAAATTACTTGTTTATTTAAACAATAGTCTTCGAGTATCTTCTTCTGTCTTCGAAAGACTGTGGTGAGTTGAAATACAGCTGCCAGAATTGCCCTGTAAATATGAAGATTTGTTTCCCCTTTGTAAGTCTTTGAGCGAGACTCTCTTGGCTTTATTACCAACTAACTGGATTATCGCTTATGTAAACAATGCTTTATATTAAATATGAAAGTTTTGTTTAAATATAAGTTAGCACAATACTTTCACCAAATATACATATATGTATGTATGTATGTAAGGGTATTTCAGTTAGTGACAGTATATTTTCCTTGCATAATTGCTAAATACAATAATTCATTTGCATAATCTGCCAACCAGGCAGCCAAATGCAACCAAACCCATGCTTGAGACATTAGAAGCAGCAGCGGTTACAGACAGGCAACAACTATTGAACGCCACTTGCAATGCGAGAAATGCAAGTGATAGATGCTGAAATACATTTACAATATACCCATACATATGTATGCAATCTAAGCGCATCTTCGCAAATGTGACAGATTCTGAAGCAGCATTTCCTGCACCAGCCTACAAGTGATTGTTGTCACAAGGCCGTCGAAGAAGTTTTGCTGCTGCTGCTGCTGCTACACACAAACATAACTGCAGTCAGTAAGACTTCAATTGCCGCAACTCTGGAGGATGATAAACGATGACATTGCGACAATCACTAAGACACAATTGCATGTGGCAAATTGAAAATGAAATTAACACTTTATAGCTACTTTGTTGCATGCCACCGAAACTGCCTTCATCTATGTATCTATGGCTAGCGCACATACTCGTACATATTTACTAAAAATTTCCATACCACCACATACTATCTGCGCTGTCTTATGCATTTCGTACGGATGTCGCATGTCCTTTTTGCAGCCAGACGACAAAGATAGGAATTTCAAATTGAATTCTGTGTGCGCTTGAATGTTAGTATGAATATGCAAGTTTTTGTGAGTGTATGTATATATGTATACATATGTATATGTGTGCGTCGCAGTGCATATTCATTTTGTGAAATTTGTAAATATTTGCCAAATGGAAATTGTCATTTGGAGCTTTTCTCAGCAAAATACATGTAAGAGGAAAATAAACTCAATGATGTCAGTGCATCTAATTGAAATGGTTCAATAAACAATATACTCGTACCTATTACTTTTAATAGAATTTACTAAAAACAAGTGCATATGCACTTACATACATACATACGTACATATACTATTTGAAATAACCCTACAAAAAATTGTGTGTCTAATCTCTAAAGAGAGTATCGCGAGATTACTCTCAATCGGTTACAATTGAGCATTAATAAGTCGCAACTAGTCTCATACGGGTATAATTGGAGATCAATTAATCCCCGACTCAACTCTAACGGATACAATGAACAATTTAATGACATGTGCGCGCTTAGTCAATGATTTTTCACGTGCGGCGTTGGCACATGGAGAGAGTATTCGCTTAACAAAACTGTGAACCCCGGTTCGAATCGCAACTGGCGCAAATTTTTATTTTTTTTATTTTTTTTTTAAGTGACTAGTCGCTTTTTATACCCATTCGGCTATAAAGGGGAACAATTAGTCGCTTCATAGGACATGCTCGAACAAAAGCGAACAGTTCATTCCATATAAAGAGATCAAAAGTGGTATTAGTCGCATGCTCCTTTGCGATTGTTCTCGGAGTCATCCCGAATTAGTCGCATTTTTTGCAGGGAAAATGTTTGCTTGATGCAGTGCAAGTGTCGGATGACAGCTGTTTTGCATACAGACAGTGTGTGGGCATCTACTGTATGCAAATTTATAATATTTATTAAGAGTTACTTACAGGGCAATTCTGACTAAGTTAGTTGCAAGTTGATTTATTTTGGATTTAGTTGCAAGTCTTTTGAAAGACAATAGCCAAGATAGGTTGAAAGATTTTTTTTTATTCTAGCGGAAAAGTCTTACAAAAAGAAGCACCCTTGCCAACTTTCATAGTGAAAAGCTCTTTTTTTATTTAATTGCTTTTTTAATTTTAAGATTTTAATATTTTTTAGAAACTTATTTTATGTATTTTTAAATTATTATTTTTTTTTTAATTTTAAGATGTAGCTACATATGTATATGTTACTTAATATCCTTTAAGTTTTAGAAATCCATTATATGGTTTTTTATTTAACCTTTTCCTTTCAACTAAATTAACAAAAAATTATATTTATTTTTTTATAAAGCAAACTAGTTTTTTGTAATTTCATTTAATTTTAATTTTTTTCTATTTTTAAACTCCGCTTGTTTTTCCTTTTCCAGTTTATTTTTTTTAATTTTTAGATTTTATTCTTTTAAAAGGATTTTTTAATTAAATAAAAAGAGTTTATTTATCTTTTTAAGTTTAAATATATTTAACTTCCTTCCAATTTGTAGTATTTATAATTTAAAAAAAAATTAAGTTTTATTTCGTTTAGTTTTTAGAAAATTTATTGTTAAAAGGCAAGCAGAATAATGCTAAGATCTTCTCGTTAGCAGATCTTTCAATTAGACTTTCGAAAGACAGAAGAGAGCTTTCAAGATAGTTGCCAGAATTGATAACTTCCTTACGAAAGATTTTTTACTGACTGATAAGTTTTCCATGAATGATTTTTTTTTACAAATGGAATTGAAAAAACCAAGATCAACTTTCCTCAGCCACAGTTGCCCCTAGTACCTATAGAAATAATAAGAGGGATACCTTCAGGAAGTGTGCGTTGGTACTCATTATTCCTCTGTAAATTTTTAACATTTGGGACAGCTGTACTTTCCTCATCCTCTAAGCAAAATTTATCTCAATGATATCTATAATGACCCCAAATCGTCCTCATTGATTGTCCCGCAATTAGTCCTATCAGGGCATATAACTCCTTCCTCCTGTCACCATGAGAACGAATTTTGCCGCTATGTAGGTGTCAGCATTGCACTACTGGTTCTCAGCAGCCCTATTCATAAGATTCCAGAAGTATCTCCCAATTATTGCTATTTTTTACCTTATAATTGGCTCCGGTTTAATTGGACGTTCCAAAGAATCACAGGTCATCAATTCATCAGCCCTTTCGTTATCTTGAAGAGCACAGTTTCCCCAGGTACCCACACAAGTACGGGTGTTTTTCTAGGGCTTTACATAGGCTTGGCTATCACTGCGGACAGTGCATAATTTGGTTTTCGAGCTTACTCTCGCCAAGTAACCACTCCGCTATCTTAGGTATAGTAACGACCTCCAATGCTCGATTGACTTTTAGCTCGATGCGAGGTTTTCACGTCAACGTCCTATCTTGAGTTACCCTCTGATTTTGTGCTTACACGGAAGGTCTTAGTGAGACTTTCCAATTTCCATTTCTAGCACCCAGGGATATTCACCGCGGCTACCAAGTTGAGAGTTTCCTTTCAGCTGTTCATGAGGATTATAACAGATAGTTTGAGGACATCTAATTCATTAGGAATCTGTGCATACTTTACAACTTCAATTTTACAACGAAATTGTGGACAAAACGAGTGGATAGAGTGAGATCTAGTATATGTTCCCTTGTACTGTTTCCAAAAGTATTTTGGCATTTTAAAGTTTTCGGTGATCACTTCAACAATTTCAATTTCATTAATTTCTCGATTATAAACAGAAAGTCGCATTGCAGAACTCATCGCGTTTATACAAAAAAAAAAGAAAAAAAAATCCTTCGATTTCGGTGCAGCCAAAAAATTGCGGCAATGCAATTCGATTGAGCAGTCGATGCAATCAAATTCCACAATAACTACTCATGCACCATCGACAATCCAACCATTGCGCCAAATGGCATTCCTTTCGATCTGCATTACCTTACCAATATCCTAAAGGCAAAACATAAAATTTTTTTTTGCTATTGTTTTTGCTTCTTGGCGCGACAAACACGACAATTCTTGGCGCCTGATAGTGAAAACAAATCAAATTAAGCGCAAAAATTGCTCGAAAATAATTTAAGACACTCCAATAAAAGTGGCTAACAAAAAATGCCACAGCAGCACTCACACATGGGTAGATACATACATAAGTGCTATGTATATGAAAATAGAACAAAAGTAAATTGTCACCAACAACACGAACTTGAAAGTGTAAAGAAATAAAAAGTGGAATACTATAACCATTCGCTGCAAAGTCATATCACTGACGTTCGTGTGAGACGCTGAGACACTGAAGCTGAGGCTGGTTAGCGTTGTGCAGGCCTGATGGTTGGCTCACTGGCTGGCGGGTTGGCTGGACATTACAAGCGCCTTCGCCCCAAAAAAGGTGCAACACCAATGCGACCACTGCAGAGCCGCTCCCGACCGACCAGCACCAGCACAGCGATGCACGAGATTCATGGCGCGAAATCGCAATAGTGCAAGTCGCGCCTGCCTGCGGTCACAGCCAAATAGCTACGGAGCTACCTATGTACATCCACATTTATGTATGTATGTATGTGGGTATTCATGGTGCGGCCAACATAGCCAATTGCTGCCACCAGCCACACTGGGCAATCGCATTCGGCAATCCTAACTGCAGCAGTTGCAGCAGCATTCGCGAGTCATGAATTGCATTTGCCACCACCACAAACAAATATACATACAAAGCAAATAAAACGCAAACGAAATAAACATAACAGCAAAATACAGAAATCTCGAAAGCAAAAAATTTGCGACGAAAAACAGAAAAAAATCCGCCGTACAACATCTTTGGCTGCGAATGCAGTTGAAGAGCTGGATTTTGCTGCTGCTGCTGTTTTTTTGTCTTTGTTGGCTGCGCCTAGTTAGCATGGTTTTTATTTTGTGCTTTTGTTGTTATTTTTTTTTGTACAAATCTCATTGTTTTTGTTGCTCTGCGCGGCGCGCATAATTGGCAATTGGACTTTTGGCCATACTATACGTATTACGTACCTACGTAGCTTTATGACGCTGCCAGTGCAAGCAGCGGTTAAGCTAAACTAAAAACTTCGAATGTTGCACGAATGCAAGATCTCTCAATGCGCTGTTTTTTTTTCTTCAAGTGCGAGTGAAGTTCCTTTCCATTTTTTCTGCTAGTTTTTTTTCCATTCCACTGCACTTTTTTGATGCGATGTTTGTCGTTTTTGTTTTGCGCTTTTCTTTTTCAAGTATTTAGTTCTTTTAGTATCTCCTCTGACTGATCTGACGGTATGTCGGGATCCTCTCCTTTTGCTTTCCCCGTCATTGTTGAAGATCTTTTTTCTTTTCCTTTGTTTTTTTTTTTTTTTGTTACGGAAAATAGCATTTGCAACAAGGTGTTGTGGCGCCTGCATTTAACTGCCGCAAATGAATTGGAATGAAATGATTGGACAAACGAACAGATCCACCGAGGGCAGTCAGCCGCAAGTTAGGCGATGAAAGAGGCAGATGGAAATGTTATAAGAAGAAATGGAATCATTCAATTGGATTCGAGTTGATGCAAGACGGACATTGGCTTGATGGCGAGAACTTAAGAAATTTCATTAAAAAAATTTACATTATAAGAAATAGTTTCTATTTTGTTTATTTACATAAAAAAAAATAAATTTTCTAACTATCCGCGTAGCAGCTCTATGAATTGAGTATCTATCAGTAAAATCTAATTTTTGGGTCTGCGTGTACATACTTATTCATTATTTAGTCCACCAAACATGAATTTGTGCCTTAATAGTCCAAAATAGTCCAAGGTAATTACATACGTAGGGGGAGAGATTTAGGAAAACAACAATTTATGTAGTCCACCTGTAGCGTCTCGATGCCCCCGCACTCATTGCTATATCAAATATTCATCCAGTTTCCCAATTCGATGGCAAAAGGCAGAAGTGCTATGATCGGTTGCAGACCAAGGAACATCATTTCTGCAGCTTTTTTAACATTTCTATCTCATTGGCAAAAGTTCAACGACCAAAGAATAGTTCGTTATGTAAACTCAGCTAATTAGCGAAGCCTGATCTGAGTAACTAATTTGGAAGTAGCTATTGTCCTATGTAGCTAGCGCCCTAAGTTCAGCTTGGCTATCACAGCTGATTCGAAAAGCCCAACCTAACCAGCTATGGGCCACTCATTTACTTACTTACTACGTGACGATAGGGGAATACCGGTACAATACAGGGAAATGGCGTTTGGAATGTTGGCAATTTCTATTTGATCCTTTGGCAGTTTTAAGTTACCTAGGCTGGCGAGATGTATTTGCCGCAATAAGAAGAGAGAGGCCGAAATACGTGAGTGCGAAGAGCTTGAAATGCTGGCCAACAGGAAGAATGCCCGAAAATTTTACCAGAGGGTTAGGCGACTTACGGAAGGTTTAAAGACCGGGGCGTACTCCTGTAAGAACAATAATGGCGACCTAGTAACTGATGTCCAGAGCGTACTTAAATTATGGAGGGAACACTTTTCCGCCCTACTAAATGGTAGCAGCACGGAAAGTTGTGGAGAAGAAGAACCCGAGCCCGCAGTCGATGATGGCGGAGTCGACGTTCCACCGCCTGACGAGGTACGTATAGCAATAACGCGGCTGAAAAACAACAAAGCTGCTGGAGCTGACAGCCTGCCAGCTGAGCTATTCAAGTACGGCGGCGAGGAGTTGATAAGGTGCATGCATCAACTCTTGTGCAGAATATGGTCAGATGAACGCATGCCCGACGACTGGAATTTAAGTGTGCTGTGCCCAATCCACAAGAAAGGTGACCCCGCCATTCGCGCCAACTACCGCGGGATCAGCCTTCTAGGCATAGGTTACAAGGTCTTATCGAGCGTACCGTGTGAAAGACTTAAGCTCACCGTCAATGAACTGATTGGGCCTTATCAGTGTGGCTTTAGACCTCGAAAATCCACCATACACCAGGTATTCACAATACGCCAAATCTTGGAAAAGACCCGCGAGAAAAGGATCGACACTCACCACCTATTTGTCGACTTTAAAGCCGCCTTTGACAGCACTAAAAGGAGTTGCCTATACGCCGCTATGTCTGAATTTGGCATCCCCTCAAAACTTATACGGCTGTGTAAAATGACGTTGAGCAATACCACCAGAATTGGGAAAGACCTCTCCGAGCCGTTCGCCACAAAACGGGGTTTCAGACAGGGCGACTCCCTTTCATGTGACTTCTTTAATCTGATGTGGAAGAAGATAATAAGAGCTGCAGAACTGAACCGCTCAGGAACAATTTACTACAAGAGCGTGCAATTGCTGGCTTATGCCGATGACATCGACATCATCGGTAACAAAAAACGCGAAGTCTGTTCTGCCTTTTCCAAGTTGGATAGGGAAGCAAAGCGAATGGGTCTGATGGTAAACGAGGACAAGACGAAGTATCTCCTGTCATCAAACAAACAGTCAGCACATTCACGCCTTGGCACCCACGTCACTGTTGACAGTTACAATTTCGAGAAAGTAGAGAATTTCGTTTACTTGGGAACCAGCATTAACACCGATAATAATGTCAGCATTGAAATCCAACGTAGAATCACTCTTGCCAACAAGTGCTAATTTGGACTGAGTAGGCAATTCAGGAGTAAAGTCGTCTATCGACGTACGAAAACCGCGCTCTATAAGTCACTCATCATGCCCGTGCTGGTATATGACGCAGAAGCATGGACAATGACAACATCCGATGAGGCGGCTCTTGGAGTCTTTGAGAGAAAGATTTTGCGGAAGATTTACGGGCCTTTACGCGTTGGCGACGGCGAGTACCGCAGACGATGGAACGATGAGCTGTATGAGCTTTACAACGATATGGACATAGTGCAGCGAATTAAAATACAGCGGCTCCGCTGGCTTGGCCTTGTCTTTCGAATGGACACCGACGCTCCAGCTCTGAAAGTATTCAACTCGGAACCCGCTGGAGGTAGCAGAGGAAGAGGGAGGCCCCCACTTCGATGGAAAGATCAGGTGGAGAAGGACTTGGCTTCACTTGGCGTTTCCAATTGGCGTTTCCAATTGGCGTCAGTTGGCACAGAGGACAAACGACTGGCGTGCTTTGCTGAACTCGGCCAAAATCGCTTAGGCGGTTACAGCGCCAAAAAAGAAGAAGAAGAAGACTGGCTGGCGGTGTTGAGCTGCTGTTGGCGGCCTTGGAAATAAATACTCAAATAATGGAGCCTAGTTGACGCTCTAGAAAATCTGGTTGCCAAAATGAACAAAGCCTAGAATAAAATAAGATTAAGCGAATCTAATTCTAATTTAGTCTTGAAATAGCGCAACGCTCATGCTGAGGGTCATACGGCTTCGTGCGGAGGCGTGTAGTATGTCACAGGAGCTATCTTCAGGGCGGCGTGGTTTTTATATTGCTCTGGTGCTTGGTAATGAATATCTCTGCAAGGCCAATGCAGACGATATGGTCTGCTTCATTATATATATACACTTATTATATTTCATTGGAGGCAATCGCAAAGAACACTGAATACGTATTTTGGTTACCTTAGCTCGGTGAGACTGAGCTATCCGTTAACCCAAACGAAACTAACACAAATCGGAGTTAGAAGCTCCGGTTAAATACGGCGACTGCTTTATCGATCACATGTTATATGCATGATGCCGAAAACGTCCATAACGGTGTTTAACTGGGAGATAGTGGTAACCAGACATTGAACAACCGGCTTTTATTTAACTTGCTCGGTATGTATGTATGTATGTACATAAGTATGTTTGCTTGGGGAAATTTTTCAATCAATTTACTTCCCGATGACCTAGAGACTTGAAACTTCACAGTTGGCTCCGAACCCGATGACAATGCAATACGAAAGATTAATCCGATAGGTGGCCCAGGAGTCGCGACATTTAAAGAACCCGTATTTATGAGCCGAACCTGGTGCATATTTAGAATGTGTATTGCATGAAAAGGAATAACTCTACAAAAAAAAATTGTCCGATAGGTGGCGCATGAGTCGAGATTATTTGGTGTAGCCGTATTTATGGTCCGAATTCGTTCATATTTAGAAAGCTTCTAAAAATAAATTTTATTTTTTGCTACTAACTTATTTCATTCAATAAATATTTATTTTTTGTATTTGATTGCGTATGCTTAGATCGCTAGCTTAGAGCGAACAGTTGCTAAGTCCAAATTTAAAAATTTTAAAGGAGAGGAAAAAAAAACTTTTAAAGAATAAAACAAAATTAACCCAGCAGCGCTTAGAATGAACGCTGTTCTCAATCCACTCAATTGAAATTCTGCTCACAAAGAAATTTGGCCTTATTAAAGAAAACAAAAAATTCTATTCAATTTGAATATTCATAATTGAAAAATGTAGGTACTTAATCCCGCGAGGAAACAACACACATTTCCATATGCACCCATATGCATGTATGTGTGTATGTACTTTTATACAAAATCCAAACTAATCCCCGATAAGGCAGGCAGCAAAATGCAACAACGTACCTAAGTAGATATTTAATGCGTAAAGTTGGCAAAAAGTGTTTGCAAAGTAATTGTGAAAATCTTTTAAACCCAGACCAAAAACAAAGCAAAAATATGTACATATGTCGCATAAATGTATGTATGTACTTAAGGATCACTACAGAGACCAAGGAACAGAACTGCCTATCACAGAATTGAAGCTGTAAATTTTGAGTTGCGCGGCGCCTTGGAAATAAAAAGAACCAAAAACGTATTGGCCACATAACGGCTCAGTGGAGAATATGTCAATCAAAAATGCAAATGTCAAACGGAAGTGACATAATCCCACTTGGGAGCTGACAAGTAGCACACAAACAAATTAACGCTTTCCAACGATGAGCAGCGGGCTGCTGTATGTATGTAAGTGTCTGGCTGTGTGTGTGTGTGTGTAATGGAAGCCAATGTGATTACCGGGCAGCTGTAAATCCCGCTGTGCATTAAAGTGCTCAAGTCAAAAGGGCGCACCGAAGCAGCTGATGCAGATTCGAAACCTTGAACTCGACTATTACACATATCTACACACAACAGCGCGCAGGACGCAAAGATGCTTGTTAGCGCAGAGCCTGGCATAGCATAAGGCGCGCGCACTTGTGTCGTTCGGTAACCCTCGTTGTAGATATTGGGCTTAGTTTATTTGCTTAGAGGAGAGGGTGAACGATGCGCTATTAGCTCGACGCGCAAGGGTCGCAAGAGGGTGCGGGTGTGCGTGCATACAAATTCATACATGGCGGTGGTGCGGCATTAAACAGCTTTGCTGTCCTCAACATTTATATCTTATTTACTCTTATCACAAACACTAACTACTACTCACATTCTTTGTGTGTGTTTGGTTGTTAGTGCGCGCTGCTCATTTCCGTAATGCGTTGTTAATGATGTTGTGTGGATTTATGTACATATTTATTTGTTGTTCTTGTTGTTGTAGTATTAGCGATAACAGCGATTCTTGGTAAACAAGCGCGAGCTCAATTCTACTTACATACTTAAATACTTATGAATGGCGGCTATGTGGGGGTGCATGTTTGTATTGCCGGTGTTAGGGATTAATGGTCAAGGCACAAATTGAGTGTGGAAAATGAAACACCTGATGTGCGACAACGACCCAGCCGCACGCAGATTTACTTGCGTACGAATTTATTCATGATGGTTCAAGGGGATTATAAATACATACATAATTTATTTGCATTGCAATTGTCGTATGTCTTCAAGTATTTAGCAGTACAAGTGCGCATTGTAGGTTTGCTAATACATATTTGATTCGCACTCAAGGTGGAGAATTAAATTTTTTATACATAGGTATTGAGTATGCAATAACTGTTAAATTGTACACGAATTTTAGATTTTAGGTTTGAGGAGAATGTTTGTTTAAATTGTGTTTTTTTTTTTGTTTTTGTACAAGAATGCATCACTATTGGTCACGCCTATCAAGCAAAAACCATCTGTAGTCCTACTAACGGCCAACTTCAATGCGATAGCCAATGCTTTCCGGTCTGAAAAAAAATTTTGAGAGAAAATTTGTTTGAAAGCTGGGTATTGTAAAATTTAACGACCTTTGTTGTAATTTTCGGCTAAAAAGTGGAGTGTAGGCCATTTTGAGAGCGAAAAAAAATCAAATTTCATAAAATTTAGGCGATAAATAAATGCGGCAATGCACATTCCATACAAACGATTTTGGCGCATGGTTACCTAACGCAGAAATCCGCAGGTGATCCCTGATTTCCGCTCATCCAAGGTCCTCCAAGTTGTCGAAGAATTGTCTACCCAGAGTGGAGGTTTTCGTCGGGATAGAGCACGGTCATGGCGCAACAGGTGCATCATCATTTCCTCCTCCACTTCATCTTGACAATTTCTACAGAAGTCATGTAATCTTACGTCTAGTCAATAGGCATGCTGGCCACTTAGGCAGTGTCCTGTTATAAACCGGCAGGTGGTTTCGTCATGCAATCTGTCGGTTGCTATTTCAGTAAGCCGCTCGGAAATAAGCAGCTTGACTCAGCCAAATCGTTAGAGATGTGAGGTATTTCATGGCTAAAATGGAGTTTGTCGACTGCTTCCTGAAGGCTTTTATTGCCCCTGGCTCTCAATGAAAATTTACCCTTCAGTTTGGAATATCCTTTCGAACCTAAACAATTTTGTGGCCCTGTTGATTGCTTTCAGTTCCCCCTGAAAAACGCTACAGTGGTCTAGAAGAGCGAGGCTAGCGAGATTCCCAGGTGTTCGTAGTAGAGACCTTAACCAACGCCACCCTCGTGCTTTGAGCCATCTGCGTATACATGGATGGAGTCGCCACTTCTTACAGCGTCTTGTTTCCACTCCTGCCTTGAGGGTAGGAGTGTCGTAAATGCTTTAGTTGATGCAGGATTCGGAAGTGCGTAGTCCAAAAATCGGGGAAGCCCCGAAAAATCCGTTAGTATCCTACCATGACCTTAACTGCTGTTTGACCATTTATTTAGACTGCTCATACGAATTGCCGCAACGTTTGCGACCTGTTTGGCCTGCAGCTCCACCGGAAGAAATACAGTAGGGCATACAAAGCCTTAGATGCTGTTGTTCTCATCGCACCAGTTATGAGAGTGAATGCAAGCCTTTGGACTTTATTCCTCTTTTTAGAGTTTATTTACTATACGGCGATAGAGAATTGGCTAAATTACCACTGTTTGGTATAGCCAGTGTATTATTTTGGGTTTCATCCCCCATATTTTTCCTATTGACCTGCTACAGTATTATAATGCTATTGTTGTTTTGTGCACTCTATCTGCAACGTTTGACCCCCAGTTTAGTTTCCTATCTAGTATAAGGCCTGGGTATTTGGCATCTTTCTTTATTACAAGGGTCCTCCCCTCTAGAGTTATATGATCGAGATCGAGTATCTTGTGCTTCCCAGTGAAGAGCACTAGGCTCGTCTCTTCAGGATTCACTCTTAGTCCTCGTCTCCAGTATATTCAAGTTCTTGACGGAGGCTGTCTACTGCGGTAGTCCACAGAAGCGGTGAAATTGCTCCCGCTGGGATGTACCCTTGACCTAGAAAATATCAACCGATTAAAACAAATTTTTTGGGATATTCTATTAACTTCCAAAGGCCCCCGCTAATGCCCTGCTATTCGAATTTCGGAATGGTTCATGGTCTAATTTTTTAAACTCATTCCAGGATTTGGGGTTTTTCTTCCAAGAATCTATCTAAATACATTTATTTTTTATAATTTCTTTCGTTTATCTCAAGCCTAGCACTTTTATTTTAAAGTATTGTTCATCAAGTTCACACTGCTAGAGCGTCCTTTCATACAAGATTGCCGTTAAACTTTTATTTCATAAAATAAATTTAAAGTTGTTTTTCGCTATTTTTGAAGAGACCTAAAATCCAAGCTACTAGATATGCTATAAAAGAAATATCCATGCGATGAGTGTCTGGCTGAATGTAAATTTTACGACTTCACTACTTTGGTGTTTGGTGGTGAATTTTTACGTGCACTTCAATGGAACTTTATATACTGCAACGCTTCATTTCTTTTTACTAAAGTATTTAAGCTACATACGTTCACATACCAAAAAGGTGAGCAATAAATTGCTTGATGTGCTGGGGCCACATGGGTTGTGACGGTAGTGTGATGTATGGCTTCTAACAAAATGGGGTGGCGCTCATGCGGCTACATTTATTTATGTACATTAGGGTGGTCAAAAAACCCCTATTTTTTATTTTGAAATCAAAAAATATTTAGAGAGTGCTCAAAGCGCTGAAAGTTTTCTATGTATTTTATATGGGAAAAAACAACTTTTCTTTGAAATGGTATAGAATTCTTGAAAATCGAAATTTTTCGATCGGAAAACTCTGGCCGTCTTTAAGAGACTTCCAATAATAAAATTTAATTGTTTATTTAATCATTTTTTAATACTAAAAATTGTTTATTGGCTCCCCCATTTCCAATCGGAAAATATTGATTTTCAAGAATTTTATACTATTTATACAAAAAGTTGTTTTTTCCCATATAAAATACATTTGAGCACTCTCTAAATATTTTTTGGTTTCAAAATAAAAAAAATTCGATTTTACTTTTTTTTTTTGAACCACCCTACTGCACATCTGTGATGACAATAGTTCCACTTTTTGCTTTGGTTTCTTAGCAGTGCCATTTGTAAAGTCATACATACATACATATGCACATAAATTTTACGGCTGCATAATAAAAACGAATTAACCTATAAAATTTTGTAAAAGTGTGACGCAAAAATGTGAATCCATATAAGCGACTAGTGGCAGGTACTAACTGCATACTTGCATACAAACATATAAATTGCTGAGTGAAAAACAAAATAAGCGAGGTAGTTTGGCGGCGCTAAAATACTCGCCTTAACGACATAAGTGCCGCCCTTTTCGCATTTACTCCAAATGAAACACAAAAAAAAAAATCTAAATGGGAATATGTTTTGGCGAGGTCAAATGGTATTTGCGAAAATCACAAAACAACAAAAAAAAACAGCTGAGTGTCTGAAGGAGTGTTGAGAGTTATGGTTGCCACATTTCCATCGCGCAGCGTTTGTCACTGTGACGGACGAAAAAAGAGGCGAGAAAAAGTAAACTCATTGCTTTTTGTACAAAAAAAAAAAAAAAAATAAGTTATTGCATCCTGCTGCGCGCCTAAGTGTTGACTTCGATTTGTTGCATTACTCAACACGTTTTTTAAGCGCTTCGCCTTGGCTGACCGACCGCTGCTGTGCTGCTGCCGTTCATACTTTCAGCGTTTAGTGGATTACTTGCGATTTTTTTGCTGCTGGATTTTTGCAAGAACTCGCAACTAAATTACAACACAGCAGCAGGACATTACAAGCCACACAAATGCAACACCGCTTGCCGGGCCAGTGTGGTGCCCGGTTCAACGCCCGCGCACAACAAACAATCAATCAACCGGCCAAAGAGGCTACTTGCTGGACTCATAGCTCACATCGAGCCATATGTGGTTGATTTGTGGCGTAAACATTTGTGGCACGACCGCCCACAGTGCGCTCTCCAGCAGTGGCGACTCCCATTTTGGGAAAACGAACGCACTTGTCATTGCGAAAAGTGGTCCGCATGCGTTCAACTAAACTAAAAGCTCTTTAAATGCCTTTAACCGTTGAACGCGATTTCCCTGCCCCAGCCGGTCGCTGTAGTCGTTGACACTCATTTTCATTTCGTTGCAATACGTTGAAAAGCTATTTTGACAATTGAACTGTCAACTGTCAGAAAAGTGACACTCTCACTGCGCCCATCCTTCACGCTGCCTGCCAACACACACACGCACACACGCACACGCAGTTATAGAATGTAATAAATATTTCTATTAGCACTCCCTGCTTGCTGTTACGTCCTACCCTCGATCTTCCTAATTCTCCCCTCCAGCACTTTCCATTTTGCTTAGCGTTTTTTTTTTGCCATTTGCCTAACTGTAAAATTGCGCAAAGGCTTTGAATGCATTTAATTCAATTTTTTTTTTGTTGTTGCTCTCTTTGCTTTGCCATTTTTTTTTTAATCCTCCGTTTGTCGCCTGTTAATGTGTCAGAGAATTGATTTCCACCCGTGCCCATGCGTCGTTCCTTTTGCGTGTCCCCTGGTCCTGCCTGCGGTTCGTCAGCCAAATGGTGCGCGGTCGTCTATGCATTTTATGCCATTTTAATTGCAACATCTGTCGCTGTGGTTATCGCACAATGCGTGCCACATATTTCATAGTGTTGGTTGTTGGTTTTCATATGCACTTCGAAATCGTTTCGAAACAGAAGGATAGTTATGTTTGTTGTTTTTTTTTGCAATGTGTAATAAATATTGCATGATTGCTCGTTTTATAAGTGGCTACAATGTCAAAATATTTTTTTTTCACTTTCCGCAGGGAAGTGAAGTGAGATAGGTAGTGATTTTGGGGTAATTAAAGTATCTATGGATTCATGAATAAATATTATTGTAATAGAAAAATCAGTTTCCCGAAGAGCGAATGCAATAATCCTGGGCCACAGTTTCAGGGTAATTTTCTGGGAGTGGAATGATTCCAACTCAGGATGAAAGGCCTATACTAAAACCTCCACATCTTTTTGCAATCTCAAGTCTAATTTTTTTATGGCCATTTAAATAAGTTCACAATTTTTTGCCTGAGTGTTTTTTGAATAACTGTAGAAAAGCTTAAAATTCATATCGGAGCGAAATATGTAGTTTGGATCAGGGACAGATCATAACAGTTATTGATGAAAACTGTCATGGAAAAATTGACTATGGAGGAAATGTTCTACAACTAAGTGATACATACGAATCGATATTTTTTCACCGATACTCAAATTTGAAAATAAATTTTTATTTGAAATTTTTATGCAAAACTAAAAAAATTTCAATTTTTTTGATTTTTATATTATATGTCTTAGACAACTTTTATTTATAAAAGTCATAAATAAAAATCAGTCATTGACTTTTACTTTTAAACGTCATCAATATAAATCAGTCACCGACTTTTATTTTTAAATCATTCGTATAAAAGACATTAAAATTTTTCGAAGTTAAGAAATTTACTATGACTTGCACAAATGACTTTTATAAGTATGATTTAAAAAATAAAGCTTAGTGACTGATTTTTATTTATGACTTTTATAAATAAAAGTCTTCGATAACTGTTATCTAAGATATATAATTTAAAAATCAAAAATTACTGTTGTTTGCAGATTATTCACATAAAAATTCAAAATTATTGCTATTTTGGATTAATAAAATAAAAGTCAGTAATAACGGTTATTTAAGGGGTAATTAAATAAAAGTCAAAAAATAATTCTTAAAGGGCAATTTTTTTAATAAAACTTGTAACTGTTGCGGTCGCTCCTGGTTTGGATACATACAGTAAAATTTCACGAGGATAAATTTTATATAATATTCTAAGGCTTTAGATCTCACACGAAGGGGTCAGTTTGACCTTTTTTCTTCAAAGTCTGAATTAAATGGTGTTTGGAAAGCTATTAAAGGGTTACAAGCATTAGCGCACACAAGGGGTGGGTTTTGGGGTTCAAACCCCCCCCTAAAGCTAATAACCTCAAATACAATCTGTATCTTAAAGCTAAGAATCCAGCTCTCAAGGAAATTATAAGAAATATTTATTGTAATTTCTGTTGCTTGAAAAAGCGCTTTGCTTTTGCTGTAAATTTTCATGAGGGAATAAATATACGAGCATTTTTTTCTTGAGAGCTGCAAACTGATTTAAGAAATTTTGGTAGAAGAAAATTTCTTTTCCATTTCTCGTCCGTCGTTTTATATGAATTTTTCGTTTTTCTTGAGAGTTCAGTTAATTTTTTCGGTATTTGAAATATTAAAAAAATTTAGCATTCGTGAAAAATCACCATCTCTATCGAAAACCAGAAACCGAAAAAATGAACATACAAGTGCAAAAATTCATGGAATCAATAAATTTATTTTTACTGACTCTTTTTAAAATTTTTTATTAGGTACTTTTGAAAGTTGAGCGCATCTTCAGTTTATAGAACTTTTTACTAAACAAGTAGTTTTTAAGGAAAGAACACAACCGACTTCAATTTTCATATACAAATTTAGGAGTACCGTTAATTTCTTCATGATCCAATCATCGGATCTCTAAAACAAATTACGGGACGAACCTTGAGGTACTATCTTTCTAATAAAAAAAAGGATTGTTGAAAACGGTTCACGTGGTCCAAAGTTATGTATTCCGGCGAGATGATAACCTCCCTTTTTTTTGAAGTCGGTTAAAAGCGTTTGAGTTCTGTTAATCTGTAAATAAAGTGCAGTTTATGAATTTTAAAACGTTTATTTATTTATTACATACTGTACATAAAACTTGTATAAATGTATATTAAAGAGGGTATTATCTGGAGCAAATTTTCAGTATTTTCCGGTGATATATCTTCAGAAATATAAAACCCCCCTAAAATATATTTCTGGGTGCGCCCCTGTCTGGACCCTACCCATTGTCTACAGTTCAAACGAAAAAAAGAGTCTGGAAAAATTTGGAATTGTCTTAAGTGCTCTTACAAAAGTGGGGGAAAAAATTGTCATCAATGTGAGTTCAAAATACGTCTACGTATTCCCTCAGCTTTATGAAAATCTTTCAACTCAGCATAAGGGGAACCAATTTTGTCAACCGGGATCTCTACGGTCTAACGTCGCTCCAGTTAAACACTGACGAGCTTCAGTGCTTTGGCGATAGTATTTTTAATGCAAGGATCACCGCTGACTTCGTGGCCCAACTTTTACCGGATTTTCTTCAGGAGGGTTAAATTATTTTGGGTTGGTCAAGTATATCGAACCAATAAAGCACTTCCGTACACTGTAATTTTAACGACACTTGCAATTCTGAATTATTTTGCTTCTTAAATCTGGTGGACAATATTATTCGCTTAAAAAATACTGTTGAAACCAGAAGCCAGCTTGAGACCCAAGTATCAATTAGTGTGATAGCTTTGAGAAGGCGGCTCCAAGATCAAATGATCCGGGAGTGTTTACCACATACGACGTCCATTGATCTGCCATGCTCAAAATTATGGTGAAATTGTAGCGGGTTCACTCGTGCCTGTTCGAAAAGACCGCCTCCGCCCCATGTCATCGCGCCCAATCTTATAATAAAGAACAGCATCGGATTATCTAAAATTTGTCAAGTTAATGAAATTTATCAAGTTATCGATATTTATTGAATTATCGTTATTTATAGAGTTAACGAAATTTATCTAGTTATCGTAATTCATCGTATACTTTCAACTAAACGAGATATCGATATTTATTGATTATACTGAAATTTGTCGATTTATCGAATCGAAGTTTTTGGAATTTTCCAAATATGTCGAGTTATCGAATTCTCAAAGTTATACATATAAGTTTATCGAGTTATCGCTGCTTATGGAATTTTCTCGTGTTTCCAGGGTGTTACGAGTTATAGAAATTTGTCGATAGATTTGAAAAGATATGGGGCTTTCAAAATTAACCGAGTTATCGAAATTTCTAGAGATATCCAATGCTTATCGAGTTATCGATTTATATCGACATATATACAATTTTAAGTTATCGTATTTTATGGAGCACCCAAAATGCTCAGTTATCGAAATGTATCGAAATTAGTCGAGTTATCGAATTTTCAAAGTTATGCATATAAGTTTATCGAGTTTTCACTGCTTATTGAATTTTCTCGTGTTTCCAGAGTGTAACAAGTTATCGAAATTTTGTCGATAGCTTTCGAATGACATGAGGCTATCAAACTTAACCGAGTTAACGAAATTTCTAGAGGTATCCAATGCTTATCGAGTTATCGATTTATATCGACATACATACATTATTAAGTTATCGTATTTTGTGGAGCACTCAAAATGCTCAGTTATCGAAATGTATCGAAAATTATCGAAATTAGTCGAGTTATCGAATTTGGTTGAGTTATCGGATTTCAGTATTGTTGAAATTCATTGAATTATCCATATGTATCACATTATCGATATTTATTGACAAACTGGAATGTAGCGGGTCAATTACAAGTCCTGCCAAAGTCCTCCAAGGACCTTCAAATATATAAAAAATTGTAGTCACGTTTTAGTTCCATAGTAATTTTGTACTTTATAAGTTAAACGACGTGCTAAGTTAGAAAACCTCTTCAAGGGTCTTAAAAAAGTAGAAATCGGTAAAGTTTCGACAGTAACTGGCGCTCCTAGTCTTTATTAAAGCGGCATCTCTGCTTGGTGCACAAAATAAAGTAGGAACAGTAAAAGCGTAAAGCCTTTGGCCACTGTTCACACACAGCCCTCACTGGTCAATGCTTTACCCCCAGTAAGTACTGAAAGGAACTAAATGACGATTCAGTGAAGCCACCATACCAATGAGCTCTAATCGTTTATGCCTCTGGTGGAAATAGGCTATTATACAGCTTATCCTTCTATCGCTTGCGTATTCGCCATAGCTAATCTGCAAAAGCCCATAATTCTTCTGCAGAACCTTTCCACTCGATGCTTTCTAGCAGTTTAAGTTGTCAAAAATAATTGCATATCTCTAATTTTTATTCCAAACAGATCGCCTGCAAAGTCCTGGATCCACGAAGCTCTCAATGTTTTTCATTTTCTGTGGTTCAAGTGAGCCGGCTTGTGCAATTCTCGTTTTGTTAAACTTGGAGATGTCTTTTTGATACTTCAAAAGTGCCTAAGCACAGGGATGCTTCCGGAATTAAGAGAAGAAAAAACTAAAATTTCAACTGTGAAGTTTGTTGCTTAAGTCTTTTGTTAGTTGCTCAAAATGTGATTTGCTGCTGCTAAGCGCCATTAAAAAACAAAAATTAACGCAGCTTGTTAAGGCGAAAAGCAGAAGTAGATAAACGTAAATTAAATGATCTCCTTAACCTTTTTTCAGAAGCGTAAGCTGTGGAATATGCATTTTTACGTGCCTATAATGTTTTGGCTTGCAAAAATGTCTACGACCAGAAAAGGAGTGAAAGGCCATTTTATTGCTTGGAAAAATGGTAAGCGAACTCCTCTTTTACCGGCACATACATAAACTAAAGCCACCAACAAAGCGAAGAACTCCATACCTTCAGCGGAGAAGAAAAAAGTGTGAACAATGCACTGGCGTCGCTTTGTTGCAACGTTGAATGGCAGCGCAGGAAATATTTGCGCTTCACGGTTGGTCGAAATGAATTTACAAAGCGTACAAAAAAAAGGAATCGCATCAAAAAGAAACTCAAAAAACAAAAAACAAAAAAAAAAAACGGCCAAAACAAGCCAACAACAACTGGAGCAGAAACGCCAGCAATGCAAGCAAGTAATAGACACAACAAACTGGTTCGCACAGCGCACAACAATACAAATCAAAAGGGGTGTGGCTTTGGCTTAGCAACACTGCGCTAGGTGAACAACAACAACAACAAAACACACGCAGTAAACTAGTCTAGCGACCGCTTTGTTGTTGCCTTAGTAAGAAATGGAAAAAATAATGGTTGTGTCACTGACGCCGCGGCTGTGTTTTCCCCCTTTTGTTTTATTTCTTTTTCCGCTTTGCTGCTGCTGCAACCCTATCTGCTCGTCGCGTCTCGCCAAGACAACTCGCACCTGAACAATGTGGCCGCAACAACAAATGCCAAGGCAAAGCTTTGTGATTGGCTGACTAGCTTTTGGTGCAATAAAAGCAACAAAAACAACCGTTTAGGTATGTTTGCTTTGCGATTATTTCCCCAGGAGAGTACCTATGTACAAGCAAACCAAAGTAGCAACAACAATGCAAAGCATTGTATGGAAACTTGTTGCCGTGGAGAAATAAGCCATTGCGCGCGAGCAAGATGCCGCTATTTGTGAGCTAACGAGAGAGAGCAGACATTTTGCTTTCAATAAAAACTTTTTCGGTTATTGGAAGGGGGCAACAGGGGCGGCAGCTGACACATTTCCAGTGCAAGGCGCGTTCGATACAACACCAAGGCAGTCAAGCCAGCGAATGCGTTGTTTGTGTAGGCCAACGAGTAGCAAGCAAATGCAGTTACTCGCTAGAGAGCTATGAAGAGTCTCAGTGCAGTGCTAAAAATGGGCGGTCGATGGCTGCTCAACCAGCTCGCTAGAAATTGAGCGCACACCTGAGTTGGTGGCGTATACAGAGAGCAGGCGAGAGTCTTATAAGAACACAAATGAAATAGTTATCTCTTTCGCACCAACGCGTTGGCGGCGCGCCACGAAATGGGGAGCACTTGATTGTATTTCAAGTGGCGCTCCTCAATGCGTGCTGCACGCCAAATATTTAGTCGTCGCAATGGCAACAACAACGACACCTCACTCAGCCAACAACTGTAGCCACCAGCAGTGGAGCAACAACGGCGGTTTCTTCTTGTTGGACTCATTTGCTTGATTGTGTGGCGTCGATAGCTTTGGCGCTCGACCAGAGCGGCATATCCAACCAGTTCGTGTTCGAGCGTGAGTGGCGTTGCACAGTGTAAACGGATATCGTCGGAGTGGTGTGCTCGCGTCAGCCCAAAACAAAGAATCGAGGAAGTTTTACCCTTTCGCATTGTTGCTTTTATTTTTTTTATTTTTGGTCTATTGTTACGTTTCGTGCGCGCTGTAGATTGTTGTTGCTACGTTGCGTTACGTATTCGATATTCGGTGTTTGGTGTTCTATCGACGGCTTTGACGTCGTACATGTCCGTTTGACGTTGGTTAGACGCATTGCTGCGTAGGAATTTGGGACTCATATGCGCGTGTTTGCATGCGCGCAGCAGAGTGTTTGTGGAGGCCACATTTTGGCAGTGGATATTGGCGACGGCAGCAGTGTGTTAGCCTGTATGCATGTGGCCGGAAGCAAGCGGGTTTTTAGCCAAGAAGATTCGTAAACGGAAATGTTTGAAAATTCAAAAAAAAAAGAACTGTTCGTTCTGAATGAAGCTGCGAGTGAAAAAATATTGAAAACTCAATAATGAAAAACTGTGAAACAAACTAAGAAAAAGTGGATAAAGAAGGCGAAAAACATTCATTAGAGGTGTATGATGAAAATATTTAAGAATTAAAAAAAAAAAAACATTTGCCTAAAAATATTTCATAGATGCGTATTGCTACCTCGATCGCAAAAGCCCATAACTGAGTTCATCATAAAAAAAAAACTGAACGCAAACATATCGTGCAATAGCAACATTGTGCAATCGACTTCACCATAATACCAAAATATTTTGAAGTGTAAGAAAATTAGAAACAAAAAAAAATGGCAGCTTATGCGCAATTTGGATACGGCGGCTACCCTTCAGCATCGCAGGTTAGTTAAATAACATTTTTGAAATATATTTTGTAAATTTCAGCTTAACCATGTTAAATAATTTAAATTTAAATTTTTTTTTTTGAAAACGTAACCGTCGGAAATTTGCACTGTTATGTAATTAGGGATAAAAACTAGTAGATAATATATGAAATCTTCAAAGCGTTTTTGGTTGTATGGCGAGGGTATATCGTCTTCGTATGTAAAATGTGTTTTGGTGGAAAATGGTATTGAGTCAGTTAAGTTGCCATAAATTGGCTAATCTACATTTTTTCTGCCTAAAAGACCGTGCAAACCCTCGTCCAGCATAATATTTATTCACATTTAAATTTGTGCCATTATATGGATAAATACCGTTGCATCAGCATTCTCCAAAAAAGACTTATATCGTAGCCTTGAATTGGTTTTGCTGATTGTTTTTTTAGGGCAGTGTTAAAATTTCCTATTGGGTCATTGGTATAGCTTTATTTTTCCCACGCGTTTCGGCGTACTTCACGCCTTCATCAGGGAGTCTGATTTATTGCAAAAAATAAAACATAATACACAAAACAATTAGACATAGTTGCATATGACTGAAAAATATACATACATATATGTAGATACATATTTTTTTTTATCTAAATAGCACTTACATATTAGCTTAGTATAACTATTTACATAACAATTAACACAAAACATTGCACTGAACCCTTTCATTTGACGTCCTCATTAGTTCATCGCGTCCCTTATCCTCTCCTGGAATTGATTTTGTTGTTTTGGGGATTCTTATACATAACTACATATCGACGGCTGTGTTTAATATCGACCTATCTCGGCAGCCAGTTTGAAAACGCCCTATCTCAGAAAACTTTTCAAAAACGTCCTACTTCAGAATTTGATTGAAAACCGCCCTATCTCAGAATTTGGTTCAAAAATGCCCTATCCCAACTGAATATATATTGAAAATAGGACGTTTTTGAATCGGCAGCTGAGATAGATCGATCTTCCTCTTAGCCGTCGATACACAATGTAAAAAATACCAGACTTTTTCCACCATCATTTACAACTGAAACTAATTCCAATGCGGCTATGAGTTTTTTAGGTCTCCAAATGCTGGGCATACTTATTTCGTATAGTAAAATCCACCCCGCATTAGGATTTATAATCTCGAATATTCTCTATTTTTAGTTTTCCCATATCTGCAAGAATATTTTTATTAAAAAAAGTTGCGTAATGGTATAAAAAAAAAAATACAAACCTTTTGTAGAAATTCTCGAATTTAACCACTTGATCTTCGAAAAGGAATTGTAGTGGAGCTTACATTTTTTTGTAAGCTGAATCTGTCTTATTAAATTTTCCACTGTCAAATGCGAAAACGGCGTAAAATCGCAGAAAAAACATTAAACAAGTTTTGTTGTTCATATTTAGCCTGTTTTTATATATGAGGGCTATTTACTCAGTATATTACCCGGTACAATCCCACCACTAGCCTGGAGCCTATTTTTATTACACAAAAATTAGACTGGTGCGCAAAATCTTGTGAAATAATTTGTTTGCTTCTTCAAGCCAGGTGGGCACACAAGGTGTTAAGGGACTTATCGCCAGCTCCCCAAAATTTTTGAAATGGATCATGTATGTAAAGTAGAGTAGTAAAAAAAAAATCTAAAATGTTAAGCTCTCAACCCCTAGGATTTTTCTAAAGTTAATAAAAAATACACGTATTTTTTTGTTAAACAAATTATATTAAAGCCCATGTGGTTTTCCATGTATTTTATATGGGGGAAAACATTTTATCATAGAAGTGGTATTTTCGTTCTTCAGAAGACTTCCAATAATAATTGTTTATTTTACCATTTTTTAATATTAAAGATTTTTATGGGGCTCCCGATTACATTTTTGGGATTTTTGGGTGACCTGTAAGAAACAATTTATATTAAAAAATTGTTAAATAAAGAATTATTACTGGAAGTCTCCTGAAGAGAAATCGAGTTTTCCGATCGAAAATATTGATTCTATATTAAAATTAGTAAAATTAGAAAATTAGTTTTTTCCCATTGTAGTTGATTTCAAAACAGGGATATATTTTTTTCGGTGTCAAACAATTCTAGAGGGTGAGAGCATTAAAATTCCGACTTTTTTTTCTACTACCCTAGTATATACAAGATTTGCTTATTGGAGAGCCTTTTTAAATCCATGCTTTATTTGACTAGACACACTGGTACCTTGAGCTTATTATAAAAACAAACCATACTTTACATTCTAACCCAAAGACAAAGCCGTCATTTATGACTAATTTTATAATTTTGAATAATAATGCAATGTGTAAAGTTTGTGGAATATTTGCTACCTGCAAAGCACAACATGTTGTTAAATTTTTTTAATGACCAACAAAACTACATTTGGGGCCAGTTCCTCAACACCAACTTAAGGTTAAAGAGGGTTATCGACGTTATCGACCCGGTGTTATATGTTATGGCGTTAATCACGTCGATAACGATGTTTAACCTACAGTTAGTGTTAACCAGACCCTGAGTAACTGGCCCCTAGCAGACTTATAGCCTCATTAAAAAAACTAAAATAGTTTTAAAATGCCTTATAAACTGATTTTTCATTTATTAGATTTAAAATAATTTTATACATTCATTGTGTTTTTATTAAAAGACAAAATTTCGAACCGCTGCTGGTCAGTGGGAGAAGGTGATCACAAAAGAAGAAGCTAAATGCTAATCACACAATAATAAGATTTGCGAACAGATGAAACAAATTTTCATGTCCTTCTTAATTTAAAACTTCATGGTAAATGCGAGTAATATGTTCATATGTGTTGTGTGTTCATGCTATAGTGGTTATCCAATCACAGTATTTTTGGGTACGCAAGGGGATTTGATTTAAGATAAGAAAAAGGTTATATCCCAAAATTCTGAGAATAGCGGGGTCGAAGATGATTTGATTGTAGGTAAATCTGTCGAAAGGCAAATAATCCTCGTACTTTATAAAAGATACAGTAACACAGCGATGATAAAGCCTTTTTTCTTTCAGAAAAACTGTTTCAAATTTTTTCGACACGCTTTCTATAAATCTCCTTTTCGCTCGGAAAGTAAAATTAAAATGTGATGCTTATTTATAGCAAAAAATGAGCATAAAAAGGATCAATGAGTCTTTTGAACCCCTTTCAAAAATTTTGACTGTGAAATATCTTCTTAGCAATGTTACGAACGTGTTTTCTAACCGCGGTCGCCCCTCGGCAGGCAATGGCAAAGCTCCGAGTGTATTTCTGCCATAAAAAGGCTTCTCATAAAATCCATTTGCCCCTCGGAGGCGGCGTAAGATGTAGATACCTCCATTTCGGCATCAACAATGAGGCGTACACCATATATTGAATTATTATTGATATTACAATCTGGATGATTCATTTTTCGAAAGAGTAATTTGGCGAAAGAAACCCTCTTTTTGGAGTTTAATATAAGAATGAAAATACATACATACCTTTTTTGGTCAATTTAAAGATGGAAATTTATTAAGGCTATATAAAATTTGAATGCCTAATAAGTTTGTTAAAACGTAAAATGGAACTGGCGGCTTCTTTAAGAAATTGTCTATGAGAAAAGCCTTTAGTCTCACAGATTACTGCAACGTATTCCAGGTTGAGATCTATGCAATTGGAATAGCGTTGAAGCTGGTAAACTTAACCGACCTAACTCAGTACTTTCGTAGTGGACGAGAGCTGAGAAGGGATATAGGAAAATTAACTAGCTTTGGCTCACTTTAAGATTTTCAAAAACGAACGTTGGGCCTTTAGACATATGACCGTGAGGCTCGAAGCCTAGCATAAAGATTTCTGTAGAAGCTGTAAAGGTGCGGAAGGGATACAATCCATCTGGCAATTCGTATGCAAGCTTCCTGAATTCCATTGACACCGATTCAAATTTCTTGGACACTACTTCTTCGAGAACTTGCTGGCTTACGGAAAACTCCATCAGAGGATCTTCTAGTATTCGCTAGAAAATGAGCATCGAGAAATGCAGTCCTCTTCTAGGCATCAAAATGAAACTGTGCGGCCAACGTGTGAACTCTTCAACTAGAGCTGGGAATATTCAAAGACAATCATTTCTTGAGACAACCAGATAGTAGGAGTACCTACGCTTGTTTGAGTTAAAAAAAAGCATAATAACCAATTAAGCAATACTTTAGCAAAAAAGTATTTCCTTGGCCCAAAATTGTTAAAATAATTTTGAATTAACAAAATCGTACAGATGCTAAACATAATTGGCACATTTGTAGACTAACCCATTTTCATTGTTCTGCATACTTTTATGACTCAAAGCTGAACAATTTTTCGCACAATCGAATTTCCCTTCATACTCATATGAGGTGGCCAGCTGATTCAATAACTAAACAAATTTCAAAGCATTCCTCGCGAACTCAAAGATCAAAAGAATATTTGCATCTAATTTTTAGTTGTAAACATAGTGAGTAGATTTGTTAAATGGCAGCGGATTTGTACGCTATGATTAGTGAAATGATGAAAGAAGAGATTTTTTGGTTGGGTTTTAATGAGAACACTAGCAAGTGGGTATGATGACTAAGTTGGGAGGACTGACGTTTATAACCAGAATGAAAAAACAAATAAGTGGTGATCAAGTCTGCTTAAAGATTTGCCTTAAGTGATACTAACTAATGCAATACATATTTATGAACATACATTTGTACTACGTTGGGGTGGTCCAATTTTTTTTCCTGCTATTCTCCAGAACTGAAGATTGTTGATATTATTTTATTGAAATTTACCATTTATTTTGCATGCCTGTTTTCATAGAATTGCTATACAATATTTAACACACAAATCTATTAATCGAATAAGTGCCATTTTTCAAGTGGCTTTAAAAATTTATCTGCCCTGCAAACACATTTTTTTGAGTGCGAATTAACGTTAACAAACAATTATATTCAACAATTTTTATTGAGCTTGAGGCCATTTTTAATGAAAAACTTTTTGTGGAAAAGCAACAATAATTTTGAAAAAATGGTAGAACGAAAATTGTTGAATATAATTGTTATAAGGCCATAAAATAATAAAAACAAATCAATTAAGGACGAGCACACCTAAAAGTTAAACATTTTAATAACATTTTTAACTATTTTATAGCAATTCTACTAAAAAATGTATTTTTCCATGTACATATGTATGTACATACATTAGACTGTACCACCTTACAAGCAAAAAAAGAGTTCGCCGAAAGTCTCTGAGTCTAAATTACGCTGTGCGGCAGCCGAAACCAGCCCAGACTTTGTTAACACTTTCTGAAAGTATACCTATACAGTATCTAGTAAAACACTCAATGCATTTGCAAAAGTTAGCTCGTGCTTTTATTTTATAGCCCACTAAATTTTCATGTCCCAGCCTAAGTAGTTTTCAAAAAGGGGGAAAAATGGTTAAAATTAATTTCTGAAGGAAATTAATGGTTAAGACAATAGCTCCCGACGGAAATGGTCGTTTTGACCCTTACTTCAAGAAACCCCGCAAAAAGCAAATTGGCAAGGTCGTTGGAGGATTGATATATTCTAGAAAATTATTCTTCGGAAAAATTTTACTAGGGGATCTTCTCAGGCAAACACTTCATGCCACAAACGTAAAAGTCTCTATAAAGTTAAAACAATTGTCATACAATTTTCGCTCTGTGGTATTGTTGTAAGGCAATTTCGGAATATTAACTTTTTTGGCCGATCCATTTTTCGATGACACCTACATTCGGCAATACTTTGTTTTATAAATATTTTATTAGTAGATATTATTTTTTTTCTACTGGAATAATCAAAATACATACTTCCTTAGCAAAAGTTTAATGTATGTTGGTGAGCTTTAATTTACTGACATTAGGATGGTACTTTAGGGTGCTCACATCTGGTGTGTAAGTACTAGAACGGGGTACTTATGGTCAATAAAAAATTTCTTCCTCGAGACAAGAACATCAATATATCACACTTTAAGATGCAACTGTAAATGTCGAAGATATAACGAGAAGTATATAAAATGTGACCCCTACGTTCGAACAAACAACATTTTTTTTTTTAAATTGCCTTGCAAAAATACTTACAACTCAGGGGTGTACGGCGAATTTTTTGTTTTCTCTGGTGCAGTCTAATATACATACAAGCATAGGTATTACAGCTGTGTGCAGATTATTAGAATCAATTTGTCCTTACAAGTTTTAATTTTTTATATTTACCCTAGCTTTAATTTATTACTTTATGAAAATATAGTTCATGCTACCACGAAAACCATATAACTCAAAGTTTCAAACCATGCCACAAAAAAATAAAATGAAACTAGTAAAGCAAAAATAATTCCCAAAACAAATTGTTTCTTAAAAGTCGATTTTCCGGTGCACTTATGGGCCATCCTTATGTACTTATGTATGTATATATAAATAGATATGTGCGGTTAAATTGGTACATATTCGCAAGTAAATTAATTCATTACATTAAATTTGTGTACTTTAAATCCGCTTATTAAAAAGTTAAAATTAATCATATTGATAGTTTTTAAAATATTTTTTATGTGTATTTCGTTAATGCAACCAGGTGTTAAGAATACAAAAAAAAAAGAAAAATAAACGAATTTCCAAATAAAAATTAATTTAAAAATACACATAACGCTACAGGTCAATAAAAATGTCAAAATTTAATTTTACCATACACGCCTCCTCTGCGCGCCACAAAAATGAAATCATAAAAAAATTAATCAAACACAAGGCTTGTCTGCCACGCTTAAAAATTATGCCAACTAACTAATTATAATGAAATACAAGAGAAAAGTAGCGCTTATTAAAAATTAAAACATTTTT
>NW_023458566.1:15841274-15847796 GCF_013731165.1 Rhagoletis pomonella
AATGTTGATTGAAATTTGTCTCTAACAATTGCAATCAAACTAATCAGCGCTTTGCTGGCAACATTCTCAATCGTTTTATGGTGTCGATTTTATTGTGTACACTAATGGTATCCACTCCAAACGCGCTACCTCTAGCCCTGTTCTGTGTTCGTATGTGTATACATATATGTATGTTTATGAATGTACGAATTTTTACCCATTCATTTGCATAGTCAGTTGTTGTTTTGCTTGATTTGTTGGTTGGTGGTCGTTTCGGTTGTCGGTTTGTAATGCAGATGTTCTGCCGGTTTATGTGGCCATAAAACAAAATTAATTAACATTTTAATTCGCAATTTACTATGGCAGATGAAATAATAAATTCACAAAATGTGTTTAGCAAATAGCAATTTGGCAAATAAGAAAATGTGAAATTCAAATAATCAAATAGTTATTTGGTGACTTGGTGATTTGGTGGTGTGACCGTAACCGGTTGATTGCGGAAACAAAGAGTGAATGGTTTTGAATTTCGAATCATTGGTTTGAGATGAAGAGTAAATAGAAAAATACTTTATGAGCAGTTTATTGCTTTAAGAGATAAATTTCGCCAAGCTACAGGGCGCCTTCAATTTTAAAATATCGGAAGTATCTTAACACTTTTTTCTCTTTGAACTCTAGAAGATTTCGATTTTAACATTTTTTTTTTTTGTAACTTCTCTTAAAAAACTAGTCACAATACACTTTTTCTCAGTAAAGCTTGGAATCCAGCTCTGAAGAAAAATCACAACAAATATTTTTCATTATTTCTATTCCTTGAAAAAACACTTTCCTTTTGCTGTAAATTTTCTTGGAGAAATAAATATATGAGCTTTTTTTTGGAAGCTGGAAACTGATTTAAGAAAGTTTGATAAAAGAAAATTTATTTTCCATTTCTTGTGTGTCAATTTATATGAATTTGTTTTCCTTGAAAGCTGGAAACAGCCCTAAAGGATAATATCCAACTCTCAAGAAAAAAAAATTTCAAAAACCCTGAAGGAATAAAAATTAATTTTTATATCAAAATTTTTTACAACAATTTGCGGCTTTCAAGAAAGAAATTTTTTTTTTTGTAATTTTTGTAAATGTTGAAAATTTTAAATTCGAATGAATTTCTTCTAAATAAGCGTAATTAAGCGTTTAGAAGAATTTTTGAGCTGGCCGAATTTTTTTAGACTTGGGGTTTTGGATTCAGAACCGAAACCGAAGAACCGGGCCCTTTGGATAACCGACCGATCCGGCTCTTCCAAGGACCGAAAAACAGTTCTAACGGAACTGAAACTCGATTCCAAATAAACCAAGAGACAGAATAACTCAAAAAATAATTAAAAAGGACTGAAAAATCATTCCTAAAGAATGGAAAACGAACACTACAGAATCAAATTGATTGCTTCGACATAACGACATAAAGTCTAAATATGACGATATCAGTCCGAAATTCGATTTAGATATGTAATATAGACTTCTGGGTTCACCTACCAAATTTTGTTCGGTTCAAGGCACTATATCAAATAACCGCCATTTAACCGATCTGGCCGACTTTTTTTAATGAAATATTTAAATCTAATTCCAAGTATTTGTTTCTAAAAAATTTGTTTAACACAAATATCAATTAAGGAATGAATGTAATATGAATATTTATTTGTTTTCCTTACTTTACTTTAACCCTTTCAATACGACTTTTGGCCAGTGAAGATATTTCTGTATAATTGAACTAAATGGGCTGTAAATAAGTAAAGGAACATATTTACATAATTTCAGATTTTTGGAAAATATAGTTTTTGAAAAAATGCCTTGGGACACATATATCCCAGCAGTAGTTTAGTTATGGGATAAATATATCCCAGCAGTAAATAATCAGAACACAAATTTAGGTATTCAAGAGTAAAAAATATTTATTTTTATCGAAACTGTTACATTATGTATGGAATGGTGTAAAACAATCAATACATAAAGCTACTTGACATTGTTGGCAAATGATTTTAGTCCGTTTTTAAATTTTCCTAGAGTGGCATCTCACGCATCTGTTTCGACCGCCTTTTTCAACTGGAAGATGATCTCCAACATTTTCGAAAACTTTGACATTCTTTGAAATCCTACCCTGTCTTCTGGTTCGTTTGTACAAAGATTCTGATCGTCCTTGACTAATCAACTCTTCAGCTAAATTTACTATGAAATCGATAAATGGAATTTTTTTGCGAGTGACTTCTTGATACAAAATATACGAATTATAAACACTGGTCATTAGCAATCTAAAAAATACTTTCTTCCACCATTTCGCACTTCTTCTATCTAAATCGTATAAAGTAATCATTTGATCTGCATGATCTACGCCACCCATATATTTGTTGTAGAAAATCATAGCTTCAGGACATTCAATATTTTTAGTAGTACCATCTTTCATTTTTCGAACTGTGGCATCAATAGTGGCATTGTGGCAGTTGCTCATAAGAAGCACTTCTTTTGTGTCTTTCCACTTGACTGCTAATATCCCTTCATCACATACTGCTATTTCACATTCACCTCTTTCTTTTAGTTTAGTTTGAAACTTAGGTGTATTTTTACGGTTTGATATAAACGTTCCTACAGCAGGAAATTTTATAGTGTCAAGTAGACGTGTTGAAGTGAAAAAACGGTCGAAACACAAAGCAACGTTTGAACTCGTAACGTTTACCGTTTGTACATTTTCAAGCATCTGGATATCTTCATTATCTGAGGAATCCGTGCTATCTACTTCAGAAGATATGGAGGCATCAGAGACTTTATAATCTGTGTCACGGCTATCGTCACTGTCATGGAAAGGATCCACCTCCATATCAGATGAATTATCAAGCTCGTCCTCAATTTCTTCGTTAGTCAGTGGTCGATTCATCCTAAAATTATTTCAATAACAAAAACTAAATTCGTTTGATAGAAAACTGCTGGGTCCCAATGCAACAAAACAAGGTATATATGCATACAGATCAATTTATACTTATATGTAAATGTGACATGCAATTTACCTTTTCCTTTTGTAATGAGAAACAGAAAAATTTTTCACTAAAACACGTAGAAAAAACTTAAAATATTGCTTACACGTGTATGCACCAAGAACACTCTTACACTTATGACCGTATACCAAGTACAAATTAGTTAGGTTATGTTGACCGAAGCACGTGTTGTGAAGTACTGTCTACAACCTACGGTTTAATCCCATCCCAGCGCTTTTAAAGCGAATATTTTTCGCTCCAGTAATTTTTGAACATTCTCTGGGACTTATATATCCCCGCAGTATTGAAAGGGTTAAAACAAAAATATAAAATGAAATATAGTTTCTTAAATTCTAGATGGATCACCAGTTACTAAACCTAAATTCGAGGGTACACAAATGCATCCCCTACTCAGGATGACTTGTTTTGCAGTGGTTTTGGCCCAAAAAGTAAATTAAAGGATTAAAATTAAGGAGCAGGAAAGCAAGGGCTCGGGTTTGGGGTTATGCGAAGTCAAAAGTCTTTGTCGATTAGCCAGCTACGATTCAAAACTTGGAAGCCAACATTTCTCGCGTAATCCGCGAGTACCGGTAGCAATGCTGGAAGGATTAATTGAAAATTAGACCTTCTGGAGGGATCACCTACAGCGTAATCGAGGCCAACATTTGAATGAAATTATTTTTAAAAAGCGAACCTCAAAGTACTTTGGGATCGTTAGGAAATCGAAAAACATAGCCTTCTCTGAACGATCAAAGGCCACGCTTAGAAACTGCAACAATTGGATATAAGTAGGCTCTACTAAGCATGGAGGACGACGAAAGCAAGGGCGACAACAAAGGAACAATTGCAGAATGGCCGATCTACACTCAGTAAGAGCGGCGGAGAGCCATTTGAGCCAAATTGCCAATCGTTAAAAGTGTTAATACTTGTAAGAAGAGAAATACATATAGGGTACCTAATATTAATTAATACATATAATTTGTATTTTCTATATACTATATACTATTATTCCTAAATAATGCAGAAATAGCCTGAAATTGTCATATATTTAAAGCTGCTTTTAGAGGCAACGCTATAACCTGTTTCTGTGAATAATTTAATTACGTTTTCGTTTTATTGAATATCTACACAAAAAAAAAGTCCAAAATTCTTTATCATTCCATTTTAAATGAGTGATCTTGACGATCAGTAATCAAAAATCAATTAAATTAAAATCGACAAAAAACGCCCATCATACAAAAAGGCTACAACAACCCCACCAAACGAGTAAACACTGCATATGTATATTGACGCAATATTGACGTATGAACGTGTATGAAAAACACACTCCTTGCGTAGCCGCACACCGGCCGCCAACGAGCAAAAACGAATCAAATTCAATACTCTCGATCATAAATTATAAAATTTATAACCGTAAAGTGACAGATCGATAAGACAGTACGTACGAATGCGAAGTAGTCGTGTTGACCATTGCGAAGAAAGCGCACACCGACGCCGCTGTGAGGCGCAAACGCCACAAAACACCTCTAGTCCGATGATTTGTTGAAGTGAAAAACAAAACGTTAATATACAAACATTTAAATGAACGGAAATGCGCGAATCCTGCACTGCTCGAACAGCTCCAATAACGACTGGGAGTTGGCCCGGAGTAGTGCGCTCTTAGCAGATGCCCATCGATATGCATTGGAATCAATTAGAAACTTATGCAGACTGCGATCGCAAGCGATCCGCGCAGAAGTTCTCAGCGATCGATGATTTAGATGCGGAATAAAAATGTTTTGCAACTGCAACTGAGTGATCATGGCGCTTGCTGCTGCTGCCACTGCAACATTCGCGGGAACTTCCAGCTACAATGCAAGCAAGTCAACGAAGTGTGTAAGTAAAAGAAATAGTGAATGGGTTTTTGTACGAATGCTACGCATGAAAAGGCGCGGTGGAACGTAAAGCGCCTTGACTCAGATGGGCGCTACGATTACGAACGAAATAACCTTACTGGATGTAGATACTCGCATTTACTACTAACTGGTACCGGGATGGAGTAGATCGTCGCCGATCGCATTGCAATGTGTACACGCTCATTGCCTACTATGGGCTCAGCGCACGGAAGCCGATCTGGCCGGCGAGATGGAAGTTGAGAATTTTCAAATCTGATCTTATCGCACCGTTGCGGGCGAACTACGCGCATATGGCCAAATAGATGCGATGCACGCCAACTGTACATTAAGCTGCTACAAATGAGCGCACTTGCCGCTGCTGGCCTTATGCTGCCTTTCTGGCCTGTATGTAATGGCGCGCAACGCATCTAATTTGCGATCTGCGATCTTCGATAGCCTAGTAAAGGTTCACCGAAGCGGTTGCTGTGGGAGTAGCTGGCAAGTTGGCAAACTGGGTTTGTAGTTGCCAGTTGGGCCCAACGAGTACGAGTAAATACTAACAAGCTACATCATGAATTATTAATATGTAGATATTTATGCGTGCAGCAATAAATGAGTGTGCGAATTCACAACGCGCTGGCAAGGATGATGCTCTGCGGCTCCGGCAGCGGCGGTGGCGGCGGTGGCGGCAGTGCAAGACGTTGCCTTAAAAGGATTGCTGCTCTGCGGCTATCTTGATGACTTGTCATAACGCTCATAAATGTCGCGCGATGCTGTAAAGGCACCAGCTACGAACGAGTGCGTTCCGCGTGAGGATGGCGCGTGAGAGCGTTCCAAAAAAGGACAAGGAACGCTTAGGAGACAAAATGGTCGATGGCAGCCCCATGCATAGGTAGATGTATTGGCAAGCTGGCAGGTATATGTGCGTGTGTACATATGTATGTAGCTGTGTGCTAGCGCAGCAAATCCTTAAACAGGCTTAAAGTACTAGGCGCTGAGATCGGATTTGAGTTGCGGCCACTTTAGTGACAACAAATTGTTCGGCTCGTTGCTGGGCAATTCCCACAGTATTGTGACAAGGCAATTAAATTTTTTCTGACTTATTTTTAGCTTCCCTGCCATTTTTCTAGCTTTTTTTGGGTTAAATTATTTATAAGTATGTATGTATGTATATGAATAAAATAAAGTGTTCGCACACATATATACATACATATAGTATATTATTTATTTGTTGGCATTTCTATGCCCTTAAGTATGTACAAATAGATACATTCATACATGTACATATGTATGTATATACTTATGTATATACGTGGCATAGAGTGCTGTCATAAGCACGTCAGTTCATTAATTAAAACTTGATAAATGATTTTGTGTCACACACACATACATACATATGCATGGTTTATATGAAAAATCCCGCGCATGTGTGTGTATCGGTTCAACTCTCACACTTACTGATTTTTTTTTCTTCTTTTTATTTTCACCAAAATCCAAACAAATGAGTCATTTATGGGCGTTTTTTTTCATTTTTGTAACTCTCCAACTAAAATACAACGCTAACGAAAAACAATAAAAAAAATCCGCTTAATCACTTAAAAAAAAAAAAAACAATAAAAAAAAAATGTTTTAATTTTTAATAAGCGCTACTTTTCTCTTGTATTTCA
>NW_023458566.1:15847896-15852991 GCF_013731165.1 Rhagoletis pomonella
TGAAATACAAGAGAAAAGTAGCGCTTATTAAAAATTAAAACATTTTTGTTATTGTTTTTTTTTCAAGTGATTAAGCGGATTTTTTTTTATTGTTTTTCGTTAGCGTTGTATTTTAGTTGGAGATTTACAAAAATGAAAAAAAAAACGCCCATAAATGACTCATTTGTTTGGATTTTGGTGAAAATAAAAAGTAGAAAAAAAAATCAGTAAGTGTGAGAGTTGAAATGGTACACACACATGCGCGGCATTTTTCATATAAACCATGCATATGTATGTATGTGTGTGTGACACAAAATCATTTATCAAGTTTTAATTAATGAACTGACGTGCTTATGACAGCACTCTATGCCACGTATATACATACATATGTACATGTATGAATGTATCTATTTGTACATACATACTTAAGGGCATAGAAATGCCAACAAAAAAATAATATACTACAATGTCATATACTATATGTATGTATGTATATATGTGTGCGAACACTTTATTTTATTCATATACCTACATACATACTTATAAATAATTTAACCCAAAAAAAGCTAGAAAAATGGCAGGGAAGCTAAAAATAACTCAGAAAAAATTTAATTGCCTTGTCACAAAACTGTGGGAATCGCCCAGCAACGAGCCGACCAATTTGTTGTCACTAAAGTGGCCGCAACTCAAATCCGATGCCAGCGCCTAGTACTTTAAGCCTGTTTAAGGATACCTCATACATACACATATACCTGCCAGCTTGCCAATACACCTACCTATGCATGGCCTGCCATCGACCATTTTGTCTCCTAAGCGTTCCTTGTCCTTTTTTGGAACGCTCTCACACGCCATCCTCACGCGGAACGCACTCGTTCGTAGCTGGTGCCTTTACAGCATCGCGCGACATTTATGAGCGTTATGACAAGTCATCAAGATAGGCGCAGAGCAGCAATCCTTTTAAGGCAACGTCTTGCACTGCCGCCACCGCCGCCACCGCCGCCACCGCCGCTGCCGGAGCCGCAGAGCATCATCCTTGCCAGCGCGTTGTGAATTCGCACACTCATTTATTGCTGCACGCATAAATATCTACATATTAATAATTCATGATGTAGCTTGTTAGCGTTTACTCGTACTCGTTGGGCCCAACTGGCAACTACAAACCCAGTTTGCCAACTTACCAACTCGCCAGCTACTCCCACAGCAACCGATTCGGTGAACCTTTACTAGGCTATCGAAGATCGCAGATCGCAAATTAGATGCGTTGCGCGCCATTACATACAGGCCATAAAGGCAGCATAAGGCCAGCAACGGCAAGTGCGCTCATTTGTAGCAGCTTATGTTGCAGTTGGCGTGCATCGCATCTATTTGGCCATATGCGCGTAGTTCGCCCGCAACGGTGCGATAAGATCAGCTTTGAAAATTCTCAACTTCCATCTCGCCGGCCAGATCGGCTTCCGTGCGCTGAGCCCATAGTAGGCAATGAGCGTGTACACATTGCAATGCGATCGGCGACGATCTACTCCATCCAGTAAGGTTATTTCGTTCGTAATCGTAGCGCCCATCTGAGCCAGGGCGCTTCACGTTCCACCGCGCGTTTTCATGCGTAGCATTCGTACAAAAACCCATTCACTATTTCTTTTACTTACACACTTCGTTGACTTGCTTGCATTGTAGCTGGAAGTTCTTGCGAATGTTGCGGTGACAGCAGCAGCAAGCGCCATGATCACTCAGTTGCAGTTGCAAAACATTTTTATTCCGCATCTAAATCATCGATCGCTGAGAACTTCTGCGCGGATCGCTTGCGATCGCAGTCTGCATAAGTTTCTAATTGATTCCAATGCATATCGATGGGCGTCTGCTAAGAGCGCACTACTCCGGGCCAACTCCCAGTCGTTATTGGAGGTGTTCGAGCTGTGCAGGATTCGCGCATTTCCGTTCATTTAAATGTTTGTATATTAACGTTTTGTTTTTCACTTCAACAAATCATCGGACTAGAGGTGTTTTGTGGCGTTTGCGCCTCACAGCGGCATCGGTGTGCGCTTTCTTCGCAATGGTCGACACGACTACTTCGCATTCGTACGTACTGTCTTATCGATCTGTCACTTTACGGTTATAAATTTTATGATTTATGATCGTGAGTATTGAATTTGATTCGTTTTTGCTCATTGGCGGCCGGTGTGCGGCTACGCAAGGAGTGTGTTTTTCATACACGTTCATACGTCAGTGTAGTACTGTTTGTATGATGGGCGTTTTTTGTCGATTTTAATTTAATTGATTTTTGATTACTAATCGTCAAGATCACTCATTTGAAATGGAATGATAAAGAATTTTGGACTTTTTTGTTTGTAGATATGCAATAAAACGCAAAGGTAATTAAATTATTCATAGAAACAGGTTATAGCGTTGACTTCCAAAGCAGCATTAAATATATGACAATTTCAGGCTATTTCTGCATTATTTAGGAATAATAGTATATAGTATATAGTATATAGAAAATACAAATTATATGTATTAATTAATATTAGGTACTCTATATGTATTTCTCTTCTTACAAGTATTAACTCTTCTAACGATTGGCAATTTGGCCCAATTGGCTCTCCGAAGTTCCCCCAGTCGCTCTTACTAAGTGTAGATCGGCCATTCTGCAATTGTTCCTTTGTTGGCGCCCTTGCTTTCGTCGTCCTCTATGCCTAGTAGAGTTTACTTATATGGAATTGTTGCAATTTTTAAGCGAGGCCTTTGATCGTTCAGAGAAGGCTATGTTTTTCGATTTCCTCCCGATCCCGAAGTAGCACCTGCCAACAGTGTCGTGTGTATTGGCAATAGGTATGGGGTGATCGATCTAGACCATTTTTTATTTTAAATAAACAGCATCAATCCCTAGGAACTCAAAATGGTCCGAATTTCTTTGCTCCAGACTGCGCCGATCATCTCATCTTCTGACGGTAATGGGAACGTTATTTGTATGTGATCTACCACAAATATCCTTGTGTGTTGTGGGAGTTTGGTCTAGGAAGAAGTCAATCAAACGCTGACTTTCTCGACTTTCGTCTCGCAAGCGAGATTTTCCAGCACGTGAAGACGGCCAATAATGCACGTATTCCGCTTTATTATCTTGGAACCTCTGACTGGGTAATCTTTTATCGAACCAGGCTAAATAATAGAAGATGATCTGCAGACACCAAGTGTAAGACAGCATGACACATCTCCCCTAAATTAGATGGGAGAACAATTATTACAGGCCACTACTTAATTAGGATGCATGCCAACAGAATGCCTCTGCTCCGCATTGCCGATGTCTTACTGACATTCTCTCCAACATTACTGAGCAGAGGATATGGTTACACTCCTAGTTAAATGAAAAATTTAATAAATTATATTTCATTTTATATTTTGTTATAAAGTAAAGTAAAGAAAACACATAAATATTCATATTACATTTATTCCTTAGTTGATAATTGTTTTAAAAAAATTTTATAGAAAAAAAAAATATATGGAATTAGATTTAAATATTTCATTAAAAAAAGTCGACCAGATCGGCTATATGCCGGCTATTTGATATAGTGACTTCAACCGAAGAAAATTTGGTAGGTGTACTCAGAACTCTATATTACATACATATCTAAATCGAATTTCGGACTGATATCGTCATATTTAGTCTTTATGTCAAATCAATAAATTTTTTGCCTATAGTGCAATGTGCGCTTTGTGACCGATTTCGGTTCTGTAGGAACCGTTTTTCATTCTTTAGGAATGGTCTTTCAGTCCTTTTTAATTATTTTTTCCGGTTCTTCCTTAATCGTTTTTCGGTTGTTTTGGAATGGAGTTTCGGTTTTTCCGGAACCGTTTTTCGGTTAATTTGGAATCGAATTTCAGTTCCGTTAGAACGGTTTTTCCGTCCTTGGAAGAGCTGGACCGGCCGGTTATCCAAAGGGACCGGTTCTTCGGTTTCGGTTCTGAATCCAAAACAACAAGTCTAAAAAAATTCGTCCAGCTCAAAAATTCTTCTAAACGCTTAAAATTTTGAAAAAATTCATTCAAATTTAAAATTTTCAACATTTACAAAAATTACAAAAAAACAAAAAAAAATTGCTTTCTTGAAAGCTGCGAACTGGTGTAAAAAATTTATTTTTCATTTCTTCAGCGTTTTTGAAAAATTTTTGTTTTTCTTGAGAGTTGGATATTATCCTTTAGGGCTGTTTCCAGCTTTCAAGAAGAACAAATTCTTATAAAATGACACACAAGAAATGGGGAAGAAATTTTCTTTTATCAAACTTTCTTAAATCAGTTTCCAGCTCTCAAGAAAAAAATGCTCGTATATTTATTTCTTCAAGAAAATTTATAGGAAAAGGAAAGTGTTTTTTCCAATAATAGAAATAATGAAAAATATTTCTTGTGATTTTTCTTCAGAGCAGGATTCCAAGCTTTACTGAGAAAACGTGTATTGTGACTAGTTTTTTATAAAAAATTACAAAAAAAAAAAAATTTTAAAATCGAAAGCTTCTAGAGTTCCAAGAGAAAAAAGTGTTAAGATATTTCCGATATTTTAAAATTGAATGCGCCCTGTAGCTTGGCGAAATTTATATCTTAAAGAAATAATCAGCTCACAAAGTGTTTTTCTATTTACTATTCATCTCAAACCAATGATTCGAAAATCATTCCGCAATCAACCGGTTACGGTCACCACCAAATCACCAAATCACCAAATAACTATTTGATTATTTGAATTTCACATTTTCTTATTTGCCAAATTGCTATTTGCTAAACACATTTTGTGAATTTATTATTTCATCTGCCATAGTAAATTGCGAATTAAAATGTTAATTAATTTTGTTTTATGGCCACATAAACCGGCAGAACATCTGCATTACAAACCGACAACCGAAACGACCACCAACCAACAAATCAAGCAAAACAACAACTCACTATGCAAATGAACGGGTAAAAATTCGTACATTCATATACATACACTGAACAGGGCTAGAGGTAGCGCGTTTGGAGTGGATACCATTAGTGTACACAATAAAATCGACACCATAAAACTATTGAGAATGTTGCCAGCAAAAGCACTGATTAGTTTGATTGCAATTGTTAGAGACAAATTTCAATCAACATT
>NW_023458566.1:15853091-15918363 GCF_013731165.1 Rhagoletis pomonella
CTGATTAGTTTGATTGCAATTGTTAGAGACAAATTTCAATCAACATTAACGATGTAAGTACCATATAGCAAATATGTACATATGTACATTAGAGTGCATCATAAAAAAAAAAAATAAAAAAAAAATAAATACGGGGTTCCACCGGAATTATAAAATTTATTGTATTTTAAAACTTCAAAACTTTCATCAAAATATTTCGGTAAAATACTAAGATTTACGTGAGTTAGACCGATTTGGAAATAAATTCAAAAATTGCATTACATCCTTTGATTCCGTTGACAACATTTTTAAAGATTTTTATGCAGACCGTTTAAGCTTAAACTTTTCTATCATCTGAGGTAATTTTATAGAAAAAATATTTAAAAAAAAATGTAATTTCATTTATACAAAATGGATTTTTGGAGGTATTTTAAAATAGGTACAGCTCACATGGCGGAAGGCTTAGAATATAATAAATTTTATATTTCCGATGAAAAAAAGGTAAAGATTTTTTTTTTCGAGAATTGTGATGCACTCTAATGTACATAAATACGCGCAGATTTAACGGTTTTGACGATCCGGAAAAATGTGGGAGACGCATGCACGTAGCATAAATAAAAGGAAGAAGAAGCTATATATTTTTTTTAAATATGTTTCATATAAATATTTTTTAATTGCGAAAATATGCACAACACTTCCAAACTGACCTTCAGCGACGTTTATTAAAATCACGGTACAAGCCATCACAGCAACGGTGAAAATTAAAAATGCCTGCTCGCTTGCAATCTGGACATTGTGTTAACACATCCAGCATCAGCAACGGTAGCTGCTTGAAATGGGAGATACAAGCCAACTGCTGCAACCGCTATGCACGCTGATGAATGCTGCACTGATGGGGGGGGGGGGTTGGCAAGCAAGTGAGTGAGCTGACAGCGCACAGAAGCTTCTCAGCGCGATCAAAAATGCCCAACAGCGTCTACGAGACTGATCTAGCCTTCTTGATACGGCGATCAATGGGCAAGCAAGAATTTAAACGGTTGCAAGCGGCATTTCAAGAGCAAGCAAGCAAGCAAGCAAGCAGGAAGATACAAACATACGCGCATACATACAAACTTACATGGGAATGAGGCAGGCAGATTAATATCTATGTATCTGCACTAAAGCAGCATTGCGGCGCATAATTTTTATATGGCGGGAAGTATTTTGTTGAAATTATACGATCGTAAAATGTTGCAGAAGGTGGTGCAAAATGAGGGAATTTTTTATTTTATGTGAAAATAAAAATAAACATACACTGCGAAAAAAATGCGAAGCGAAGTGCTGAAAGAAAGCCAACTCGGTTACCGCCTACCATGCAAGTATGAACAACATAAAAGCAGCTTCCGAAAAAATGGCCGCAGGAGCAATTATGCAAAATACTTAACTAAAAATGAAAAATAAAACAAAATTGAATGCCAAAAATTAAAATGCCGGCAAGCAAGCGTTCGTAAATATACAAAAAATAAATATACAAAAATCTTACTCGTACACACACATATTATGCTCAAGCTTTGGCCGACTGCATTTTGTGGCCTCGATTTCGCAAACATATAATTAAGCGAAATTTTTGAGCGACCGAAATTTTTTGTAGCGTAACCGACTAAAAAAATTTTTGATCGAAAGCTGTCGAATTTGACTTGCTGCACTAGATATGGCACAAACACATATCCACATACATATGTACATATATGGAGGCTAATGAAAAATATTAAAAATACTAAGGCGCATCGGGGCGTAGCAATTTATGCCTAAAGCTCAGCGCAACGCCTTCGAAATTTTCGGCGCAAGTCAAACTCGCGCTAAATGTGCGACGAACAGAGTTGCTGTAGAATCTTCCACTGAAATGCATAATTGCCAGCTTGCGGCTTGAACGACTGGCTAGACTTTTGGAAAATAGCAACGTAATGGGTATAATTATTATTTTTTTGAATTCAAGATTGCTTTTCGATTGCCATATGAGTAGTTTTTATCTGCCCAGAAGTGCATACAAATATACTCTTACAAATAAGGAGAAACGTCCCGAACGAAAGTCATTAGAATTTCTAGTACAAAAGTGTACTAAACATTGTTAAGTTAGGAAAAAAACTTATTATAGCCATTTTCTTCAAGTATTTTGCAAGACTTTGAATGCATGATGTTTTGTGCACTGTCACCAGGTCAATCCCAACAAGACAACCCTAGTCTTGTTTACGTGGAAGAGAAAAATGGAAGGTCTCAACCGATCGATCGGAGTTCTGGGCACAGAGAGTTGTTGAGAAGGTTTTTAGAGCAATTACCTGTTACCTGTAGTCTCCTTTGGAAGAAAGTACGTCGTTAGATTTTCTACAAGGGAACAATGGAGGGATCCAGAAACTCTCTTGGGAAGCTCGGTGAAAACTTTCTATACCGACGGCTCAAAGACTGAAAACGGTACTTAAGCTGATTGGCATTTGGACGGTCATTTCAAATACTTTACCGCTTTGGGCACAAGGGCAACGGCCTTTCAATCGGAACTCTTTGCAATACTGAAAGTGGCAGACTGGATAATTGGCGAAAGGTGGCGCGGACCTTAAATGAAGATCTGCAGTGACAGCCAAACTGCTCTAAAGGCCTTGAAAAGCACTGGGGGCTGAACTCCGTTAAAATGTGGAATGAACTTGAACTTGTGCGGGTGCCAGGATACTACGATGTCCAAGGTAACGAACTGGCAGATGAATTGGCGAACTGCGGTTCGCTGGAGCTTCCAATTGGACCGGAGCCAATTTTAGGGCCGAGCATAGCGTTAACAATAGGGGACATCAGGGATCTCAGCCCTGATAGGAGTGATTACGGTTCCCAATCCATGGGGACGATTTGGGGTCATTATAGATTGACGATCCACTATATAAATCGTGTTTTGAAGATGAGGATGGTACAGAGCATTTTCTCTGCCGCTGTCTGGCCTTCGTCAGCAATCAATTCCCGTCCCCACCTATATATCCCAATCCTCCAAATCCAGTCTCTAGGCCGTAAGTACAATGGGCAATAATGCGTTAGTGTTTGGAAAAAAATGTTTTTGGATTTTCCGACCACCAAAAATTCCAATTCCAATCCAATTCCAAGCTGGGACAAAAAAAATATTAAAAAATTTGATTGTGCTATATTTTGTCCGCATATATTCCTGGTGGAGAAAAAACGTAATTTATAAAGGGCCGTATAAGGAAACGCGCACACCTTTTTTCCTGTTAGGGAAACAGCCCAGCTTTCCATTTAATGCTCTACATAAAACACCGCTTACCATTTGCCTATTGGAATGTTTTGCCATCGATATCAAAATAAGAGGATCTGTTGGTCTGGATTTATCGATCTGTGGCTTTCGAAAAGAAATTTTCCAAAGAGATTTCTTTGGTCTTTGTTCAGATAACCCTCATAATTCGAAGAGTTTTGATCTTCTTCATAATACGTGTTGGCCGCTGTGCCTGAGTGGTTAGAGGTGCAAAATACCACTTTGATGAGACACATCTCTCTCAAGCAGTGATCAGCTAATAATTTACATATTTGATAGGAACCGAGTCGTCTTTTGTGCTCGACCTTAGCTAACCTCTCAATAGTACTCTGTATGTATTTAGATATCCATGTATTTTATCTTATTTTGAACAGACATACATATGTACTCGTACACACCTGCCTTTACGCAACCATTTTGTTGCTTGATTAGACAACAATTCCCATTCCAATAAAATAGTTCCAATCAAAAACAATTTGAATTCGTAATTTCCCTCACCACTAGTGTACGATTAGGTAGGTGTCCGAAATGAGAATTATGATGATGCTTTTAATTAACACGCGATTATAATGTAAACGTGTTGATCAACGTGACGCTTGGACACACACAACCAATGTTCGATCACTTGATTTGCTTTCGTGCTGGCGATGGAATTAACGACGAAGAACGATAATCGTAACTCAGAAGCTTATCAGTGAGGAAGCCGTTTCTATCAAGATTTCCCTCATTTATTTATTTTTCAAAAAAAGAAAAATAGTTTACCTGCATACGCATGTCTTTCAAGCCGCAGATAGCCGCTATTCTGTTCATTAGGAGAGTAAATTGTGTTCTTTCTTGTAAATAAGTCCACTTACTAATTGTACTTATTGTTGTCAATTTGTACTACAGAAATATTTAATTGTTACGCATTTCCCTCAACTAAATATTTAATGACATTTTCTTCTTTTCTTCCAGCTCATATCCGCCAACCTCACACAATCGCCCCAAACTGGCGACTCACCAAATACGCCCAACCCCTCGTCAATGCCAGTTTCCGGTGGTGCGAATGCGCCAGCGCTCAGCCCCTCGAATGTGGGCGGCGAATGTCGTGTGAACACCGGAGCTGGCGGCTCCGCTGATGTGCCCAGCGGCGCAATGAGTCCAGATGCGCTCTCGCAAAACTCCAATAACACAACTGGTGGCGGTGGCGGCGGCGGCGGTAGTGGCGGTATTAACAATCCTACCGGTGGCGGCGCGCTCGATGGCGCTGGTGTGGCGGGCTTGGGTGCCGGCGGACCTGGTGTTGGTGGTTCCTGTTGCGAGAATGGACGCCCAATTATGACAGATCCCGTCTCTGGACAGACAGTGTGTTCGTGTCAATATGACTCCGCACGTTTGGCGCTCTCGAGCTACTCTCGCTTGCCAGCGGCGAGTGTTGGCGTCTATGGCACGCCTTATCCTTCGACAGATCAGAATCCTTATCAAAGCATTGGCGTGGATAGTTCGGCGTTCTATTCGCCGTTGGTAAGTAAAAACTTAACTTTTGGGATGGAGTTTGTAAATTTTGCATTTTTGCCGTCGCTTTTGACTAAGCGCTTTAAGATTTAAACAGCCAAGAAGTGCACTTGTTTTTTTATGTGTTCTCTCGCAAGTGTTACAATGCTGCTCATTTTGTTTTTTTTTGTTCTTGTTGTTGTTACAACAATGGCCGACAACATGCAAACTTGTTTATGCATGTGTAAAACAACAAAATGCGACAATAAACTAACAACAAAAACAACAGCAACAACAGCACTCGCAACAATTGCCACCGACGTTGTCGTCGATTTCGGCTTCGGTCTCCTTCGCTGACGTTGATTTTGCATTTGTTGTCGCCATTTGACTTTGGCAACGTCTACCGCTTTTATTGTTGTTGGTTTGTTGTTTATGAGGCGCTTTGTTTCTGAGGGCTCAAATGCTAAAATGTGCATGCAAGCGCTTAATATTTGAATTAATGTATCTACATACATTTGTAGCTGCCTACAGGGATACACTGAAAAAAGTTCCTACCTTTTTTAGGAAGAAAGTTAAACTTCCTCATTCCTTTCTACCTCAGTTTAAATTAGTTAGGTTAGCTTAGGTTAAGTTGGAAACTCTTCGTGGAAGCTTCATTCCCATACAGTTAAAACCATTTTAAACGGTGGGTCCTTATACCTTTCTAGAATATCATTATTGATGACGTTGCATGCCAAATAACGTTCCAGTTTTTTAAGTAAAATATTTAACGCCACGGTGAGGTAAGTGCATATATATATACATACCGCGCACCGTCTTCAAAAGAAACACAACTCAAAATTACACGTTCGTGAGAAAATGCGAAAAACTATTTCGTAGCACATGCTAATCGTATGGCCAAGGAAGACTTTGCCTTAGATTTTTTCAACAAATTATAACAAAGATTTTTTCCAGCTTTTGCTGAAAGGTAAATAAAAGCTCTGTGTACAATTTTAGTGCATAGTTTCAAAAATTACAAATTTTGAGTTGTGCCACTTTTGAAGATCGTGTGCGATATGTATGTCTATAGCGAATAAGTGGTTAGTGGAAGCTGAAGGTGAAGATAAGAGATGACAATTGAAGAAGATGAATACGAAGAGGAAGATGACGATGGAAAGGAAGATGAAGATAAAGATAAATAAAGAGATACAGATAAAAATAAAAATAAGGAAGGTGAAAATTATGGTTAAGGGTAAGGTTAAGGTTAATACAGAGTTAAAAATAAGAATACGATTAAGATTAATGCATATTAAGATCTAAATTAAGGTTAAGATTTATATATGGATTAAGATTAGCATTCAGATTAAGGTTAAGATTAAGATTAGGATTAAGATTAATATTAAGATAAAGGGTTAATATTAACATTAAGATTAAGATAAAGATTGAGATTCAGATTACGATTAACATTGGGATTAAGATTAATTCTAAGATAAAAAATTAGATTAAGATTGACATTAGGATTCTCACTGGGTACACGAGTGTCTGTCGCTTCTGTGAGATGGACGAAGAAACGCCATAACACACCTGCTCTCTGTTGCTCTCTAGCTAGACGCAAACTCGCTCACCTAGGTGGTATAATACTTACTTAATCCATTCGAACAAAAAGCCCGCCGAAGTGCTAGCGTATATCAAAAGCCTTCACGTATAGGGTAAAGGGCCACGTACAATAGACCACCCTAGAGGTCGCAATGCTCAAGGCTCATGATAATAATAATATCTAATAATAATAATAATAATAATAATAATAATAAGATTAAGATTAAAATTGACGTTAACATTCAAGATTAAGATTCAGATTAAGATCAAGATTAGGATTAAGATCAGGATTAAGATTAAGATTATGATAAGGATTAAGATTAAGACTAAGCTTAAGTTTAAGATTAAGAATAAGATAAAAATTAGCGAACGAAGAAGTTTGGGAATAAATTTTAAAGATAACTTAGAGGGTGCGATCTCCTTTTATAAGGATGAAGAAAGCATAACAAGCGGGTGTTTTAAGAAATAGCTAGTGGATCAATGGTATTGGTTACATTTAAGCCATTGCAGCTGTCTTGTGACATATTGATGAGCTTCATGTCTGCAAAAGTTCAGAATCGAAAAGCATACATGCCAGATGAACACCCAATATATATTTTTTTAAATATCCACGAGCAGATCGTCGTCATTATTTTCAAGATTAATGCATTTCTGAATTGGAAGAATTTAGCGAGAGACGATCAGTAACTATAACACGCTGCGAGAGGTTCGCAAACAAATACTGTCATCTGACTGTATACATTTCTTTAGGCCCCAAACGGGCTATCGGAGAGTGAGTTTGGTTTTCGTGAATTTAAGTCAACGACAACCGCGGCCCTTCTGTGGCAAGTATTTCCCACGAAACGGTTACCACCAGTATAAGAAAGTGTAAATTCTGAATCATCACAATCCTTTTCGATTTTTATCTCCACTATACGAAGTTGGAAGCCAGCGTCCTTCAGTCGAGACTTGGAAAAGTGGAAAACCTACCACTCTGCCAGACTGGCAAATTTATTGGTGATCAATCAATAGGTTTGCTTTATTCCTCGCATAGCGCAATAATATGCGCGCAATGCGTTCAGGTTAGGTTGTTTAGGAAAGGTTAGTAAGTTCCAATTTTAAAACTTTATTTGTATTAATTAATAAAATTTTATATTTTAAATTATATTTTATTATATTTATTAATAAAACTTTCCTTGTCAACCCTACCTTAAAACTTTGTCGTTGCGATATTTGATTGCCAACTTTTCTCACAGTGTACATTTGTGGCAACAACTGATTTGCACATCGCCATGTTGCAGCAATGCCATTAGAGGAAGCGGCAAGTTGTTGCCACTCGTAAACAACAGCCATTGTGGAGAGCGGCCACAGCCAAAGTGACAAGCAAGCCAACCAAATAACTGCCCAGGCAGGCCATACTTCTTTTCTGTGGCTTCCTTGTGGCAGCCATGCGAGATTGGCTAACTACATACTTACTTGCCAGTAGAACTGCAAGTACTCCTATGCCCTACACTCACTCACAGCCCAGTTCAGATCAACTTTATTGCGAGCAATTTCACCTCAACTTGCTGCTGCCCTGCGCTTGTCATTTGGGTTGCTTCTGCTTCTGCTGCTGTTGCTGTGGCTGTTGCTGTTCGTCTGCTTGTCAATATCATGTCGGCTAAATCGAATTATCATTATGGCTGGCTGAAGTTCAGTTCACTCAGCGCTTTTAAACGGTCGACCGGTCGGTCCGCCTGTTTACCGGTCCTCTGGGTCGGGCGGTCGTATGGTCGGTCGTCTTTCGGGGGTCTTTTGAGTGGTGGGGAGGGGGTGTTGTTCGAACGTTTATTGACCGCACCGCTCGTCACAGGCGTGTGTTGTTTTGTAATTGTTGTTGCCTGCTTGTTTTGTTTCGCATTTGCTGCTTGTCTTTGCATATATAGCCTTTGTTGCACAACACACACATTTTTGCTCAGCACCAATTCAAGTTTTCAACGCTGAAATTTGATATTTTATCGCTGCGATTGAGCAAAGCAAAATGATATCATTGCAAAGTGCAGAGACGCTGGGCGGAGGAGGTGCATTAGCGGTGGTGCACAGTCAGCGGCAAGGAAGGGCTGCCGAGTTGATATGGCTTGCCGACTCGCTTGCCACTACTAGCTGAGTGAAAACGAAGAACAAATGATGGCCTCTGGCCTGTAATTGTGTGCAACGAGCGTATACATGTGACTGCACTGACGGCAACAACAATAACAAACTGAAAGCAACAACAACTGCTCTCGTAGTATAGAAAGCAACGACAATCACCAAAAATAAAATTAACAACAACTAATCGCAATGACAACAGTCAACAAAATAATGTCAATGCAACAGCATAACAAATATTGGCAGCAACAAGAACAAGCGGGATGGATGTCAGCAGCAGTTCGCTTTCGGCCGGGGTCAGCGGTAGTTGGTATCGTAGTACATAAATAGTTGCTACTCAAACAAATGCAAGTCTATCCGCACATTCTTAACGACATTTTGCCAATCATGTTAGAGCATCCACATAAAATCCGAATTAATAAATGAAGTGAGTGCATCATGGCGCAGTGTGATGGGTGGTGTAGGGCCGGATGGGCTTATGAATTGTTGCAAGGGATACTCGTATGCGGCTGTTTGCTTGTGTTTGTGTGTGTGAACGTCAGTTAGTCATTGTTTTGCAAATTATTTTGAATTTTTTCACCTTACCGTCTTCATTGGGTCGTCTAACTAGTTACATATGTATGTACTATGTAGATACATACATATTTAGTGTGGCGTAAAATGAAAATTCAATGTTGCATAAACATGAACAGCAACATATGTAAGTGCAACTGTGACATGTGTACATCGTTGCAGTCATAAATACTAATGTAAAATGTGAGTTTATGTATGTATGTACAAGTGCATAATATACGACTGAACAATGAAGCGGCTAAGCGTTCAAGTACGAATTGAGATAATGCAAAAGAATTGGCAACATAATGAATTTTTTATTTTTTTGTCAGGAATTTGTGTGTTATAAATGTAATGACGCCGTGATCACTGGCTTTTCTTTTACTTATGCCTTAATTTTATAGACTAGGGTGGTCCAAAAAAGTCAAGTCGGTATTTTAATAAATTTTTTTAAATTAATTAATCTGTACCGTTCGTGTAATGCAGACTCCACTGTGATGAGAACCAACGACGAAATTTTTCACTGAAACCAGAGTACAAATTTGTGAAGTGGGCCGCCATTTTTTCGAGGGTCAAGTTTTTTTTGTGCAGTTATCTGTTTATGCTTCACAACGATAAAAGAAAAATACAAGTTTCACAATTTTTCGAAATTCGAATTACTTTGGAAGCTATTAACATTTTTCGAAATTGTTTACATTTTAATTGTTTTCTCGCGTTTGGTAATACCGATTCTGTTCATATTTTAAACAGTTGAGAATGATGGTGTTTTCTTCCCATTTTAATTTTTTATTTGGCCATTCATTTTTTTTATAAAAGTTATTAAAATTTTTTCAAATATTACTGACATCTCAATGGCTTTAAAACCGCGTTTTGGGCTAATGTTGTTGTACGTTCTATTAGTAAATATTGGCAGAAAAAAAATGTGCCCCAATGCATCGAGACGAAAGTTATTCACGCTTTTCTCTTGTCGCCCAATGTATTTTGTATGGAATATCCTACTACGAGTTCTATGTACATTGTACACAGGCGGTCACTATTTTTAATGAAATGAAATTTTGTACATTTATAAAAAAATCAATTCTCTTAAATATAGTTCACACATAATTAAAAGCTTGTAAATAAGAATTTCACCTTTGAAACAATTTAGTAAAATTCATAAAAATTTCCAACTTTTAATGAAATAAAATTTCGTTCATTTATAAAAAAAAACAATTCTTTTAAATATAGTTCACACTGCAAAATTTCACCTTTGAAGTAATTTTGAAAAATTCATAAAACTCCAACTTGTAATCAAAAAATTTTTTGAAAAAGTTTGGCATTTTTGTAGCCCATTTTCTTTTAGTATAATAAAGTGCAAGTTTGAAGTAGCTCACTCAAAAAAAGCTTGATTAAAAAGTTTAAAATTTTGACGAATATTTGATGTTTTTTCTAAATTTCTAAAACGGCAGATTAAAATACGCGATTCTTGCCCAATTTGCCGATGTTGTTTGCTTACGCCAGAAACTATAACCCTATAGGAAATGGCATCCCTAGTTTTAACAAATTATGCCTAGCCACCAAAAATTGCACAGCACTTCAACTAATTGGATCTGTTGTTATACATACATATGTATGTATGTACTGTACGAGCACACATACTCATATAAATTTGCATCGTAGGCTTTATGACTAAATTGCAACTACACTAATGAGACTGCTTTCCGCAGTGGAATGGCATTGCATGCAATGCAAAACTTTTTCAATAACAGTTTTCAAACTGCCAAACTGCAATTTTCGAAAGTAATTTGACGAAAAAACTTTCCATCAGCAACAAGCAGCGAAGCAAATCAACGAAACAAATGAATGATTCAACTTAATGCAGTTTTTGTAATGATTGCATTTGTTGTGGGTTCTTACATACACACATACATACATGTACATGTGTATGTGGAACATATCCAAATATACATATGTATGTATGTATATGTGAACATTTCCCTACTCACATGTGAAGCGTGTGGCCATTGAGGTTTCACAAAAATTCCCTTTATTAGATTAACGCACCAACTTTGACCATTTCGCTGGAGCATTCAAAAAGTCCAAAGTAGAAAAAGGTAGAACGAAAGATGCTTAAAGATTTACGAGCGCATGAAATTTAATGTTAATTAGAGGAAAGGCATCTGAGAGACACTGAGAAGTGTGTAAATGAGCAGTTAAAACTTTTTGAATGGCATTGAAGAAATAAAAGGAATTGTCGAGGCACCTGTAGAATATGTAAATTAAAAGAAAGGAGAAAAACTGTCAATCGTTGGTAATAATTCTTAATGAAAAACTTTTTTAATTGAATGGAAGAAAAAAAAAATTGGTTTGATGCCATTGTGCGACAATGTGTGGGTTTAAATAAATTTAAATAGTGCATAAAGGTAAACATAACACACATATAAGTACATATGTATAGGTAAGTGGGTAGAATATGGGGGGCAAGTTTGTATGACGCGGTGACTGTAGGTTTTTATGTGTGACAGGAAATTAAATTAGCTATGTGAGGCATAACAATAACCGTACCCAGGAGCACGGCCTCAAACTCCTCGGAACCCCAATCCGGCAAGTAAAAAGATACAAGTTGAGTTGCAAATTGTATTAAGGGTAAATTAAAAATCTTTAAGCCATAACTGGCATCGGTGGGCCGCGCACAACCATTTAGTTACGTATGCCAAATTTACAATACCAGTTGAGGGTTAAATTGGTGTAATTTAAAATTTTTGATTCAAATAAATTTCTTTCTTCAAAAAGTAATAAGAAGTCTTAAATGCTCCCAAAATGTTTCATTTAAGCTGTAAAGGGTTAATATAGCTAAGCCCCTGTTCAAATAGGAAAAATAATGCAAGTGCGTAAATTAGACGATGATAAGGTTGGTATCGGTAAAAAGTCCGAATTTTTTAAAATAACGGTAATGATCGTTATCGATAAAAATTAAAATAATTGTCGATAACCAAGTTACTAATGATCAAAATTGTTAACATCCACAAAAAACGTCATGTGCAGGACGATAAATATAACGATAACGATGTCGATATCAATGAGAAAACGATTTCAAAACTCAAAAGTTTGCGCTCACACTGATAGTATTATAGGTAAAAATTTAGAAGCTGATTATAAACTTTAAAATATAAAAGTAAAAAATATAATATAATATTTTTTCTTATTTTTTTTGCGTTGTTGTTTTGACCAGGGTTAACCACTACACCACAGCGGACGCTTAGTAAAATGTGATCTGTAAAAAGTGGACAGCGTAGAGCGTACGCGATTACTATATTATCGAAAAAAATAGTGGCGTAATCCCAACTTTTAAATTCCCGACAAAACAGAATCCTAAAAACTTTTAGAAATGCAGATCAGTAACAACTCTGACAGACAACTTTTACAGACATAACAATCCCGACCGGATAAAACAAACATAAGACATTATCCAGGCATGGCACAATCACAATAACTCTAAATTCCCACAAAATACAACCCAGACAAAAAAATTATATTTGTTCTTAACCATCGGTGAAGTAATTGGACTGATAAGGATTATTTTTGAAATTATAAAAACTCACGCGATTTTCATTTTATTTATTTTTATATTTTGTCGGCATTTTTCGTCCAGATTTTAATTATATCTGGTCGGGATTCGGTCGGCTAAGATCTAATATCTCGGGTACACGAAGAGATAGCGAAATAATTGCAACTGTATTTTAAATGCTTTGAGATGCAGAATTAAAAGAAATGTTTCCCAGGAAGGGGAAATTGCCTTGACCTTTAAAATTAACGTGAAATATAAAGCTTTAAATTTGTTAATTTTATGACGTGGAACCATTATAAAATCGACTTTTCAAAAGGTTTGAATACATTTTCTTGCTGTTCTTTTCTAAAGGAATCCATTTCCGTGTTCGCAAGAATCGATAAACACGACGTTGAATCTTCAATATTCATCTTGTATCGCGATGTACCACCAAAGGGTCTATGTATAGCGTACAGCTGCAACAGAGTCAACTTTTAACATTAGCAAAAATGTCTGCAAGGTTTTTTAGTTAGTAAAAATATATTACCAATTTTTCCATATATTCCAACGATCATAACTAATTCAGCTGCTTATGCGAAGCAACCTCTCAGCTCAGCTTTGTACTTCTTCACAAATTCAACTTTTTTGCCTCTTCCACGTTTCGCAAACAAATTGTGCCTTCGTGTTGAACATGCTTTCAAATAAATGTCAGTTGATAAATACATCTGTACATTTAACGCCGTGTCAACGGAGGTATGAAACTGAAATTTAGAAATTAATATAACAGCTGCTTAACATCATGTTAAAGCAATTAAAAATGTTAATTATATTTTATAAATCAAAAGAGACAAATCAAATGGCCAACAAACCGAAACCGTAGCCGAAACAAATGAAACAATTCAAAGTGAATTTGAGGTAAAAAACAAAAATAGTTAACAGTCGCCAGGGCAGATGTTGCTGCCCACAACAGCGCCACCGTCATGGCTGTCCTCTCAGCAGACTGTGTGCGCTGCGACCAGGGTTGCCACTTTGGTAAATTGTTACCAAAATTGGTAGAAAAAATTTGGGTTGGTAAAAAGGTAAATTTTTTCTCATTTTGGTAGATATTTGTTGAACTCTTCGTTACCGATTTATTTTTCGTAGTTATCTTTATATTATAAATTTCTTTGCATACTTTTTATATACTTACATACGTATAAATGTATATCGATATAAGGCGAACATATCGTGCTCCATTCAAAACTCATTTTACTGGAATCCCGGGGAGCTTTTGATTGCCTAAATATTTTAAATGATTATTTAAATACAAATAAAAACAAATTTACAGGTATGTAATGACGCACTATACTTGTTCGCAAAAAAAATTTAATCGTCATTTTTTATCAATAGAAATTGTTAAATAAAAAACACAAAAGACTGGGGGCAAAAAATTAAAAAAAAAAAATCAACGGGAACCACAGTGTGAGCTATACTCAAGTATTATTTGCTTTAAAACTCGGTATCTTAAATTGTTCTAAAAATTCAGAGTGAAAAATTCGAAATTTGGACGAAAATTTTTTGAATTTTTCTAAATGTTGTATATAGTTTGAATCGTTAATTTTTATGAATTTAGTTAAAACAACAAAAAAATTTTACTTGAAAAACATTGCGAATAATAAAAAAATCACCAGGTGCTTTTTTGAGTCACTGTATTTGTCAGCCTTGAAATCCAACGGAGAATCACTCTTGCCAAAAAGTGCTACGTTGGGCTGAGTAGGCAATTGAGAAGTAAAGTACTCTCTCGTCGTACAAAGTTCACACTCTATAAGTACTCATCATGCCTGTGCTGGTGTATGGCGCGGAGGCATGGACAATGAAAGCATCTGATGAGGCGGCTCTGGAGTTTTCGAGAGAAAGATTCTGCGAAAGATTTACGGACCTTTTGGTGATGACGAATATCGCAGACGATTTAACGATGAGCTGTATGAGCTTTACAACGATATAGACATAGTGCAGCGGATTAAAATTCAGCGGCTCCGCTGGCTTGGCTATGTCGTTGGAATGGACAGAAACGCTCCTGCTCTGAAAATTTTACAACGCGGGCCGCGATGCTGATAACAGAGGAAGAGGAAGGCCTCCTCTGCGTTGGAAAGACCAGGTGGAGAAGGACTTGGCTTCACTTGGCATTTCCAATTGGCATCAGTTAGCGCAGAAGAGAAATGACTGGCGTGCTGTTTTGGACTCGGCCAAAATCGCTTAGGCGGTTACAGCACCAATAAAGAAGAAGTATTTGTCTATAATAACTCGAGTTGAAGTTTTTCAAATTATGAAGTTTCGTTGTTGCCTTTAGTTTCATCACTTCCGCTTTGAAAGAAACTGCGAATATGCTAATAATATGACTCAAATACCGTATAATTAGCTAAATAAAAATTTCCTTAAAAACAACTTTAATTCTTATTGAAATAACTAAAAAAATAACAAAACTTTAGTTTTAATTGAAAAAAAGAAAAAAATAAAGCTATAGTTTTTATTAAAATAACTATAAAAAAATTTATTGGTAGATATTTTTTAGATTTGGTATATTTTTTCTCAAGTGGATGGTAAATATTTTTTTTCGTCAGTGGCAACCCTGGCTGCGACCAATAATTTTACATGCGGCTATAAATTTATGGCATTTCCAATGAAATAAATTCACCAAGCACACACACACATACATTTACATAAGTAGCCGTGTAATGGACGCTTTGTTGCGTAGAGCGTGAGAGCCGTGATGACCGCCGTTTTGTTTGGACAAAAATGGCTAAAAAAAATGTGAAAAATATGCAAAATGCTGGCCATGTCAACATTTTCCTAAATTTTCAATACAAAAAAAGTGACTTTTTTCGGCTACGTTCATACAAATCTGTTTAATTTTAGGCACAATGAAGAACGAAAAATAAAAGCTTGTAATAATTAGCAGCAGCGCGCGCAAGTGCCATACCATAAACAATGGCGGATCTGCGTTGGCAGCAGGTTTTCGTTTTGTTGTTTTTGTTTTTCGTACGAGCATTCGCTGTATTGGCGCGCTGCTCTCTAACAATTTGTTGAATTATAAATTTTAATTTTTAATTTATTTACGAATATTTCTTACTTGTTGTTGTTGTTGTTGCTTGTGCTCTTGTCATCAACAAAATGGCATACGTGTAATTTATTGTATTTTAATGCATTTGTTTTTTTTTTTTGAATCGAAATTTTATTCAACCTGTTATTTTTTAATTTCATAAAAACTGTGGGAAAATATTTTTGCAAACGTTCAGCGATTACGCAAGTGATTGTTTTTTTTTTTTTTATTTTTTTTATTAGGCGGTTAACTGGTTTTCTACATTTGTTTTTTTTTTTTATGTATTTGCGTTTAAGTGCGTATGTATGGCTGGCTGCGTATTTGTTGCTTTTATTCGCATAAAATACGCATTCGCAACGCGCTGTTCTGTTAATGGGCCATTGCCTATAAATGGCGCTAATAGCGTTGTTCGTTGTTTTTATGTGGTGCCTCCGGTATGTGTTCGTGTGTGTGTGTATTGATTTGTTTGCTATCTCCATTACAAGTCACATCTCTATTACTCGTTTAAGCGCGCGACTTTTACATTTTACATCGTTGTAATTGATTAATTCCCCAACACCAAACGTACTTATTAAGCAAACGATCGATGTTTTAATAACATTTGTTGCCATTTGCGAATCGAAATGTAATCACAGGCATACAAGTAAGTACATACGTGTTTTATTTAAACATGATTAGTACATACATATGCGCATACATACATATCTAAATATGTATTTAAGTATGCTGGAATATTGAGGTGATTTGTAGGTACATTTACGAGGCAAGCATACAAATAGTTGTAAAGAAAAAACCTATGGGAGCAATTTATTTTAGTAATTTTCCTTAAATATGTGGCCGCGAAACAATCTTTAGCAGTAAGTAAAACTGTTCTCAATAAAACGCCAAAAATAACCAATTCGAGAGGTCAAAGCTCGTACATTGACTATATTACTTTTTGACAAAATGTTATCATTTTTCCATAGTGCAGGCTCTTTTACAAAATTTTGCTTTATTTTGCGTGGAAAAGGTTCATATAGTATATCTGAAATACTTTTACATATGTTCACATTTTATTAAAAAAAAACTTACTTGATGTTTAGTAAAAAAATACTTCATTATTTTTTCTATCTACAGAGCAATCCATATGCATTGAAAGATTCAGCTGGTGGCACAGAAATGACCGCTTGGACATCAGCTGGCCTACAGCCAACTACTGGATATTACTCATACGACCCGATGTCCGCTTATGGGTGAGTACAAACTTTTTTTCATTATGTCATTATGTCCTTGATTGGCCATAAAATTTTGTAGGCACACATATATTGTTTCACATTTCTTCACGGTAAGCTTAGCCGAGGTCGTTAAAATTGTATTTTTGTCTAAAAAGAATACCGATACTAGATTTAGGATGGCTTGTTTGACTGAGGACATTTTAATTGAGAGATATTCTATTTTTTACTCCACTTATTTCACTCATAATTAAAGTGGTGTCATCAGATTACTAAAATTAAACCTATTCCGGTTGTGAAATAACGGGGAAGTGTTTTCATCCAGCGAAGAATGAATAAACCAAAGACAAGATAGTGTTATCTTATCCATTGAATTGGGCCATAAAGAAAATTTTGGATGATTGGTTTGTTGAAAGGTATGCGGGTTTCTGGATTCTCTTTTTGAGGTGGTCTAAGGGATGCGTGAACTTGGTGTTTAAATAGTCTGCGGTGCAGAGACTCAACCTTACTACTAGTAAGACGGCGATGGTTCTATTCCCTGTGATTGCAGCTCTTCCCTCAAAAAGAGCCTAGGCCTTGCGCTTTCTTTTACTTGTAGATACAAGGCAGGTTTCTAAATAAAAAGCTGACATGAGAGCTTAAATTAAAGAAAATATTTATGAAAGCACCAATTAATTTATATTGCTACATGATCGCTAGGTAAGTCACACATTGACAGGTTTATTTCTAGCGATACCAAATAGAATTCGATCTATATAAGTAGATGTAGACATCATTTAGGGCCGTTTTATCAAGTAACCTGTAACTTTAAAGCTCACTTTATATTTAAACGTTGCATTAAAATGTATGGTTGTGTCTAAAGTAAAGCATTTTATTATTGGTTTTAAATTGGTTTATAACCAAGAAACTTACATGCGTCAAAACCGATAGTAGAAACCATACCACCCTTACCCTTCAATTGCTTAAACGGCTTTTACCCCACATTAAGAAAGCAGATTCTATGCATAAATTGGTGTATTCACAACTGCTTGGTTATTAGGTTAACTGGTTATGTGGTTATATGGTTATACTTTTAAATCAATTTACAAACACAAAATACACCAGAGTATAATAACAGGACAGGTGTGAACACCCACATTGTTTCTGAGCTATTTAAAATGACCATCAGAGAAAATTTTTCAAAAGCTTTGACTTCTTACCGGAAGAAATGGATCAGAGTATTTCGCGTCTTATCTTAAACGGATCCTTCTCCACAACATCCCTCTAAGGGCCAAATGGGAGAATGCCAGTCTCGGGAGTAGAATTCCAATAAACCTCTTCTCGGACGGATCGAAGCTCGACGAGAGAGTTGGAGGGGTGTTTAGACTAGGTACACTCAGAAAAAAATATTCCTTGATGCTAGGAAAGAAGTATATTATTCTAAGGAAATATTACCTTGAAATGGCTCCAATGACATGGCTGCCTTAATATGAGTAAACGATTTGACTCAGGTTAAGGAAAACACAATTCCTAAAGTATGTCATTTTGCTCGTGGCGCTCAAACAGTGGCAATGGCCGACAGAGGAAGGCTCTGGATCGCTAGTCGAGATATGTAAGGTTCGAGAACCATAGCGGGAATTTTTTTTTTAATTTTTATTTTTTTTTTATTTTGTTAATTGTAAATTTTTAAATTGCATTTAAAAAAAATTATCTAATTTATTTTTTATGGTATTTATTTGAGGTTTCCCTATATGAAATTAATTTTACTATTTGAAATTAATATTTAAACTGAAATAATTGACTTACCTTACTCTAACCTCAGAACTAGAACTAGAAACTATAGTCTTCACGCGACGCCACAGCCGACATTGGCCAGGAAAGCAATTAATTTTGTCAGCACTGACAAAATTCAAAATTATATAAGGAAATTTTTACTTTTATTGGGGAAATTATTATTTATATTAAGTAAATTTACTTCCTCAAATTAATGACGCCCTATTTTTGTATTAAGGAAAATCTTCTCAAATTGAGTAAATTTTTCGGTTATGCAAGAATATCCATCTTGATGCCTGCCGTGTAAAATGTAGCGCTGTGCTGCTTGTTTCCCACGTCCACATCGTTTAACTTGGAGGCGCCTTGGTTCTGCAGTGCTCGTCGTTAACAGTGACGGTCTCACCAATCTCCTTTTCGAAAATTTATGGACCAATGGTCGACCCAAGCTGCGCTAAAAGTTAGGCACCGGAGCCCTGAGCTCAATTTTGGTCACGCCGAACATTTTCGAGGGTTGATCTCACCGAAAAAGTATAGGGTGGGAGTACCTTGGACTATCAGTGCTATACTTTTATACCGATTGACCTCAAGTCAACGTTACTAGCGCAGGGAGAATACCGGTCTTTTTGATTCGGTGTAGAACGAAGATGAAGGAAGCGACTTGGGCTCGCAAAGCCGCTTCTGCTAGTATTGATTATTGATTTTACAGGACAGTGCCGCATTGAAATTGACACGGTGAGATTTTATATTGTCACAAGATTTGCACTGTCGCAAATATATGAAAATGTGATGAATCAGCTGGCAGCACTTTTCCCCGATAGCTTAGATTCTAGGCCTTAGAAGCTACCTTTCGAACCTGTAAGATAATGTAAGATACCCTTACCCCTGTAATCTTATCGTAATCCATCACTTAAAATTTACATTTGACCCAATAAAATCAAAAATAAACACTTCAGCTGTAAATTTATTTAAACAGGCGAATAAATCACTCGCAATCGCGCACAATGAATGCGAAAATTATAATAAATTAAGCACAATTAACTGCAAATTGCCAACCAAAAATAAATGAGCAGAAAAGTATGGCCCTGCGCGGTCATTAGCGTACATTAGCGGTAAGGGGGCGGGGGACGCTGATTACTGAAAAAGAGTTGGTTTGCGATGTGTGTTTTTGGAGTCGCGGCACCAAAGCCAAGCTGCCCATAATTAATTGCAAAAGATTTGCGTAGCACTTAAAATTGATTTGAATTTAATTGTCGTTTGCAGCGCGGCGCCACAATTGCCGGCCTGAGAGCAGCAGCGGTGGCAAATGGATGACATAGAATGCCGGACAAACAGGAATAAAATTTAAATAAAATTTCCAATTGGAGGTACAATTTGTTGTTTATGCTGGTTGGGTGGCTGGCTGGTTGGCTGGTTGGCTGGCCTTTGAGCATTTGTTTATGTGCAGTGAGAAATTATTTATTTATGATTGCGGCGGAAATAATTGCACTTAATTGCATACAAAAAAATCATAACAAAAACAAATAATACAAGCTATAAACAAATAAACAAAATGCAGTCAACTGGGCCAAACCCAGCCGTCATGGCGGTCGACCAAGGCAATGCATTTGTTGTGGCAAGGAGATCGGAGGAGTGCGCGTTGCACTTTTGTGCTGCCTGGAGCGCCACAAATGTTGCTGGGCGCATGAGTGGCAGGGCGAGGTTCCGATTCGCTGAGCTTGCGTGCAGGAGCAGAAATTTAACTGACACATGGGCCTTTATATGTTCATGCGTGTGTGTGTGTGTGTGTGTGCGCGCATGTACGCCATATTTGCTTCCATATTTTGCGCGATTGGATGACAAGCGCCACAACAACACAAAAAAAAAACAAACCATTAAATCAACAATTAAGCGCGAGATATTAGAAAAATCTAACGGCCGCGAACCGTCAACTGCGGCGGGGCACGGCATGAAGGGCGGCGCGCATGATGGTTTTGGTTGGGTGACTGCTTTGACATCCAAAACGCGTTGACAAAACGGCAAACGTGGGTTGTTAAGGCTGCCATTTCGCGTGGCGCGCGCCCGATGAGGAGCTGGCTGGCAGGCGCGCAATTACAGCCGCCGCGCGCACACTAGCGTGTGGAGCTTTATTTGTTTAGAAATCGTTTCGTATGCAATGTAAATCGTTCGCGCGCAGATAATAATAGCATTGGGTTGTATGTAGTAGGTACAGCTACAGCAATTCAGCAAACCAAAAAAGTTAATAATTATCGTTGCGCGCAACCGCCGCTCTTCGTCTGCGCGCGCCCATGCTTACATATGGTACATACATACATAGAAAAAGTAATTTTTGTTAAAAGCGCAACATTTAAAATCTTGTAAAAAAGCATAAAATTATAGCTTCCACAAATAATTAGAGCGTTCGGCTGAACGAGCTGTGAGCGAATTGTTGGTGGAAGGGGGTGTCCCGCTAGACGCGTTAGGTGCGTGGGGTCTGTTACCAGCATGGTAGGCTGGCAGAATCTCTGTTTTGCTTGTCCTGCCCGCCTGTTAGTTGCTTTAATTGTAGCGCTTGCAGTCGTCGTTATTAGCTGGGCTTTGTTGTTGATGTTGTTGCTACATACAGTTTTACTACATTTTACACACGGCGCGTTTTTGTAGCAGTTGCTGCTGTTATTTTCCTTACAATTATTGTTTTTGTTGGCGCTGTTGTGTGAACAAGAATTTGATTTGTTTACAAGATTACAAGTTTTGTTCGATATTTGTATTTTTACTATACATATTTATTTTTTTTTGCTGCTGTTGTTGTTCGCTTGTGGCTACTGTGCTTTTTCAAATGCTTACTTGTATTATTATTGTTAGTTGTGTTTTTTTGTTTTTGTTTTTGTTTTTTTAGTGCTGTTAGTCTCATGTAGCGAAACGATTTTCTAGTTGCCATAATTAAAAGGCAAACAAAAAGTGTCTAACCAAATACGCACACCTGTATGTACAGGGTTTTAGACATGTTTGTATGTATGTATGTGTGTACGTATGTATGTATGTTTGCATTCGACCTCATCTAGCCAATAATGGAACCACACATTTTGGCCAATTTTACACGCTTAAAGCGTATGTTTTGTGTGGCCGTGGCGGTGAATGCGAAATTCATGTTTCAAAATTACCACAGTTTGAGGTTCGTTACTATTATGTTCATACCTACATACGCGTGTGAGTGTGTGTGTGTGTGTGCCCGTGGGTTTGCGCCGGTAGGCGGTAAATTCGTGGTAATGCGGACAAATGTTACTAAAAGCCGCTGGCGTTGAGGCGCGTCAATGCAATGCTTGTTTACTTAATTCAGCGAATTTATTGGACATTGAAGTATTGTTGCAACAATTAGAGACTTGAGTGTTTTACGATTTTCATATAAAAAACTATGGAATAATAGAAAAAGGACTGCCCACTCAGTGGCCGATAATTTTGACTGCACTTATTTTTTTTTAGAAAATTTGAATAAATGGTTTAGAAAATGACGGCCTTCTGAAGGACTTTTGCCTAAGTGCCGCAGATGCCTTTTATTGCTGCAGTCTAGCTAGGTGTAAGGGATGAGGTCTCTTGCCCCAACTAACTATATCGGACTCTTCCCAATTTGCCTCTTACCCCATTATTTCTTTATTTATTTCAAAAAAGTTAATAAACTACTAAGGTTCTTACTGACTAAAACGATAACTTAGAACTAAAGTGCATAGAGCACTAAAATAAAATTGATTTCAATAATCTAGAAAATACATTCTTGGGCGAAGAAAAATCAAACAAAATAGAATTCGAAATCTCGTCGAGTTCTCGAAGTGCACGCACTAATGGGGCATTTCTTGCGTAATTCGTACTGAGGGTATTACCAAGCCATGCACAAAAGACAAGGAAAGAATAGTCCTTCCGCTTTATAGGGTTAAAAAAACATATGTATTTTATTGACAAGCATGTATATGCAGAACGATATTGACTATGAGAATAGTCGATAAGGTGACAAAAATATATCGATAACGATAGGGAAGAACACAGCAACATTACTTACAGAACTTACTTACTACTTTCTTTGAGTATAAGTATAATAACTCCTTACAACTTTTCCTAAAGAAAAAAATTAAGAGAGAAAAAAATTTCAAATGAAAGTGGTAGTAGTATTTCTGGAACGTTAACTACAGGAAATCTATATGAAGAACCGCAGGCAGCTGTTGTCCACCCCAGAGGATTACTCGGAAGTGTCGTTGATGTACGAGACGGAATGTCTAAACCTTAGTCTTGCGAAAGCAGCACACCTAAGAAAGAAATGTTAATATGATTTCCCCTCGCAATACTTCAAAAAGCCTTGGCAATAGGGGCCCGAAAAGTTATTAAGTCGTACCGCTTGAGCCTCTATTAGGCAGTAGACTGTTAGAACTCCTATCAGAAACGAAAGCTGGCGTTTAGCCAGCCGGGGTTTCTGCTAATTTATTTTATTGAAAAACGGTTTTAAAAAAAATATAGCCACGTGCTTCGCTGCGCCTTAAAATTATTTTTGTATTTTCACTCCCTGCCAAAACTCATTTAGCTTCATTCATACAAAATAAAATATATTTAAAGAGCTTTTTTAAAGGAGATTATCAAAGAAATTTTCGATTTATGAAGCATTCTTAATTTTTTTTTATAAATGTGGGTGTTAGTTTTCGAGGGTATTTAGAAAGTAGGTGGAGTATCGGATTTCTCCTGAAAATTTAATTTATTATCTTATAACTCGAGTCTGTATATCGCGCACTTTCTTCGAAGGTGAATCAAATTTTTCAAATAGGTGGCAACCCGCTTTAAAAATATGTTAGACAATAAATTTTCTTAAACCACTTCAGTTTGACATTAGTATTGTAATATTTTATTTAGTTTGTGAATTTACAATTTTTTAAACAGGTGGCAACCCCCTCAAAAACATTTTCGGCAGTAAAATTTCCTAAACCTCTTTAGTTTGATACCCATATTGCAATATTAAATTTATCTTATTAATTAAATTAAATTAAAATTTTCAAATAGGTGGCAACCTTCTAGAGTATTTTTTTTCGGTTATAAGCCTTCTTAAATCTCTTCGTTCTAATCACTATATTGCAATGTTTAATTTATATTATCAATTTATCTAAACTGTAATTTTCCAACAGGTGGCAACTCTCAAATTTTTTTTAGTCTATATTTTAAGTTAGACCTTAAGTAATCCATTGGTGAAATTTGCATTTGATTCTATGCATTAGTTTTCGAGGGATGCGCGTACAAACATACAGACAGACAGAAAAAATTCTAAAAATTGTTGATTTGGCTTCTGATGAGGACCCCGATATTAATTTTTCCTTCACATCTATAATATACAGGGATCGCCCTGTTACTTTTTTATTATACGTATAGATTGGGATACTGCGAAACAGATTTTTTTCGCAGCAATATAAAGTTTCTTATCTTAAAAAAATCACTACCGTTAGTTTAACGTTAGTGGCGCCTGTATTGCCACTAGGCATTAACTAGTAGGACGTAGACACGACAGAACGGCGTAATTGGAACTGCTATGTTATACCTTATAATAATCACTGAGCACCCCTTTCACAACTACGCTTAGTTGAAACAAGTTAAGGAATATAACATCGTGCTGAGTAAGAAGTTACTGTTAGGATGCAGGAACTCCTCTGCTGGGAGTTGTTTCAAGTCGATGCATTTCCCAGGCCCCTCAGAAGCTATCTCAGGGATCGAAAGAACAAGCTCAACTTTACGGCATGAATTGCATTTTAGAAAATTCATCGGGGCTCCATCATCAGTTTTGCGCTTCCCTGGAGTTGGGTTACCTATTCCATCTGGACGACTCAAAATTTTATTTTCAACAAAATTTAAAGTGCTTTATTGAAACGAATTACATTTTAAGAGTCCCCAGTGAAAGCTTCCAAGTAGGTTTATTTACATAACGACTTTAGAGGCGAACTACATTCTTTTGCACAAGCCACAGATTTATTCTTCCTAATACATTCGCACTAAAGGCGATAAACAATACGGAAGCAAAAACTATAGCCGATAAAGGAAATCAACAGACCAGCATTAACTGGTTGATACTGGCGAATAAAAGTAGAAAATAATAGAAACTGTAAAATGTAATAAAAATAACAAAATATAAAATGAAACGAAAAGCAATAAATGCATTGAAACCACAAAAAGCCGTAGGCAAAACGATAACTCTCGCTGCTGTGGGCATTTGACCAAATATCCTTGCTGAGAAGTGCATGAAACTAAAGAGTAATCCAAAGAGCAAACCCATTAATGCAAAATAGTAAAAAAGGATCGCATAAAAAAAAAAAACAAAAAAACGAAATCGCGCTGAGTGCTCCACATGATGAGTATAACAACAACTACAAACTGTAGCAAGCGCTTGAAAGTGGTGTTGAGTGCCACTCACGGAACGAGCCTTCAACAGGATTTTCAAGCAGATGCCAACAGCAAATATAAAATCAAAGCGTTTTTGTTACAACGAAAAAAAAAATACAAAAAAGAAAAAAATATGCGCATCATAGCTAAGGAAAAGAAATAACAAAAAAAGCGTTGCATCCGGCCACGCACGTTGCTTGCAGCACCGGCAATTGCCGCCAACAGTGGACTCGAGCGGGCGGCTAACCGTTGGACACCGTACGATTGATTGTACGGGCAGTGTGCGTCTGGAGTAGCTACAGAGATTCGAGTAGTTGGTTGTAAAGTTCACCGCACAAGCTGTTGATTCTTGCGGCACCATAAAAATCCCACAAAAAAATTGAGAAAAAAACAAAAGTTGAGAAAAATAAAGAAATTAAAAATATTTGTGTGCAGGCTAAGCGCAAGTGAAAGCACAACCAAAGCTGGAAAAAATTGTTGTAAATAAAGCGGCAGCAATCGCGTTGGTGGTTCAGTGTGTGGTGTGCGGTGTGTTGGCATGTTGCATGCCGCACATGCCACAGCGCAGCAGAAGCTGCTGCACGCATACAAAATATGCAGCGCTTGGTGTAACCATCCGATGGTGGGGTGCGCGCGCGGCGATAATCCATTGCGGAAAGCAGCGAATATGTGGCGCACAGGCAGCATGCAACACTGCAACAAAAGAGCTGACAGAGAAGGTGGGGGGGAGGAAGGTTTTCTACACTTTTTGTTGCCTCGCTTTGCGCTTTACTGGCAGAGCGTTGAGTGCCTGGCTTTGCTGGCGGCTTTGGTGGTGCCACCGTTGGAGCAGCGTTCAGTGCGTGAGTTGAGTGCAAAAGGATGCCACAGTCGTCGGTCCGTATGAGTGTATGTGTGTGTTTGTTCCTCCTAATGTATTGGCACATGTATAGTACGTGCGTGCGCTTGTGTGCTGCTGTTTTTACTCCTGTTCCTGCCGCTCCGCTTGGATTAAAGGATATGTTCGCTGCTTTATTTCGTCGTTACAGCATTCACACGTAACGTCATTTGCCTCGCTTTTAAATCGTTTTCCCTTCACGTCGGATGCTTAATTTTCTCGCTTTTCTTGCCTTTGGTTATTTTTTCACACTATGAAGACACAAGTTCGCCATTTCGCTGCTGAGTGTACGCGTGTGAAGCGCAGATTTTTTTTTTGTTTTCTTCGAGGTTCCAAAGTAGTCAGGAAAATTAATTAGCCATGCGTTGGGGCGCGAATTTAATTAGAAGAAGCTGATGGCAGAAAGTAGTAGTTTAGGGGAAAGCAAAAAACGCTCAAAACGTAGTAAAAGTTTAATGGGAGATAACGGTTTATGACAAGAAAGAAATTTAATCGTTAAATATAATTTTTAATATAAGTTAATGATGTGAAGAATTTCAGAAAAATTACTGATCACTTCGTCTCCTCAACATTTCTCATTTAGATATGGTCCCAGTTACGATTTGGCCGCACGCCGTAAGAATGCCACACGCGAGTCTACAGCCACTCTGAAAGCCTGGCTCAACGAGCACAAAAAGAATCCCTACCCCACCAAAGGTGAGAAGATTATGCTGGCCATCATTACAAAGATGACGCTGACGCAGGTCTCCACGTGGTTCGCGAACGCACGACGACGGCTAAAGAAAGAAAATAAAATGACTTGGGAGCCAAAGAATCGCACTGATGACGATGACGAGGCAATGGTGTCCGACGATGAGAAGGAAAAGGATGATCTGGATAGTGAAAAGGGAGCGCAGAGCCTGCACGGCGGTAGTACGGGCGGCGGCGGGCAGCGGAAAGGTAAGGAGGAATTTTAGTAGATAGTACAAACCTTAGCTGTGAATTGCAAATAAGGACATCAAATAGAATTTAAGTTTTTTCTCAGATTTACGAAAAGGGTTTTTTTTTATATAAAAACCTCTGGAGTATATATTTTTTTTCAAAACGTTCAGAACTCTTACTTGAAATTACATTTCAATTTGAATCAATTCAGAGCTCGAAAAGGATGACGACGATCTGCCCGACGACGAGTCCAAACCATTAGGTCCACATCCCAATGATGTACGCAGCTTAGGCATGGGCTATCCTGGCGCTGGCGGCACTGGCAGTGCAGCTGGCGGCAGCTACCACAGCTCTGGCGGCACGTCGAACCATCCACACGGCTATCATCCCTACCATCACCAGCATCCCGCTTACTATCAGCACCAGCAGGCACTATTGGCCGCAAGTGGCTATCCAACTGGCGGCATGCCAGGCGTTAATAGTAACATTAACAATAACAACAACAACAACACCAACAACCCCATGAACAAACATGACGGCAGCGATTCAAAAAACCAGCTGAGCCGGGACTGTGGCGTGCCGATTCCAGCAAGCAAGCCCAAAATCTGGAGTTTGGCCGACACAGTCGCCTGCAAGACCCCACCGCCCGCACAGACGGCGGCATACATGGGCCAAACGCAGCAGCAGCAGCAGCAGCAGCAGCAGCACGCATTGCAGCAGGCGCAGGCGCAGGCGCACATGAACCACAGCGCTTTGGGCAGCCATATGGGCTTGTCACAACAACAGCTGCAGTTGCAGCAGCAGCAGCAACAGATGCAGCAGTCGTCAGCGCTGAGCGCACCACCGCCCCCCACAGCGCATATGATGATGAGCAATTACGGCGGCGGCAGCACAGCCTACTCGCGGGCGCCGCCTACCACAGCTTACGGGGGTTTTCTAGGGGCTACAATGCAGCAGCTGCATACTACGAACAATATCCCATACAACACCAACAGCAGCGGCAACAGCAATCTCAGTCACCAACTCAGCAGCAACAACAACAACAACAACAACATTATCAACAGCAGCAGCGGCCAGGACATTACCAATACCACCCCTACCAACAACACCCGTATTACGGCGCCAAATACTACGGCGCAACAGGCAGCAGCGGTGGCGGCGGCGGCGGCGGCGGCGGTGGCAACAGCACCACCACCCCCCACCGCCAACGCATATGCGTGCGAGCAACAACAACAACACCAGCGCACTACACCATCCGTACGCAGCGGCTCAGCGGGGGATGGGGTTTCCCGAAGCCCAACCCGATACTCCACCCCAAACTCCGCCGAATATGAAGTTGCAGAGCGTGGCGGCGAATCTCTTGCTTACCGCTTCGCAAATCCCTACGATCGCTACTTGTCGCAGTAATAGCAATGGCGGCGGTGGTTATGGTGCTACGCACGCAAGCGGCCTACATGGCTATGCGATGAACTATTCGACGCGCTACGATCAATATTCGCCGCGTGATGAGAGTTCGAGCGGCTCGAGTAGTTGCAGTTCAACGGATTCGCCGCGCTTGCCGCCGAATGATTCGCCTTACAAGGCGCGGTATAAAAGGTGAGCAGGAAGAGAGGGATCGAAAGCGTGATACATATTTTTAAGTTTTAATCCAATTGTTTTTAAAAGAGAGCTAATTTTATGAAAAATTTCCATTTGTTTTTTTATTAGCCAACAAATCGCTGGATTTGTGTCGCCCGTCTAAAAGTTCAGATTTCCATAGGCAAAATATAACTTCGTCACAAGGATCTTACAAACTTTGAGGTGTGTAAAAATTTCTTAATAAAAACTTTTTTTTTTAAGAAACGTCAAATAACAACCGAAGGAAAAAAGTTGAATGAAAAATTTTTTTCAATTGAAAAACTATCAATAAATTATCCGTTTTGTCTTTTCGTTACAGACGTTTTCAACCATTTGGGACTTTGTGCAAATATTTACGAAATTAATGAAGAAAAAAATAGGAATCAAATAATGCTGGAATATTTTTTAAATAATAAACAAAAGTTCTTTATGAACACTATGTTTGAATAGTCATAAGTGCATATTTAGTTAAGCCCACAAGCAATTTAACCCTTTAAATATAAACAAATAAAAAAAAATTTCTACATTGATACAATTTTGAAGTATGTATGTAAGCACTAAGCAAAAATTTTTGACTGTGATAAATCTACGGAAAACACGCTAGATTACTTATTGGGTGTAAACTCTTACTAAATAGTACATACACGTACAGACACATGTGCAAATATACCTTACAAATACATACATAGATACATAAATACTAACATTAATACATGCATATATGAAATATTTAATATCTACTAATTTAACTTAATTTAATATGTAATAATTAAACGCATTAAAATTGGCGTTAAGAAAATGTAAAATTATGGTTTTCTTTCGCGGAATGACGAGAAAGGTAAGTATATACATTAGACCATACCACCATCCGTGCACCTTCAAGTCTAAAGTAGTTTTGCACGTCATTAAAAAAAAATTTCTGAACCGACTTTTTACATTTCGGCATTAAATTTTTTTTAAACAGTTCAACTAAAATAATCGATATACTTCCTTGGCAAAAGTTTTATGATTTTTGGTGAGCTTTTATTTACTAACATTAGGATGATAAGAACTGAGATCTGGTGGGTAAGTACTAGAACGGGGTAGCTGAGGTCAACAAACTGCGCTCGACAATGAAAAAGTTTTCGAAATTACTTTATACTTGAAAGTACAGCAAAATTTTTTTTCTGCTAAGTGTTAATATTCACTAGGGTATATATAAAAAAAAATCGGTATTTTTTCCCATCGGAAATATAAAATTTATTACAATTTATGCGAGCTGGACCTATTTTCAAATACCTTCAAAAATTTAGTTTTTTATGAATGAAATAGTTTTTAAAAATATTTTTGCTAAACAATATCAGATGAGAAGGGTTTAGGCTTAAAGGGTCGTATAAAATTTTTCAAAAAGTTTATCAACGAAATCGGGAAAATGTCGAGGAGGAAGCGTTGAGATGATCCCACCTCATCGTTCGCGATGTAGCTGGAATATCGAAAGGCGAAGGAGAAGGGCTTCCAAAGGATTACTATGTCCCCACGCCAATTACCTAGTTCGCATCGGATTTACTTTGGTGAATTACCCCGTTTACACGACTCATTCCTAATTCGATTTGACAATTCATTGTGGTTTTCCTTCATTTCCTCACTTTCTTTGTTTTGATTTTTTCTGTTCTCTTTTGCTCTGACATCTGAGTTCTACAAATTTCCGATTAAAATTAGAGACGGCACCAATTTGTTCGTAATTCGCTTGGTAATTGGATCTGAATTGCCTACAAATGAGGTAATTCGCGCTGAAAATTTTCTATGGCGAATTACGCAATTTGAAGGGTAATTGGGGCCAGAGTTGGGAAAAATTTATTCGAATGACGAATAACAAATGAATAAATTGTTTTTCTTGTTATTCGTAAATAATAAATAATTTTCTTTATTAAAAAAAATTATTCGAATGACGGATAAATTATGTTACTCGTTATTCGAATAATTATTATCTTCATTAATTATTCGAATAACGAATAAAATAATAATAAAACAAGTAATTTATGTATATAGATATGTATATTTATGTATAAAATGATAACCGCTTTCGTTGTTGTGGTTTAACTCAAACCCCTAGATAGATTTAAATCAAATTTTCGGAGGTTATTCCTTGCGCATAAAGTCCTATTAAAGGCTACTAGAAAACTCCTTTGTGGCGATGGAGCCGAGTTATTTATAAAAGCCGTATTTATGAACTGATTTCGTTCAAATTCAAAATGTGTTCTTCCTGCATGATGAAAAATACTTATGCGAAAAATGGACCCGCTAGGTGGCGCTACAGTTGAGTTATTTAGAAAATCCCTACTTATTGCACAATCAGGTTGCAATTCATAATGGTGCTGCAGTCGAAATCTCAAGAAACCCCATATGTCTGGACTCCTTTGTTTTTTATGTTTATATTATACGAATTTACGATGTCCCATGTCGTCATATACCCTAAATGCGACCTTGCATCTACCTCCGCTTGATGAAATTGTTCGGGCGGCCATTGCTGCAGCAGTAAGACTCAAGGAAACCAGCTCTTGGATATTTTAAAAGTGGCGAATAAGCAAGGAAAGTTTCGACCACATCCTTCCAATTCCTATATCAATGGCCAAATTTTACATCGAGGATTTTTGGCTCTCCTATAATAGAAAACGCACATCTGTGCTCTTCAGCATCCTTATAAGGACTTTTGTTGGCCTACATGACATAAGCTAGAGGTTGACGCATCGGACCAATGTTGTAGTTGCAAGATCATAGAAGAAGATTACGCACGCTTAGAAAAGATCTCACAAGTGGAAATAAGACCATTGGTAAAGCTCATGACATTCAAAGGAATTTTTTCTTGCATATAGCATCAGAGCGCTATTTTTTTGGCCGAAATATGTGTGAGAATTTTTACTTTACCCATATTTGGTTTTTAACGCTATTCTTGCATTGGCCAACGCAAAAAATCTTATCAGGGGCCGCGAAACCAGAGGGAATGGGCTAGTATTCTTGATAAAATAGTAAACAAAATTCAGCTAACTTACAATCCTTGGCAATAGAAATAAAAGGTGGCTCAATGTGTTAAAAATGAGTTTTTATTCATTATTTAAAATAACGAATAAATTATTCGCAAGCAATTTATTCGCGAATAATTTCTTCGTGAATAAGTTATATGCGAATAATTATATTACGGATAAAATTTTATTCGAATAATTATCTAAATAACAATTTATTCAAATAATGCCCAACTCTGATTGGGGCGTCAATTACGAATGAGAGAGCCAATTAAGAATGGGAAAGCGAATTACCTGCCGTGGGAACTTAGTATAATACCCTTTTACTGTCTAATATCTGTGGCTGTATGTGTGTATGTTCGTATACATAATACATATGTACATAAATGGGCATTTTTCGTAGACCTGAACAATATTTGGTATTCATTTACGTTTGTCAATATTCGTTAAAATTTATTAATTATTTACATACATCATTAAATCTGTATACCAATTGCCGTGACAAATAAATATGAAAACACTCTGACTGCTTTGTTTGCCATAAATAATCCGAGTAGTATTTAAATCAACACATCAAATAGATAAATATTCTTAAATAGTAATATTAAATTAAATTTATGCAAAATCCATTTAATCTCTACACTTGGCTACTGGAAACTATTCAAGTGTATGAGCAAAGCAGGTATTCAAAGTATTACATAATTACAATTTTATGAAGCTAAACTTGTTCGAAACAAATTTGCATTTGAATTTCTTAAGTGCCACACCTCTCTATATACATATGTATGTATGTATATACATTTCTAAGTCACCAATCCAAAAGCCATTTCGATTATAACTACCACAAATATTTACTGCATAGAGGATTATGAATGTTTTTTTGAATTTATTTATGTACATAAATATGTAAGTATGTATACAACACACTCGTATTTGCAGTAATGCTCATGTACGAATAGTTGCGAGCCGATAAATATCAGAAATCAACATAATCCCAACAGCTTAACCACGGTACAATGTATTGCCTTGAGAAGCATTAAATCACCTCGAAAATACGAGTACTTTAAAGCTCAAAATTCATGCATTCAAATTGAATAACATGCATACATACACACATACATACATATGTATGTATCTACAAATATATTTCATGGATACTGCAGTTGTGCTAGAGTAAGTATGACTGATGGGTGGGGGATTGCGGATAAGGAAGTGACATTGACAATGGCGGAGCGGCACTGAAAGCTGTCGTAGTTATATTTACATACATACATACATACATAAGTGTGGACGCCCATACCTACGTATGTGTGTATGGAAATATGTAGTGCATCTAAGTGTTTGTAGAGAGGACTAAGGAAGTGAAATAGGTAACATTTACGTTACGTTAGTAAGCAATGGGCCAGTGAGGACTCAGATTTTGAGACACTCGAAGATGGTTGACATGTAAATGTATTTACTGATTTTACACAAACACATGCAAGTAAATGCACTAACGGATTTACATACGTACATTTGACTTCGAGCTCGCATGTGCCACAATGTCTGCCCAGTATCTGTCTCTGAAGCAAATTATTTAACACATACATAAAATAAAATTTGGCTTGATACATACATACATACATACATACCTATTATGCATGCGTTGGTGACAAGTCTGCGAAACACATATCAGCCTTAATTATTCACATCTGCATATTAACTATTGTACTTGTTGTTGTTGATGTTATTGTGAACTGCCTACAATAGGTAAATAAATACAGTGTTGAAAATGTATCGCTACCATTATTGTCGCAAGCAAACCTCTCAGCTGCTAAAGATACAAAAGCTTAGAAGATGATTTTGGCAACATTAATACAAGAATTCTCGCACATGACAAGCAGAGCAATCACAAAAACAACGAGCCACAACTTAGCAGGACAACAGCCGGAGTAACTGGAGCATATGAAGCAAAGGATAAATTGCATGCAAACGAAATAAGTTGCAACGAAAGGACAAACTGAAAGAGGCTTTGCGACAAATAGGCCTATGAGAAGTTTACCATGTATGTATGTATGTATGCTCATTAGGGTGGTCTTCAAAATAAAATGAACGATTTTTTCAGTCTCACCCCCTCAATCGGTAATACTACGGTGAAAGATATCACACATTTTATTCCCGATAGGAGGCGGTTAAGGCGTGTCGCACGGGGGTGGAAAAGTTCTGATTCCTCTATGGAGATTCAAAAATATGTATACCACCATTGTAATTTCGTTCCCGATTGAAGATGTTTAGGAAAAAAATAAATTAATTGTAATTTTTTGAGTGACCTCGATGGGTTCTTTCGGTTTGAACCGTGCGTAACGTAAATTTTAAAATTTTATTCTCCAACCCTTGCATTTATGCCCATATACTTACATACATATATGCATATGTATGTATGTATGTATACGGTACTCCTTGCTTGGCAGTTTGCATTTCTTGAACTCCTCTGAAAATAGCAAAGTCATACAGTCTACAAGAAACAAAAAGAACTGGCTTCGATCGGCAGATTGACTTAGAATGTATGCACATACATATATCCCATTTTCATAACGCTAAAGTTCTCTTCTTGGTGTTAGTAAAGTGCTACATATGTGTGTAATATGTACCTACAACCGAATACATTTGACCAGAGTTCCTTGCACTAAGCACTTTAAGACCCACCTTCATCGTCTTGCCATGAGGACACCCACACCATACATGCTTAGACATACATATAAAATACATATGCACAAACAAAGAGATAAATATATGTATATCCCATTTGAACGCCATATAAGCATCTTGAAAGGATGGCATTTCACTTTAATTATACGCACAAATTGTCTTTATCCTTTAAGACGCATGCTTTTCCAAAAGTCGTTAACAATAAAGGAATTTTCTAATTGTGTGTGAATATTTTGAATGAATGAGTGCCTAAAAATGTTGCTGAAAATTTGTGAAAATTTCTTAAAATCCACAAGTCCTTCACATAGATAAATATGCCTTCATTGTGTAGGATGTGTGTATGTGGTTAAATGTGGTTATGTGGCCTTAAAAATGTTCACAGCTATTAGTGTTTGTCAACTAAATACCGTTAATGGTCGAAGATGTTTAAGCAATTTTAAATATTTTCGTAGAATTTTGAGGGATGTCTGGAGGTGATTACAAGCCAAGTGAATTTGATGGATTGCAATTTTATGGGAATTCCATAGTTGATTAAACGCTATGCTTATGAACATAAATACATATACGTGCATATAACTAATATGTATGTATGGACTTGTATATCATAAGCATATTAAGCATAGCTCGGAACTGAAGTAAAATTCATAGTTCAGTAGAGGAATTAAATCTTATTTCTAGAAATTAACCCAAAATAAAGTTATATTGCTACTAAAAGGAGGCTTTACAATATAAAAAGTTGAGAGTTTTTCTTTGCAGTTTTCCTCTGTTTGTATGTCCGACTCTTTGAATCAGATATCGGAAAGTTTACATAATGTGAGCGGGCCATCCGAATCGCAGTAAGAGTAAGTACGTCTTCGCATATTGAAACATGGCATCAGTGGTCGCAATTATAGCTTTCAATGAATTAAGGACTTTGCCTACTTAGGACCCAGAAGTAACAGCACGAATAATTTCAGCATTGATATAAAGCGAAGAATAACTTTGTCCAACAGGCTACTAGTTACTTTAGGCTCGGTAGGCGATTGAAAGACAGAGGTCTCTCTCGACATACTTACGATACTCTCTGTAAATTTCTCCGCCATTTTATATGGGAATTCACAAATCTGAGATTAGGTCCAGGGGGTCTTGTGACAAACTCTCTGTAAAATTGTGTAATGGTCTCATTAATTTTCTAGACTTAAACGCGTTTTGCCAAAAACGCCGTTCCCTACGGCTATATGAGTGAAGAGGCAGGAAACTGAACTACAGGAAGTGAGGAGTTGCTTAAGCTTATCCTTTGTGTCCAATTTAGTTGCAATCCATCACCTGGCGAAACATTCCGTCGGAATTGCCGCGCACTGGGCTTGCTGCCATATATTTATGTACGCAAATTGCCTGAGAAGCAAACATAACCCCAAAGCTTGGAACGTCGTCAGGAGGGTGGCATCAATTCCGAAGCCCAGAGCGAACTCTCATATTTCTCTAAAGAACTGCAACGCAACCAGACTAACTTCGTTCGAACTTGTAACGTAGCTCCCCTACGCTACACTGACAGACATACGTACATGCATACATAAAACCCACAAGTACATACATACGTACATACATACATATCCACATCCAGCCATACCCACTGGGAAAATAGGTAAGCACCTTGCGAGGTAAGCCATGTTTTCTTTCAGTTTTTAGTACCAAAATTGTCATCATGGCCAATGTCATCTACTAGTAAAGGGCAAAATGAACACCTCCGAAGACACATTACGTTGTCAGTTGCAAAATAACGTGCAGCCGAAGTTATTTCCAAGCACCGAACTACTCCGAGCGACTGCTCTGCATTACACGTAACTTACTTTGTAAAGCGGCTCAGAAGTATGTCTGATACCAAATGTACATTCTAAATTCCAACTTACATAAGGCGGCCATGCCTTTGTAAAAGTAAGGGACGTTCGGCAGGGAAATGGTAATGACTGCCTGGTGAAGAGTAAGTTGCTAATAAGGTATTATTACGTGCTCCTAATTCCCACTGGGTACATACGCTACATATTTATATACATACATACAGATCTACATGCATACATACAACCATACATACATACACCCATACGTATGAACAACCAAAGGGAAGCACGCAAAAGTGCAAAGCATTCATACACACCAATACTCAGCGAGAATTCGTTGCTCAAACATGCCAAAAATCACGATCTTCATTCACTTCTCAACCTGCTTATCCAACAACCGACTTAACTTGATTAACGCCAACTCAGCCAGCACCAGCTTCCGTAGGTAAGCACGGAGCGCATCGGGACGGCTTAGGCCGTGTAACCTCGAGCGCCCTGGCTTGTCCTGCGGGCAAGGCCGAGAGGTTGAGGGGGGCCTGTGAAAGGGGGAATACCCCTCGCACAGACCCCCAAACCCATTATTTTAAAAACGGTCTCAGTGGACAGGGGACGAACTCTCCTGCCCACTTAGATACCGCGTGGCGAGCAGGCATTGTGCGGTGGATAAAACCGCCCCACAATGTCAAGCCACCACGATTGAATACGTACCGTCTCACCCCAATGGGTAAGCACGGGGCGCATCGGGACGGCTTAGGCCGTGTAACCTCGAGCGCCCCTGGCTCTGCACATGGGGAATACAGACTGGCCAAGCTGCCGTAGGTAGGCACGGAGCGCATCGGGACGGATTAGGCCGTGTAACCTCGTGCGCCCCTGGCTCTGCCTACGGGACAGGTTGGTGGTTTGTGAGAACATGTTGACGACCAGCTTCCGTAGGTGACTTCCGTGACCGTTTCGGACCGCCAATATTAAGTGCCGCCCTGGGCCAAGACTACAACAAGGAACCACCACCGACTATCATTAACGAGGGCCGTTAGCAACATCATCGCCATCCAGGGCCGTTGTCACCGTCGTCCTTCATTAGGGCCGCACTGCCGCCTTCCTCACCATTGGGCCGCCAATATCATTGCCGCCCCTAGGCCAAACCGCTGCCGAGGACCGCTACTTGCTGTCTGCCGCTAACATCATCGCCATCCAGGGCCGCTGTCACCGCCGTTACACATCAGAGGCCCGTTGTTATAACTAGGGCCGCCAATACTGCTCTCACTACGGGAGGTCGCTACCGCCCTCACCACTATTTGGGCCACCGTCAACATCACCGCAGGGCCGTCACTACTAAAGGGACTGCTACTGCCATCACGATCAGCATCGTCGCTCTCATTGGCTGCAGTACCCGTGCTGTGGGCATTTACCATCATCACGCTCGCTACCGCTCTCACTGTCATTAATCACCGAACCATCACCGCTCTCACCGTCACCGCTCTCAATATCACCGCCACCGTCACTAGCCACTAGACAGTCTCCGCTCTCTGAGCCACGACGCCGACCGCCGACCAGTTAGTCGCTCTCTCTCTCTCCCCTCTCTTCGTGGACGTCAGGGTACCGGCAGCCTGGCCGAACGGCCGCGTGTGTGTGTGGTTGTGTTCGCTATATTTAACTACTGTGTTTATTTTATTCAGTGGGGGTTAGTGGGACCTCCACTCAACCCTGGAGCGGCTGAGCTACCTCAGCCTTCGATAAAACCCACCTCATAAACTTAAGGCGCAAAAGAAACGGACTTCATAGAAAAGTTTATGAGTAGTGATTACTAAATCTACATGTATAATGTCCAACTGCGTCCTCAACTGTGATCGAATACCGTAACATAACCTAACCTTTCTCACAACCCTAAAATAATTTAGGAGAAGAAAATCCCTCAGGTTTATTGAAGACTAGCAAATACCCGACGTGCTTCACTGCGCCTTAAAAGTAATTTTGTGTTATTTGATACCCGTATTGTAATATTTCATTTATTTATCAATTTAATTAAATAAAATTTTTAAAACAGGTGGCGACTCTCCACAAAATTATTTTCGACAGTAATCCTTCTTAAACCTCTTTTTTCAAACAGATGGCAACTCTCAAATTTTTTGTATTTCTTTATTTTAATTTATTTAATTTTATTTAAAATTTCGATGAAAATTCGCTTATTATTATTATTTTTTTGTGTGTTTTTAATGACATGGCCTTTTTCTTCTTTTTGCTCAATTATCATTCAAAATGAGTAATTTTCAGGGTTGTATTCGCCAAGGTGTCTCAGTTTCAGTGACACTCATTCACAATTTCAGGTGATAAGTTTGGCCAAATTAAGAATCGGATCGCAATTTCAACTGAAATTGGGAATAGTGTTGAAATTGCAGGGTTTGGGCATCGTGGAAACGGCCTATTACATCTTTTGAAATACGCTAACTTTTTAGTGTTACTACACACAAACTCTCATTGCTTATAAACAGCTCTTCAGGAAACTCTCAGCAGGACTATAGTTGCATGGATCTATTTTTTTTTTTGAAGAAGATGTGCGAAGTGGAAAAATGTCCGCATGTTTTGCTTATTTAAAAATTAATCAATTAAACAAACGGTAATAAATTTCGCTGTGAGCCAATTAACTGTTTTAAAAGCCAATGCGAAAGCTCGTAAATTTTTAAAATAAAATAAGTTAACGCAAATTTATTTTAGAACTGCAGAAATGGAGCAACCATTAAATTTTCGACGGCAGCAAAAGTAGAGGAGCTGCGTTGGAGTGAACGCCGAGCGGAGGAGTATCGGCATTTTCAAACAAAGCACCTCCGGGACACCGGGATATGAAAAACACTAAAATTCATGCAAATAAAAAAAAAATGTTGCGAGTATTTTTCCAGTTGCATGCATGCGGCATACATACATACACATGCAAAAACTACATAGGCGAATACTTGCAGCAAAACACTGGCGCTGGTGGCAGTAGGGGATGCGAGTTTACATGCAATTTGTTAATGCCGCCTTAAAGAAATTAATATCAACATAAAAAGCAAATTTAATATTCAACATTTTCAATTTAAGTAGCCCAGAAAATAGAGCGCAAGCGGCGCACTAGTAGCCACGGGGAGGGCGGCAGACCAAAGGGGGGTATGTACTTGGAATTCGGAGGGTTATATGCAGCACGCAGTCGGCCAACAGACTCGATAAGCAAAACCCGAACGCAATTTCCACACCGAAATATTCAACAACAAAAAAAAAATGAACCAGTAACTAGGCAAATGAGTAGAAGAAGCTGCAGCAGAGCGTTGCATGCACCACAAGTGCGGCTGTTGGCCAGTGGCCCGGCCTGCCTGCCTGCTATGCGGTGTGGTGCGCTGCGTTGCTGGTATCCCCGTTGGCCACTGCTGTTCGACATGCTGCTTAGCATGTTTTAATTATTTTCCAGGCTTTGTTTATAGAAAACGGCAGTGAGTGTATGTATGTATGTATGTATGTGTTTGCATTTATGTGAATAGTTGAAGTGCTCAAAGCTGCTCGTTGTTTTGGACAAAATTTTCTGAACTATTTTTTCGCTTGTGTGAAAAAAAAGGCTGCACAAACCGGCTGGCTGCGGCGAGGCCAGTTCATCACCTTTGGCATTTGTAGCTGTTTCTATATATAGGGGATTCACAAGACGTGTTAACGTCGTAAAATTTTAAGCCTATTTTTTTTTTATATATAAAATTACCGTTAAAATGCTTTTAGAGGATTTATAACTACACCGAAATGTTTTTAATTCGATAAAAATATATAATTAGCCCCCCTAAAACCATTTTAACTGTTATTTTACATAAAAAAAATGTTAAGCTTAAGATTTTACGACGGTTAACTCGTCTTGTGAATCCCCTAAATGTATACGAACATTTTTTTTAGCCACTTGCTACTTGCCGCTTGTTTCTTGGCACTCAACACTCAATGCGGCTGTGGCAGCGCGCGGTGGCGCTTGAGTGACGGCAAGGCGGACATACACGACGTTTTGACGGCTCAGCGCCCGCGGGCCACTAATGAGTGTTTTGTAAAAATTGCGCCGCAATGCAGTTTTTTTCATATTTCGTAAAGATATGCAACATGCCACCACGACAGCCGACCAACACTCAACGCGGCTCGCCTTTGCAATTAATAACGTGCAACTTGCAACGCGAGCGCTTGTGAGTTGCCGCCGCGCATTGGGTCAAGAGGGTTGTTGCGCCAAAGGGTTGTTGACGTGCAGCAGCAGCAGCGGCAGCCAAAGCTCCGTCATCATCACATCGGCAAGGGAAAATAGTAACTGCAAAGCTAGTTTGCAAGCTGTCCCAGTTGCCAGCCGCTTGCACCAAGTTTATCAATCGACAAGTTTTTGCAAATGAATAGAGCTGCTCGGCGCTGCTCTTTAAAGCTGCTGTTGAGGTGGCCTTGTAAAGTGCGTCACTTGCTAGGCAACTTGCCTTGCCGCGGTCTCAAATGCCGATAAACGCCTGACTCCAGTGAGGTGCAGCAGCAAGTGTCGCTTACATTGCCTATACGCCTATATATTTACATGATATCAAACACATGTGAAATGTATATTTTGCATTTATCTATTTATGGTCAAGGGTGCGTGTGTGTCAATGGCAAAATCGCCAGCTTTACAGCAGCTATTAAAAGGAATAATGACAATACATAGAGAAAGATGAAATAAGTCATGGATTTCCTTTAAAACCTCTGATGAAGAGTTTCAGAACTGACATCGATGTCAACGGTCTCTACCACCTCGTCTTTTGTCTTCTAGAAATAAGATAGAAAAGCAAAACGCGTGGTCCTAAAGTGTCTTCCGTCATCTAATGAACAGAGTAGTTGCATTCGCTTCTCAGCACTCACGTCACACAGTTATAAGTTTGAAGCAATAGAGGACATCGTATGATTCATTACCAGCTTAAGCATCAACCAGATAATTGAGTAGTACAATCGAGAGAAAGATTCTGCGGAAGATTTGCGATCAATGGAACGATCAGCTGCATGAGCTTTAAATTTCATAGACATAGTGCAGCAAGTCGCACAAACAATGCAAAAAAGCGAATAGTCCGTGATCGCTCGCAAAGAACTATGTCCCTAAAACCCCTTTTGAGCCGAACGGGTATGAAAATTAAAAGTAAAGATTGTCGCCAACTGAGACTTGAACCGGGAATTTAAAATTTCATTATAAAGTATGCCCATATGATTGAGTCGGTAATCATATCCGTAAGAGATGGGTCGCGGGTCTAATTGAACCGATTATTTCAGAAACCAGTCAAGTGCCAAAGTGCAGTTTAGATAAAACTAAAATACGGTCCAATGCAATTTTTTGGGGTATTGACGACATTTTTAATGAAAATAAGTATAGATACTAATATCGAGTGCTTTCATGAAAGCAAACATTTCTTGCCAGCCTCCGGCAATGGCTCGGGGCGCTTACTTCCAAAGAAGAATATTTCGTTCTTAACTCATCTATATACATATATAATAGGCGAAGGGATTTTTTCCTCAGGTCCAGGTGTCCAGGTATCCAGGTAGATGTGCAACAGGGCTTTACTTTTTCAAAAAGAGTTGCCACCTTTTAAAAAATTTGGTTCAAAATATTTAAAAAGTTAAATCAATAATTACAAAATGGATATTAACGAAATGGTTTTAAGAAGATTTGTTTCTTAACTTCACTGTAGGAGGGGTGCCACCTGTTTAAAAAATTAAATTCAATTGCACTTGAGGGAATTAGGTAATAGAAATTAATACCGCCATATGGGCGCCAGCCGAAAAGACTTTAAGAAGGTAAAAGTTTGTAAATGTTTTGAAGAGGCTTGCCATCTCTTTGAAAGTCAGTTAACTTATGCACAATGAAATATTAAAATATATCAAACAAAAGAGTGCTAAGAAATCTTTGAACACTAAGAGTATTTTTGAGGTTCAAGAGCGTTGCCACCCGTTCAAAAAGTTAAATTCAAATTCTTGAATGAGTTAAATAAGTTATTAAAATATGGGTTTGACAAGGCTTAATTCCTGAACTCTATATAGATTGCCACAGGTTCAAAATATCAAAGTCAACATAATTCGTCAGTTACTTAAACTATTTATCATAATGTCAGGAGAAGGAAATTTAAGACGGTTTTTGGCTTGAAAAAAATTGTAAAGAGGGTTGCCACCCATTTACTTCTATACAAATTATATCAAACATTAAAATACGGGTGCCAAACGAAAGAGTGTTAAGATATCTTTAGTTTGATCATTTATAATGTTTGAAGAGGATTGGCACATGTGTAAAAAGTTTCGTTCAAAATATTCAGAAATTAAGATGAATTTTTAAAAAGTGGATATTATTTAGGAGGGTTGCCACATGATCAAAATCAAATCATCTTAATTCATCAGATTTTAATTTGACAATACTTTTGAAAAGGTTTTCCAGCTATTTGAATATTCAAATTTTGTCAAGTATACGCAAGTTGTATAAAATATTGAAATATGAGTGTCAATCGCAAAATCGTTTATACTTCTGACTGACATTTCGAATAGTTTCTAGGTTTATAAATTAAAACTTTGGGCGTTTTAACGCCATGCGGGTTTACTAGTTTTTGCTTATTTGGCGCTTGACTTATTTGTGAAATAATCGATTAAATGGATTTCCGATTATAGCCGTATTAGATTAGCCGCGACTAACTAATGCCTAAGCTGATTAATATTGCTAAAACCGCTTAAGCAGTAATAGAGTCAGTGGAAATGTGACAAATTTCTACACAAAAACTACTACTCAACGAGTTGCAAGCCTTTTTGCCGTTCCCCTTTCATGAAACGAAATTAAAGCTTTTAGAGCTTTCGAGAATTTAGTTTTGTAGAAAACGCCCAAAATTTTAAATTTTTTTCCTAAAAAATAATAAATGTATATATGTATTCTATTATCAGACCTAGTACAAATCCATTAGTTGCATATAACCTCGCAACACTCCTCACAGCAATTGCACAGCATTCAAAATTTATCGCAAATGCGTGGGTCCAATGAAAGGGAGGCAAAACTCCAACTGACAGTCCATTAGACAAGCAATCAGTTACAGCAGACAATTGGCGGCCAATTGACTTAGCTTAGCCAAGTTATTTACGAGAACGCACACATATGTATGTACACACGCATGCGCATTGTGCACGTGCACGTGTGCGGATAGATTGCATACACTCGTACATACATACATATGTTGTTATGCGATTGTGAGGTGTTAGAACAAATCGCTGGCGTGTCCACAGCTAAATCCGCAACAATTTGTTCGAATATCGCCACTTGATAAATTAATATGCCGCGCGTTTCTAACACTTATGTGCATACATATATATGTACGTGTATCCAATAAATGCATATTGGAGCCTACAAACCAACAGCCATTGAGGCGTTTATGCCATATATATTGTCTGCCAAGCGCCGACGCCACCTTTTCCTCCACAGCACGTACATATGTATGTATGTATTTCCATTTGTGGCGCAAGTGGCTAGTGTTTGATTTGCGATTATGAAACAAATTGCCGCTTCGATTGTCGCTGACAGTTGCAATTTGATTAATTCACTTTTGTTGCGGGGAAGAGCTGGAGGAGGTTGGCGAACAGTCAGTCGGAGGCAGCGCATTTGTGGAATGCAATGCAATAAATTTTCAAATTTGTTGCTTTCAGTTATCATCGATCCATTACTTCTTGATATTTGTTTGTTTATTTTTTGTTTAAAATAATCTCCTCAAATTTAACACAACTACAACTAGCAGGGCTAGTATGCAAGTTCCCATCGTAAAAATAAATTTAATGACTGCGCCAAGATTGGATTATTTTAATTTGATTTACAAGACATCGAAGCCAAGCATCGAACAAGAAAACTCATTACGCTAAACGCCATGTGAGGGCATGAAGGAAGAGTGAGACTATCGCAGTCGCTCGTAAACCACAAAAATTAATCGTTCAGTATGTACCTATGTGCATAAATCTGAATTCATAGGTGTGTGTGTGTGTTGATATGATTTTCCCTTGGCATTTATTTGCTGCTAAGGCAGGGACAATTACTGTGCCGCTCGTTTATGGCTCATAAATGCGATAAATGCAACTACTAACTGGCAGGTCCATTGTCTCTTCGCCAACATAGCGTCATTGGCCAACTAAGATCATTGGGTTGAGTCGAGGTAGTGGAGCCATTTTGGAGTTTTTGAAGCGCCACCAGCAGCGCGCACTGCTTAGCCACGAGCAACTGCTTGCCATATATCTACTCTCAGCGGCAGCGCCACCACCACCAACAGTGCCACCACCAGCCACCGCGCTGCTTGCAACACGACATCAACTAATCTTACGTCTATTTAACGTCGCCGTAGCCATAAATCAGTTCAATTGTAAAATGCTCGCACGTCAAAAACCACAAGTGAAATTAATCAATTTGATTAGGTTTTCTTCTTCTTATTCTTTTTCGTTTGCCTTTCGTTATTTTCTTAAGATGTGGTACCTTTCATTACTGTCCCCATCGCGAGCTACATACATACATATTTCTTTGATTTTTTCTTTGTTTATTTTTTTTTCATGTTTTTTGATTTGTTTGTTCGTTGTTAGTCATTTAATTTTATTGCTTTGTATTGTTTCGTAATTTTAAAAATTATGTCCACCCAGTCGAAGAAAATTTAAATTTATTGGCTATGTTCGTGCTAATATTTGTAGGTGTGTATGTATGTATGTATGTATGTATGAATGTACGTACATATGTACTTGTGCATACATTTATATATAAATCTGTACACATCCATCGTCTGGCTTGGCACTGCCGTGGGTCGATCATTAATGGCAAGAGTTTGGGAATTTCCTAGCCCCCGCAGCTTAAACAGCATTAAAACTAAAGCTGTTCTATGTATTCTGGAATAAGAAATACAAGAGTCGGAATCTAAAAATTGAATACATATATACAAACCAACGATAATCAGATTTATAATATTATAGGTTTTTAATGAAAGCTCGACTTTTTACATTCAAAAAGTCGCGTCTATGGGTAGTTTCTATAGAAAAGGGTTTGCCAAAAAAAGAAGGTGGATGGAGAAGTTTTTATGGTTTTCATGTGGAAATCCTCATTTTTGTTTTTAATTGGTTGGTTTTAATTTAACCAGTAGCACTCCTGCCCAGTGATCCCAATTGGCGCTAGATTACGACTATTTACTTTACATTAACCACGGCGATGGATTGCGTAACAGTTTTATTAAATTTAGGGCCTATCGGTACTGGTTTGGTGCGCAGGTTGACATCTCAGAGTACTTCCACCGATTCACAAAAAGGTATTTACGCCAACTATGATCTTATTAGGAGTTATTATTTGAGCCTTATATTTTTGAAAAATCCAGCAACGACTGGATTTTTAAGGTATTTGGAGTCCTGAAAAATGTCCCACAAAAGCAAATCTCCATACACCATCTCTTGGTGTCAGGTTTGAAACGTTTTTTAAACGCACGAAGAGAAGCCGCCGCCAACAACGCCGTGTCTAAGTTGGAAATTCTCATAAGACCCATGCGGCTGCGTATAATGATGTCGAGTCTATTTAGCCGTTCGAATATGAACTAGGTTTAAGACATCTGAATCCTCCACCTAAATCGAAGCGGTGCCATGATGCTAATGACATATACAGATAGCATTGGTATTATTGGCCTGAATACTGCTACCACCAGCGTGGCTTTCTTCAGTTCAGACAAGGGAACGAAAATGGGTGCGTCTAGAGGTGTACCAGGAGGAGACAAAGTAGCCATGGCAGCGCGTAAAGAGCCATAGGGATTGGAAACTGTAAAGCAGAACTCTCTTGATGAAGTAAACATCAGGTCACAAGCAAAGGTGAGAAAGATTTGAGGGTTTTCAAATGACCTATTTAACGTTAGATATGTGGCCCAAATGAATTAAGTTTAATAGCAAGGCCAAAGACTTGTCTAATGTATTGATAATGAAAGAAAATGCCTGATGGAGCTCCGGTAGGAAACTACTTCCACTCGAGATCTGCTTGTAGACAATGAAAGCAATGAAAAACAGATTTAGAGCTAAATGGGAAGAAGAATATGAAGAAGGGAAGTCTAGTTAAGTTTAAGGAAAAGTTGGATAGTTTAAGACTTCAATATATGATTTAGTTCTTCTTCTTGTTTGGGACTATAGCAACCTTAAGACATTTCGTCGGAATCCATAAAGCACAGCAGTCGTTTCTTCTTTTTGCCATGTCACTGCAGTTGGATATACGAAGCGTCGCCAAGTTCTTTTCCAACAACAACAACCACCTGGTCTTTGCATCGCAGAGGAAGCCCTCCTATTCCTTTACCACCGCCAGCGTATACCACCTTAAATACTTTAGGCACCAAAGCGTGTGATATGCTAAGCTCGAACGTTATGCCTAAGCTGGTACATCTCATCGTTCCATCGTCTGCGGTTATCTCCGAATATTCCAAGGGCTGCTCTATTGGATGCTGTCATTAATCTGCTAGCATTTGACTTATAAATAGGGTGTGAATTTTTGTACGGCGAGGGAAACCCTTACTTCCCAATTACCCACTCCGTCCACGGTGGCACTTTTTGGCAAGAGCGATTCTCCATTTTTAGAGGCTGACATTATTATCGGTGCTAATGCTTGGTTTCTAAATAATTGAAGCCCTGCGCTGATGTTTGCGTGATGAGAGGAGCTAATTCCTCTTGGTCTCGTTCACCCCCTGACCCACTCGCTTTGCCTTTAAGTATACCCAATTAGGAAAAGGAATTGGAGCGCTTTGTTGAATGCTATTCCAAGCACCCATTTCATTCACAAGTAAATCAGCGGTTTAAGCGAAGATGCTGGTATCTTAGTTCTTATATAATCCTTAAATGTACTCATTAGTAGATACGCACGTAAATTCCTTCATTGATCTCCATATCGAAAAAAACGAAAAAGAAAAACAAATTGTCGCACTTCCTTTCAAATACAACAACACATCGTGCAACAACAAACAAATTGAAGATGAATTCCCGAAAAGCTGCAAACTTTTCCGGTGATTAATTAAGTTTGTGGAAACTTTGCTGTAGGCTGTCTTAGACTGTCATGTTGAACAGTAAGCCGCCCGCCCGCCCGGCTTGCCATTTGAAAATGCCTCGAAAACGAGCTGCATTTGTCCTTTTTTTGTAGCGATTACTTTTCCTGTTGCTAATTGTTGTGCTTTCGAAACATCTTTGCACTGACATTTTAATGTCTGTAGCTTGTTTGTTGCATTTGCAAAAGCTGCAGTTAAAGCTGAAACGGACGAAACGAATAGAAAGGCAATTAGACGCAAACAACTTTATAAATAGCAATTATACTTGCGTGTAAGTATGTATGTTTGTATGTATGTTTGTGTGAATGTGTGTAAAATGCATAAGATTGAGTGTGTGCGTTTGTGCAACGTTGTTGGTTTGCCTCGGAGGACAAAAGACATGCAAATCGCAATTTCTTTACAAATTTCGAAGAAGAAGAAAACAAAATTTCACACTGACTTGCATTGTTGATTGTATGGAATTCATACATACATACACACAAACATATGTATATCTATGTATGTATGGAGGTATGTATGTTATGTGTCTCAAGGAAAACTGTGAAAGAAAGTTACAAATAAGTAAGTACAGAAGCAAGTTTCTAGATAATTCAATTTTGAACAACATCCAATTAGTTGGCTTTTTCCATTTCCAAACAATGTTGGATGCTACAGCTGCTGTTATGCCGCTTCAAAGGGAATTTCGCAAAGGAGCAAATAAATTACTTTTGCATGTGCTTTTCATTTTGTACTGAAAATATAAAGGTATGATTTTGAAAGTTCGAAAACGCCTTATCTCAGAAAACTTTTCAAGAACTCCCTATTTCAGAATTTTGTTGAAGGACGCCCTATCTCAGCACATCAATCAATGTAGGGGCGTCTTTGAACCGAACTTTGAGATAGGGCGTTCTTCAACCAAATTCTGAGACCAAATTCTGAAACAGGGTGATCTTGAAAAGATTTCTGTGATAGATTATTTTCGAACTGGCTGCCGAGATAGCCCGATCTTCCGCTCAGGTGACGAAATGTAATCAATAAAAATTTAATTATTTTCTAAGTGACTGGGACAGGAACAGTTCAGAATTAACTCCAACAGGGCACTCATTGGTATACTGAGCCCAAAAGTACAATGGGTTTTTCAACCAAGTTATGGTTTGATGTTTGTATGGTTAATAAGCCGATTGTAAGAAATGTGATTCAAGAAAACAAATTCGTGACTGAACGTGCACAGGTGCTGGCTGTTATTTGTTAGCTTCAAGCAGGTTCGAGTAAGAATGCCTTCAGCGTAATACATAATTTTTTATTTTTGTCTGATTTTGGTTTTTGCTCATTACGAAAAAGCATCTGTGAAGTGCAGAACCTAATAAAATGACGAAGAAAATTAATTCCAGCTGAACATTGGAAGACACATTTATAAAGCGGCTGTAGCTGAGCGTGCAGAGATGCCTGCTGTTATTTGCTAACTTTTAAAAGGTGCGAGTTCCAATTCCGTCAAAGGCAAGTTGTTAAAGTGATAATAATTTTTTTTTTTGTATCTTCGAATTATGAAAAAGCATCCGTGAAGCGCAGAACATAAGCCATATTCAAACGAAAAAATCGACAAACAAAAATTTGTTTGATGTTAACAAAAGGGTGGTTAATATTACCAAATCATTGTTGAAAATATCAACCATGGTATTGTTTTACATTAACCGAAAACCACGTTGATTTCTTTTCTAGTTTTGAATTACGTAATATTAACCAGTTTTTGGTTGATTTTTTTCTCAGTGTATTGGAAGGAAAAAGTAGCGCAGGCAAATGTATAATTACGGAAGAGGCGGTGGAGCCGATATCTGACGGTTTTCAACGCCGAATTTGAGGATTGCAAGTATCTGGGTTTCCGAGGACCAAATGTAGATTCAAACTTGGTTGGAATTGTTAATGAAATACGAAAAAGTTTAGACGAAATTTACGTATGTAAATTAACAACAGAATATCTATAACCTAGACTCTAGACGAAGAAGGAAAGATCACTTTCATGGTGTTTATTCGGCTTTGGCTAGAATATGTATGCACTTAGGTTGGTGCAGTAAAACCCAGAAAAGGAGATATACAGTGCCGATTTCTTGAAAAAACTCTGCAAAATACCTACTATCCAATAAAATAGTTGAGAATATATGAAAGATGGTGGAAATTATATATCTAAGTATAGATATTCGCGAAGGCAGCTTACTGAAATACAGATCCTTCTGCAGATAGACACCTCTGAATTTGATCCTTTTACTGATATAAGATATTTATTTGTCCAGACCGAGGCAAAAGCAAGTGTTCACACGAATTGCCTCAAACTGCAACTTGGCTCCAGCAAGTCTGCCTTAGAGCATTTGCCTCGTTATTGGCTTATACTAATACTCAACTAAAACACCGTTGCAAGTATCAAATTACGAAATAGATTAAATTTGACTTTTCAAACCCTTCAACGATTCCGCTGCAGTGGTATCGACGGGCGCAGCTAGTTCGCTGCCTCAGATGTCCGATCGAATTTCAATCAATGTACCCAACAATAACAACTGCATAGCCGGCCGTTGCAACAACGAAGCGGTGCGATTAACATAACAAAGCGCGCATTATTTCGGGCCAATCAATGATTTTGATCTTGTCTTGTAATATTTAAAATGAGAGTTCAACATAAATACGTATGTACGTAGAAACTTTAATTGTGGTTTACATAAGCGAAGGCTGATTATTGACACTGACATTTTCCCCCAAGTAACGTACGTACATACATATGTAACATAAGTTCTACAAGTAGAATTTATTTCAATTAATTTAGTTTTCTTCGTCTTCTAAATAGTGCGTTTGGCGTGAAAATGTTAACAAAATTTATGGATAGTGTTTGCCGCAAAGCAAAAACTATGCAACTCGGCTCATGAATCTATTCAGTACCCTTTTTTTCCCAAAACACTTTTTCAGACTAATTTTATGGTTCGGGTTGACATTAGCGCACGATCAGCACTGCTTTCGGTTTATTACCAATTTAGTGTTTCACATCGAATCAGGTTGGTCGTTTAGGGGTTTTTTGTTTTTTTTTTTTTTGAGTTTTATGAGACGACATTGGCATTGGAATGAATGCCTTCAACTCTCGCACACACATCTTATCTTGTTTCGATTTTGTTCTACTCATTTGTTTGGAAATTTTTCGTTATACATATTAACCACTTTGGTGTGCGTGATTTGTTTTATTGCTTTGCTATCGCACACATTTGTTGTTTTACTATTATTTAAACTATATTGCGTTGGATTGGTAATTTTTCTCTCTCCTACGCCTCCTCCATCTCCTCCTTCACCTCCTTCACCCACTGTGCCTCGTTACCGTTCTTAATTTGTTGCAAGATTACGCATTTTGTAAAACATTCGGCTTTATCTCAATGGCATTGTTATTGTCATTGTGTCATCGTGTCACTGCATCACTGCTGCAGCGTCGTTTTCGACTCATGTTCATTGGAGACAGTGCGTCTGCCAGCGCTCGAAAGCACCAGCACCAGGTGACATTCTTCGCTTGCTAGCCGTTTGGGCCTCGATTCGTCAACACAACTTTTAATGGAATTTTCGTGTAAATTTCAATCAGAATTGATTTTTAAATTAAACATAAAACATTTAATGACCATGTAAATAGTCTTTCTTCCAAATGTGTGCATGACTGTACATACATACATACATACATATTTACATACATACACTCATAGTTATGTATGTCGGTTTATATTATATTCCCATTCAAGTTTTTGTTTTAATTTAATTTAAAATTTATTTAATTTAATACCAAAACGAACGAACTGCTCGCAGGTATGTTGTTCTGATTTCTATTTAACTCCTCCAACCGCTGCGCATTGAGCGATTTTCATGTCGCATAAATCAAGTATAAATGGTATATCGATTCGTATTTGAACGCAAGCATATCGCAAGTGAGTATATACATGCAGTTTTCTTTATGCTCTACAATTATATAAACATAGACAGGAATCAATTAAATACAATAGAGTCAACAATGTTCAATAATAAAGCTGGGAAAATGTTCACCCACTTCGTAACGACCGGAATGAAATTAATTGAATTAAAAAACATCAATTAAACGACATGGAAAGCTCAATACGAAAAGCTACAATAAATTCATCGAGGTATACAACTAGTGCTTGTTATTTACCTACTACATTGTGACTTAATTTCAACGATAAATGCTTTAGAGATAAATATAAGGGGAATATTTTGCCTGTGCCAATGGGAAAATATCCGAGCATATTTTAGGCAGAAGTCTACGCCATCACTCTGTGTGCGGATTTAAATCTGAGTAGTAGAAAATCGTGATCCTGAGTGAAAGCAAGTCGTCACTCAAAGCACTTTCGTCTTTCGAAGTAATAGCATCGTTAGTCGTCGAGTGCTTGGATAGTCTGAACTTCCCTACAATCCATAAAAGCATCCATATTATGGATTCCAGGCCATAAGGGAATTGAGGGTAACGAGATAGTGGACAGACTAGCCAGGAAAGCGGAGGCCAAAATCCGAAGTAGGCCTGAGTCCTACATCGCAATAGGTTCAAATACAATCAGAGAAGAGGTCAATCAATAGAACACCACTGGCGCTGCTTAGCAGGGCTACTTTTCGCAAATGAGAATTTAGAAATGGCAACAAGCTTTCTTAAAGCACGCTGCAGGCTTAAGGTTAACTCAAAAAAATCGGGCATTTTGTCAAACGATCTCTGTCATGTGATGCCATTTCCAGTATGCCGTATGTAGTCTCTGAATGAGTGCATTCATCACTCATTACCCGCTAAAGCTCTTTTGAACTACTTTAGAGCCTTGGGCCTAACAGAAGTGTTGCGAAGAGAAGAGGGAACAATAGAACCTAAGGTCGCAGTTCACTACTCAATTTTTAATATCCATCAATGTATCCAACGCCAGTTTCCCTCTAGGCATTAAATGACAAAAAAAGTAAATAAATAAATAAAGTAAATAAAGTAGAACAAGTCAAAAACATCATTTAGTAGATCAAACACATTTTTGGAAAACAGCAATAAAAAGTTCGCTAAGTGGATCTCCCGTATTACAATGGGTCTATTGGACACTATATGATACCAAAAAGCTTTTTTCTCTTTTTTTGTGTGTTTAAAAAGGCCCAGTCATGATCGCTAATAATCCTCGGATACCGGACCGCTTTTAAATATCTGATACAGGTCTGGTATACAAAATAGTTTTTCGGAAAAAGCCAAGAATCGCAGTCGTATTTCTAGGGGTATATACATTTAGGTTGTTGTTGTTGTTGTTGCTATTACAAAAGCTTCAAAACTTCCCCAAGGATATTTGGAACCACTGCCAGAGTTACAGTTCTTGGTCCGATACAAATTCTGGTCACTCCGGTTACATAGACCAGATAAGCATGGCAATACGGTATATCTATTTAGCCGAGAAGAAAATTCATATTAGCGCAAAACGCCTGCCCAGCGTAACCCACATGCAGAATTGCCTGATCTGGACGAGCTGGAACCGGCGATGTTCTGCAATGGAGTGACTTTCTGAGCGTGAGTTCCGGTTAATCCATCCAAACATTCAGAGAAAATCGATGTGCCGGTATGCTTCTTGGAGAGTGAATTTGGGAGTTTGAAGCTATACTCACAGAATTTATAAACGTGGTCTTTTGAAGTCTTCTAAAAAGATATTAAGATCGGATAACGTGAATTGGTCAACGAGCGTAAGAATTGGGCCCAAACCAACTTTGACAAGGGATGACGAAATATTGTTCCATCATTACTTGGTCCCTATTGTTACCGAAAATATGCATTCCTCGGCTTAAGCCTTGGTCCAATTGCACTTTTTAGTGAGTTTTAATAATTTATTCGACCCTTAGTCTACAATTCACTGAGATGCCAGAATAAAGCAGGGCCAAAATGGCTATCGAGATTTTTCGAAAACTGCCTTTAGAAATGTACAAGTGTACCTTTGGAGTTTCTTACCACTGAGTCAGTTCTTGAGTATGTGAAATGGTATGAGGCATCCCAATTACTAGCTTGCAATACAGTCTTGAAGGTCTTAGGATTCGTAAGAGCGAAGCAGAATTTACATTATTCTACAAGATACTTTCGTCTTGGTTGTCACTATCATCTCTAATTCTAGTCTCAGATATCTGACGGTGGGGTAGATGTGGCGTATTTCGCGGTTTTGGAAATTGTTTCATTTCCATTGTCCGTTTTAATAAATACTACTCGTGCGATAACCTCCAAAGCCAAACAGTGACAAGTTTGTTTACAGACCAAGTCAGAAAAGCGAGTGCCCAGCGAACAAAATCTGCAGCTTTTTCAAAGATTTGTCTGCCGCAGCCTGAAGTCCTCCTACAGAATGTAATATTATCTGTACTATGACGAAGTCAACGAAATCTGCTTACTGGGTAAGTATGTTTGTTTGAACACACGCAATATATATAGTATGTAAGTAAGTAAGAATGCATATGCATTTGTGCAAGCTCAGCCTTACTTTCCTAGCATCGCGAAGCTATTTTCAGCGACAACACCAACACCAACACCAAATCCAACACTCCGCATCCATTCAGCGAAATGCAAATAATTATTTATTGAATTTATCTCTCTCTCTTTTGTTTCAATTGTGCATTGGTGCGTGCATTCGCGTTGGTCAATTGCTTGTTGTTGTCTGTTGGCCGTTGACTACGCGCTGTTGCGTACTTAAACGTTGTCCAACAACAGATAATGCAATGGATCCGGTTTATTCAGTTTGCATGACAGCAGCTGTTGTTGGTGTTGTTGTTGTTGGTATCTAGGGCGTACAAGGACAGCGCATTCGTTTGCATTTGTTGTGTCTGTTTGTTTTTATTGTCATTTATCTGACAACTGAAATGGCAAATTAGTACGCGTTAAATTTATGGTATTACCACTGAGAGTCCAAGTCCAGCACGTAAATATTTACTCGATGAAGAAAATCGGTTTTTTTTCTATGCATTTTTATTGCTTTGGTAAACTGGTTTAAATATTTGTGAAGGCATGATTGTGTCAGTTGGAAAATTAGCCAGAATCAAGTAGAGGAACCGTGTTTAAGGCTTTACTCTGCATCAGTCCCGGTCAATGCTGGTACAGTAGTCCTGCCAGAAATTCATTTCAGAATAAAAAGCGGCACTATCAGTCTGACTTGCCGGTTTAATAAAAATGCTAGATCTCTCAATTTTGCTTTCTTCTGTCAAAGTAATAAGTTCTGTGATTAACTCATGAAAAGCTGGAGGTGAAGATTTCTGCAGCTCTTTCAACTTCACCACTGGCGTCTTTGCTCAGTTAGTTCGACAAGAGCTTTTTTATAAAGATTAGATTAGAATCTGAATGAGAATACACTGATCTATTATAATTGACCTTAATTTAATTGAATGCGGGGTCACTTGGCTGGGTAATAATTTGATTTTGGGCTTCCAGGTAGTTTGATTCTAGGAAGCAGAGTTTGGGCTTAGTAAAATCACCACAGTGTAACGTAAAGTGATCTGCTTTTTCCTGTACCTCAAGATCCAACGAAACTGGTCTGAGCAAACCCCTTCCACGTTTGAAAGGTGTTCTATATAAAATTCAGAAAATATATTCTCGACAAACTTGTCAAAGTTACAATCACAAAGCAATAGCAGCGAATGCGAATTGAAGTGTGCGCTTGGTGATGCGCGGACTACTTCGACGAACTTCAAGAGATGAGCAGGAAAATTAAAAAAAAAAAATTAATTAAGAATTGCATTTGTACAACCAGCGCTTTCGCGAGCTGGATTTTTTTGTCTTTGTTGCAAAGAACTGGCCATCCTTTTTGGTTTGTGGTGTATACAACAGGCTCAGTCATGAAACCATTGTAACTACGAAATGAGGTAATTCTTCCGGAGTTTCACTCTTCCAGTTGGTTCTATTAGGGAAGAAGACAATGAAGTTATTTCTGCAGTGGGGCATAGGTCCACAAAGCTTATCGCAGCCTTACTTCTTGTCCTGAAAGTACTAACTTCCTATCCTCCGCATTGTCAACATTGTTTCTATCCCACACGCAGGACAGTCCTTGCAGTTTACTGAGTTTGGCCTGCGTGCATGTATTGGTTCTTTTTACGCATCTTTTTATTAGATAAGGCTTCCTTTCGTCCAACCTGCGGCCATATTTTTGTGCTTCTCAAGTTTCTTTGAGATCAGATCTTTTCAGAGGCTGATGTAACTGGAATGAATTTCCGTCATCCCTTGTCAATTTTAGTATGGGTCAAACCGGTTTCGGCGTGGTGCAATCCTAAGATTTGTTTTACGCTCCCAAAAAAAAATTTCAGATATTCTTATTGTTGCTGTATGTTTTAAGCTTAGTGACTTCTGGGCAGGATTTGTGGGAGGATTTCATAAAGACCGAGGGCAGATTTATGAACAGCTTACAGCATAAAATACTCGTTAAGTTATTCTGGTTCGTTCAAGTTACGTAGGCCCGACGATATTTTACCTTGCTTGGGCCTGTTGAGAGAGTTACGTATATTTGAGTGCAACGTATAATCCCAGGCATTGCGCCTAGTATTTCCAAACGGAGATGCATCTGATCAGATAAAGCAGTTTCTCTTTACACTTTCCACTTTATTGCGAAATTTCTAAAAAATATAGAACGAGCTCTAATCTTTCCTGAATAAGGGAATAAAATCTCGATTGTTGTTGCCGTTCCCTATTATGTTTACTGGCATCTATCATATTAGGAGACTTGTTTTAACAGGTAATAAATAATACAGCCACTCTAATAAGTAACTAATAGGAAACCCATTTGAATATCTACTTCAACTACATACATACATATGTATGTATGTGTTTATTTATGTAATAGTCGTTTGTATGTACGTATGTATGTATATATGCTTGTAGTACTAAGTCGCCACGTGTTTGCTTATTTTCACACATCGATTTCCATTTATTACAGTAGGTAGTGTCGGCATTATTAATGATCGCTTTTAAATTGCGTTGACAGATGTTGATGCTTGTCAACAGCTTGTGAGCATAAATGAGCGAGTGAGCGAGCGTGCCTCGAACGAGAGATCATTTCTCAGACATGTTAACAACAGTTGCTTACAATTTGTTGTCGATTTTTGCGTATGTACGAACAACAAATGTGAACAGATACTTAGTAACACTTGTAGTCTGATACTACATTAGATGTAAGACAATTGTTTTTTTGTTTTGTTTTTTTTTGTTTGAAAAGTGTTTCAATTTGTTTTAACGTCAGTTGAATTAATTTTCGTTTGCTTTTCATGTATTATTAGATGCGACTTCGCATAAAATGTGTTTAGTTCACATATGTACATACTTATGTATCCATTTGTATATTTAGGAACTTACTGCAGATACTTATTAGGATTGGAATAAAAGAAAAAAGCAAGCAAAATTTTTTAAGTAAATTTAGTTTAAGCTTAGCATTTTAAATAGGTCAAGTTAGATGAAATATTTATTTTTTAAGCAAAATATAAATTTTAGAAATCTTTTCTCATTATATCGGTACCCATGATATCAGCCAATAGCGCAGCTAGAAAAAATCCGAAAATTAGACAGCAATCAATTTTCTACCAAAATGAGAGACTGGTGGGCGGCGTTTGATGAATAAGGAAACAACTGCAATAAAGCAACTTAAAAGCGAGAGCAGAAGACACAAATCACTGCAGTTAATCCGAATTAAGTCCGAGTTAATCCGGATTAACGCTGCAGTCTGTTTGAGCTTTAACCATGCAAAACACAGCTCTAAAGAATTTGTTCTTTAATTTGCTACCTCACATTTTACGGAATGTTTTAAATCATTTTGAATTACTGACGTCAAAGTGAAAAACTAAAAACACAATTTTACAATATTTGGCCCATGGTTTCGCGTATATATTGATTTTTGCGTGTACAATTTACTATCGCACGGCGTTATATGTATAATGAGCTAGACATATATAAAAAAAAATTTATTATTTAATAAAAAAAGAAATATAGGCAATACTGGTCAAGAAAATGAATTTCTATTATTGCGATCAGTGCAAGTAACAAATCCGCAGACATAACTAAAAAAAAGCTTGTAAAAAGACTGCCGTTTCCGCGCGAAGTAATTGGGCTCTTCAAAATCTCCGAAATGGCGCCAGAACTTGTATTGCCTTTTACTTCTCGTCAAGCTACTCGAAGTAATTATGAAAATTCAAGCTGGGACTCTGATAACAACTCAGAATCGTGCTTTAAATACAGTATATTTTGCTTAGCTGCACATCCTTCTTTGCACGAAAAACTTGTGCACCTAACCGAAAAACGCACTTAAGCGAATTTTCTTTACTACTTCAATGAGGAAGGTATCCGAATCCCTATGAAACCAAATAATGGAGAAGCACTTATCACGTAGAAAATAATGCAATCGAAATTTTTTTTGAATGATATCTTATTATCTATATAACTACATAAATTGATAGCCATTTTCGTTGTTCTGCGATATGAGCAAAATAAATAAAAGCTTGTAAAATTAGGTAATTGTAGGGCCAGTGCAGGTAAACGTAATACTTTCTTTGATAATTGATACTAGTTGCACAATTTTTAAGGCAGGTATCGCCAATGGGCAGGTATGTTGAATGCATCTATCGGAGCACTTTCCTTATAAATGTTAAAAATAATGTCTCAGATGCGCATTTTGGGGTAGGTATCTTAAATGTGCACTTAAGCATAAAGGCAGCAAAGCAAAATATACTGTATTCAGTACATTTGGAAGTAGACGACGATGATGAAACTGGGGATGACATGTTAACTATGATGTTCCGATATAGACTGTGATAGTGAAAGTATTTTTTTTTTGTTAGTCTATTAAACTACGTACATATGTATGTATATGCATAGGATAATCCAAAATAAATTTAAATAAATTTAATAGATTTGAAGAAAATTGTATTTGCGGTCTTTGGGCGAGCTTAGTGACAATATCCTGGTGCAGGCTCCAAACCTGGCTTTTATATGGATATTCCAAGAAAAGGAGTCGTGGTTTGAACGTTTATTTGCAAAAATATTCTAGCTTAGGTGAAACGTGTTAACTTTTTTTTTGTAAAAACCCCCTTAATAGGGCATCCTGAACCACTTGTGGCGTTGTCAGTGTTAAACTCTAAATAATTGTTGCCGCAAGTTTTGGTTTCTGGCCCATAGTGGGTGGTTCCATCACATACGAAACTGAGGCAGCGAAATTAGAACTCGTTTAAGTGAAATCACAATGGGCCTAACTGGTTTATGCACTGCTGTGCCGGCTGTGTAGAGTGGCAACCACTTGTTTTCTACAGGAAACTCTTCCAGCTTGAAATGCGTACGGTAGCCCACTCCGATAGGGATATGGTCCCACGTAAATAGGTCAGCTGCGGCTGTTACCTCTGTATTGTATCAGCCAATATCATAGATACCCTCCCTTTACATTAGTAGGCATACCTTACAATTCTAGTACGATGGGCTTAGTCTGGTGTCGCATCTATGTTCGATATCCTTTGATTTCATTTTCCTACGAAGCGAATGTCAAACCAGTACTACTCGTTTATCCTCCTATTTACCTAGTCCGCCTAGAAATTTCATGTGACTCACTTTTCGCGAGAAAGAGCACTTTATCAAAACGCAAAAGTGCTGCTGCCATATTAAAGTCATTGTTGTTGGCGCGATAATTTAAGAATCAAATTAATGTGACAACTTCTTAAGCGCATTTGAACATTTCCATTTACAGTTTTACAAGCGTTTTCCGCCGTGTCACTTACGCCACGAGTGCACGGGTGTAATTAATAATTTCCCTACGAGAACAGAAACGTTTATGGGTATGTAAAAGTTTTTATGCAAGCAAACAAACACACACACATATGTATATACATACGTGAATGCATACATATATATAGATAATGGAAAAAGCCGGCTAGCCTTGGTGGCTGGCACTCCTGGGTGACACTTGCTCCAACAAGCAGCAGCAGCAGCAGCAGCAGCAGCAGTAACAGTAAACGCGGCAACAACAATAACAAGACATTGGAATGACATAAAACGACGAGCAATATGCTGTAGACAAGGAATATTGCACTTGCAATTGCTTGTACTAGCAACCGTTCGACTCGCTGTACTCGTAGCCTGCCTCTGTCCCCCCAAATGCCACTAGCCGGGCCCGGCCGTTTAGCCTTTCTATGGTTGTTGCCGAGTGTGTTGGGGCACACACACACAGCCACTGCTTCTTGAGCAACACCCCTCAGCTGAACGAATGTGCAATATTTCAATGTGTTTGCATTTGTGGAAGTAATTTTTTTTTTTTTTTGTTTGCTTGTGGCATGCGCGCACACGCGTTTGGGACAGTTGACATGGCATGCCACACCGGAGCAAGAACAGCCAAGCGCAATAACACTCCTCCGCCTGCCGATTGTTCGGGGCCATCAGAGGCAAGCTTCTTCGGCCGGCAATTGCAATTGCTGCCTGCTCGCATTGCTGTTGTTTTCATTTTCATGGCAATGGCTGCCTGCTGCTCTTATTGCCACACATTTGCCACCCAAATTGAACAACATTTTCGAATTTTGAAATTAAATTTTGTGTCATTGCGTCGCACGTAAATCATTGCCACGTTGCAATGGTGTGATTGCAGTAACTGCTGCAACAACAACAACCACAGCGACGGCGGCGAACGGGGATTCTTTCTGCACTTGGCGATTTATCAAAAATAAATCATTTTGACGAGTTTCAAGCAGCTAGTAGCAAAGTTGCATTCCACACATTTTCGGCTTGGCTAGGCAATGAAATGAATTCGCGAAATGTGTGCGCGCAGCCTAAATGTACGCTGGTGCAGCAGCAGCAGCAGCGGTAGTAGTGGCAATGATTGCAGCATCATCAGCGTTACCTGTCGCCGCGCCAGCTTTGCCGATGATAAATTGCAGATTAGTTTGTTTGCCACACTGCCACCATTCTTGCCAGCATATCCTGCATTTAGCGTGCACCTATGTAGCTGTGTGTGTGTGTATGTGTGTGTGCTTGTACAACATGGTGATTAGTGCGCATTTGGCGTTGGTAGCTGGAAAAATGTGCGCCCGTCGCTGGCGGAGCCAGTGGCGTTGATTTTAGCTGATTGCCGTTGATGATTTTGTTGTTGCTGCTGCTAATGCCGTCACTATTTTTTGTTGCCTCTACACCTAGAGGAGCTGTTTGTTGCACGTGCATCACAAAATCATCTACTGTTAAACACCGCTAATTCCATCGCAATTAATGGGCACCGCATAATTTCGCGCCTTGCCACTGGACGTCGCAATTTTAGTTGCAGATTATGATTCATTGACTTCTACGTTGCAGCTGCACAAAAGTACGAAGTGATTTTAAACAAGGTGCTTGATAATTGTAGGCGCTTATTTAAAGTCATAAATGTTTAGACGCCAGTGTGCACTCGCCTCATATATGTACATACTTACACAAATGAACATAAAGGAAATACATACATACATACATCGCCATGAGTGATGGCTTTCCACCTTCGAAGTTTTTGAATGAAAATGGATTTTATTACTTTGTGTATTATCGATGCTAACACTCTTTCTAATAATGAATTATGTTCGAAGAAACCTTAGTTTGGATTTATCATGCCAGGCTGATATTAAAGTTTTGTTATAAAAAGCGTATATTTAGAGGATCACCACATCTCTGCTTTGAACTCACCAAGAAATGTATACAACGGACTCGTATTCCAAAAATTGGTTTGACTTAATCAATAAAGAGAGCTTAAGTGACCCATGTATTACCAATTCCTTAGCCCATCGTTCAATAAATTCCAAAACACCCTTTGCACTATTCAAATAAGGGCTTATTGAGACATAAAGCCTGCTTTTGGCAACTTATCTTAACTTAACGGAACTTAGAACTTAGAAAATCAACAGATAGAAACAGATTTCGACGTGGCATTAAATTACGTAAAGTTTCGGCTGTTCAATTATAAGCAACATCCATTTCAGAGAATTTTTAAGAGAGAGCTTGTAAGTTGCGTTAAGTTGCCATAATCAGATCATTAAACTCGAGCCTAAGGTCCACCCACACCAACAAAGTTCCTTAAGTTCTCTCGATTCGTTTTGCGACAAACTTCAGTGTAGCTGAAATGATACTATGGGAGCGCAAGATACAGTGAAAAACGTTAGACTACAGTTCCGTTTTAATTTTAAGCGTCGGCATTATTATTTGGAATAACTATATCTTCTGGGGCCAAGGATTGCGCGCACGGTCGTCGTAATGCGTTTAAGCGGCGGCTTCATCATCCTCCCCACCCTGGAGGAATGCCTTTTCAGGGTCTTCTGCAGCTCTTTCAGCGCGCGGATGTTGTTTCCCAGGACGCGGTTAGTGGTGCGGCCCTGGTAGGTCGCCGTTTGTAGGTTTTGGGAGGGTGCGTGGAATCGTCCGTCGAGCGGTCTTCCTTCGCGATGGTTGCGTTGCCTGGTTGCGCGGTTCTGCGCCTTCTCCTGTCCCTTGCTTCCCTGTTGGCGGGCGCCTTAACTGGCCTACGTGCCTGCAATGGGGTCTTTCTGGCAGATGACCCGTGCACACATAGCTGTTGACTGCCCCATGCAGCAGCGTATGGTGCGCTCACCCAAAATTTTTTCGGCTGCCTGGTAAGTCGCATTACCCAGTGGTGCAGTTACCATAATAATCTTCTGGTTATCTTCTACTTAAATACAAAGTATTTATGCAATGCGATTTTTATCATGCAAACTACATATCTCACGCATTTTCATCCTTCCCTCCTTCATAAATGTATGTGGAATTCAAGCATCCAAATTTCATATCACTTACTATCTATGAATACATTTGTAAATAAAACTAATCCCTCAATTGCTTACCATTTACGCTACCAAAATTGACTGTTAATTGCGCTAATTGATTGACACCGTAACGAAATGTTAAACGTTGCGTAAAAAGCCTTAAATCAAAGGATTATTTGAATGCCTAAAAGTTTTGACTTTCTGAAAACTAAAAACTTTCTTTTGTATCTACGTTACATACTCCTTATGCTTAGGTACGTGTATATATGTATGTAGTTAACTATTACATTGCATACATATATAAGTACGTTTAGATGCTCATATGAATAACTTTTGAAAATAATCCTACCGAACCCACTCATATTATCAAAACGCACAAATGCCATGGAGGTACATATATAGTTATCCCGCTGAAGGATTATACGTTAAATTCAATTGCCAGCGAAACTGTTTCCAAGCTACAAGCAAAAGAAATTCACCACACTTGTGCGCTCTTAACCGAATGCTTAAAGTGCTCTCTTAAGCGAATGCCTGCAAATGTGTTTGGAAGAGCGTAAAAGCTTTTCGACCGCTTAGTTTTCAATTCAAAAGGAAGCGGATGCATTATGGAAATAATGTTGCCCTAAACTATAAGTAGTAAAACCCATTTGAGACATTTTTAAACCAACTAAACTACCAAAAATTGAAATCAAGTTAGAAAATATTATTTAGAAAAAACTTAATTTTTTTCGCATTTTTTGCACAAATGCCTTGGTAAATTTAATTTCAGTGTGCGTCGAGTGCATAAAAGCTTTCGCCTCTGTTGCTGCTGTTGTTGCGATAACAAAACACCAAGCGACATCAACTCACTTCCTGGCAACACATCACAGCAGGATAATTGTCATTCGTGTTCGGTTCATTAAAAGCGACAGAAGTGCATAGATAAATAAGTGAATAATAAAAATACATAAAATTATTGCTCGCAATTTAAGTGGCCAGAGACGTAAATAAATGTAGTTTTTTTTTTGTTTTTTTTGTTTGTGAAGAGCGTGAATTAACAAGCAATTTTTGATTAGGTGTTTATACAAATTGCATATTTGCTGTCAATTTAATTGAATTTGAAATTAATAAAAAAAAAAACCCGATTTCATATTAATGTTATGAATACATTTGCTATAATTCTTTGATTGTAGATAAAATAAAATAAATTAGGTAAAGTGTTTGTTAAAGATGTTTTCGAAAATGGATTCTCATTGCGATAATTGGCATCGGCCGGTGTCAATATGTTTGCACGAAATGAGCAGCTATGAAGACGATGAAACATTTTTTGCCAGCAGAGAGGTGAGTCAAGTTAAATTAAAAAAAAAAAATAGGTGTGCTTATTAGCTAAATTTTATTTAAATTACATTTGCATATACAACAGAGCATACGTATGCAAAATTTATACCAAAAGCGTTAAAACCCTATCAAAAGCGAAATTTTACCCAGCTGTTCTTATCAAAAAGTGAAAGAAGGAATTTAACCGACCAACGCACAGTGGTGCTAAAAAAGAATTTACTGTTTAAAATAGTCCATAGCCTTAATTTTTCAATCGATTTGATATTTTTTCTTATGAAAGCTAATAAAGTTTAGAAGAGACTTGTAGAGCCCGACTTTTGAATTTTTATTTGTTTGTATTCAGGTTTTTAGTGTAGGGTGCAGAGAAAGTAACAATTACGCCAAAATTGCGCAATAAAGGTTTTTCACCAAAATTTCAGATTTTTTAGGTATGCAGTTTCATACAGTTTTTTAGTTCAGATGCTCTGTACTGTATGGTGAAAGTAGGTGAAATTAAAAGTAAATACTCAAATCAAGTCAAAGCCACATTCTAAAAAAAAATGTTTTCACATCCATAATTAGACTCGATATACCCGAACTGAACGGAATAAAGGCATAAAAATGCGGCAACTATAACTGTAGTAATGGGACCGATTCTTAAAACTTGAATATCAGAGGCTAACTTTTCTATCATTTTTTAAGGATAGTTCAAGCAATCGAAATTATAAGCGCATAACACCGTGTGGCTCGCGAAACTTCATATGTAGGTGCCAAATTCGCTCCTGTAAACCAAAAAAATATTATTTCTTAATTCTACAGAGATTTTCGGGCTTCGAACCTAACCGTTTTTATTTTGAATTGCCTGAACATCCATTAAAGCATTTTGGGGGTTTTGCAATACACAACTTTGCCTAAAATTTAACCCTTATGGCGAAAAAAAAATGTCTTCCATATAAAGTATGTACGCTCAAAATTTTTTAAAATGGAAAAAAATGCTTAACTCCGTTAGCAAAAAAAAAATGTCGAAAGTCAACGCTTAAAACTTGCGCTTTGTCTTACTAAAATCAAAAAGAACTATAAAATTGTACACTCAATATTTTTTAATAATAAAATAAAATAAATAGAAAGGAATACAAATTTTGAAACTTTGATGCAATTTGGTTAAAATTTGCCGATTTTTTCTCTATTTTTTTCTCATTTCATTAAAGTCTGAAATTTGGATTTATACGGTTTTTGTTATATAATGAGGTATAATTTGATACAAACAAATAATGAACATCAAACAAACAAAAGGAAACAAATAGTCAAAATACTCGTCTGGACCTACAACTCGTCCAAAGCTTAAAAACCAAAAGTTCATTGGCAAACGGAAAAGCGTTCTGAAAGTATTTGCGTATATTAGGGTGATCAAAAAAAGTAAAGTCGGAATAAACTTCCGCCCTCACCCACTACGATTGCTCTATACGGGGAAAAAATTTAGCATTTTTTTTATTTATTTTTAAATTAAAATATATTTAGAGGTCGCTGAAATCGGTCATATTTTTTCGGTATAAAACAATCCTAGGGGCGAGAGCATTTGATAAAATTCGGACTTTACCTTTTTTTTGGTCCACCCTAATTTATGTATTTGCCATACAAAACTATTTTGAGCGTAGTAAAAAATAAAGTAAAAATATTTAAAAAAATTTTTAAAGTAGAAAAACGATCTCCTGCAAAATTTGGTTTATATCGTTATTCTATTGTAACTTAATCCATTTTTAGGTTCGAAGTAACATACTTTCTGAAGTAATTTAAAAAAATGCTTAGCTAAAATTATATAGCAGAAAGCTAAGCTTAGAAAACTAGAAATATGATAATTGCCTGTTTTTACTCATTAAAATTTAAATGAATAAATCAAAACATCACAATCCTGGTACATAACTTTACCTTGTTCATATTCATACATACAAACGTTGTTCCTCTTCAAACTCCTTGCCCAGTTATGTTATGTACGGCGATGTATTTTGTTTACATGAACCGCCATTAACTCGGAACCTTGTATTACACGACGTTGTACATAAACCTTTTGATACTCAAACGCCAGCGGGGCTAAAAGCGTACAACGCTGGGGATGATTTGGTGATTTTGCGCCAATTACTAACGTGCTTTGTGGCCATTAACATTAAAAACGTGCGCGGCATATCCTTCAGCTGTAATGGGAAAATATAGAATAATGAAGTTAAATTAAAGCAAAGTTAAATGTAGTCAAATAAAATTAAAAAAAAAATGTAAAAAATAAAATAAAATCAAATAAAATTAAATAAAATAAAATAAAATAAAATAAAATAAAATAAAATAAAATAAA
>NW_023458566.1:15918373-15920353 GCF_013731165.1 Rhagoletis pomonella
AAATAAAATAAAATAAAATAAAATAAAATAAAATAAAATAAAATAAAGTAAAACAAAATAAAATAAAATTGTTAAAAATATAACAAGGTTGTTCACTAATATGTATATTGTAAAAAATATATACCTCTCACAAGGTTGGAATAGAGAGGAGTTAGCGGATAAGCCAATTGATTTGATTACGAGTACAAAGAACTTTCAACTGGTATTAAACAGTTAAAGAGGCCTGAGTTAAAAGAGCTCAAGAAATGAAGGAAAGTAGAGAAAATTTGCTTTTTTTTATTGTTATTTTTACTTGATTTGTGCGTAGCAAGCAATGCATATGTACATAAATACATACATAACCTTGTAAGCACCGTAAAGGCATACATAGCTCATCTAGCCGCTTGGTGGGAGAGGCTTTGTTATACCTGTGTTCACTGCACAATTGCCAGAGGCAAATTTGGCAAAGGACATGGCTTCATTAGCCGCAATGCGCGTAACTTCTCCAAAAACGCATTCAAGCGCACAAAGGTACCGGGAGCAGAGTTACAAGCGTTTATATACATATTTATGTATCTATGTGTGTGTGTATGCTTGAATGTTGCACCAAAACTTTGCTCCATGAGCGTGGAGTGGGTGCTTGGAATGTTGGCAGGTGGGCTACTGTATCTCTCAATTGGCTGTTGAATGCTTGTCTACCAGCGGCGCATGTCAGTCTGACAACTCGTTATTCCCATGCGTGCTGCTCCTGTATACTACGACTGTACTTGGACCCAATTAAAGTTAATAAACATGGTTGTACGCACAACAGAGTTCTCTGGAGGCTATAGCCACATTCAAACTTCGAATGGAATGAATTGCTTGCTGTTGCAGCTGCTAGCTTAAATTCATTTTTGCCAAAGAGTATTTTTTATTATGTATTTACTTTAATTAATGACTCTCAGTTTCTAATGCAATTTTTCTTTTAGAATTTCTGCTCGTAACTGTTGTGATTTTAATAAATTAGAGTTACAATTACGGTAGCTATTGTTTCCCGGACTCTAAGTGCTTCAAGGGCATTTAGTTTAGGTACAATATTTACATAATATTTTGGTTTGGAACTCATTATCACCGGCAATTTTTCATAGATGGAAATTTCTTTTTACTACTATTTTGACATTTCAATTCGGAAATGAGTCGCGAACTAGCCTAGACCAAAGGCATAGCGGATGAAAGGATAGCTGCGCACCATTTAATTGCGATAAATTATGCGCCTGCTCGAGGGGTTGCCAACCATAAAAATGTCACAGTAATTACACCACTGCCTAAGGACCAACGAATTGCACGGATAGACAGATGGACGGACGGATGGATGGATGGATGGATGAACGAATGAGTTTATCTCGCTGTATCATATATGTACATATGTATGTATGTATGTATGTATTCATGCCTCATTTCCACTTTAAAAAGGCAATCGAAAGCGATGGCAGCAGCCCAGCCCATTCAACAACCCTCCGCTGATGTAGCGCTGTTGTTGGAAAATTATCTGAAAACCGCATAGCAGATGTTGCAATTGCAAAAGTAATGTGCAATTCAATACAGCCAAATGAAGTGTCTCGCAAATGAATGAATGAGTGCGCGATTGAATGTGAGTACATAAAAACATACATACATAAAAACATACATACATATTTACAAACTGCATGTCTTCATGTGAGCTCATGTGTGAGCGAGTGCGTAAATGAAGCTGCAAATGACATCAACACCGCGCAGCGATGGATGGCAGCAACGGCAACATCAGCAGCAGCAGCGGTAGTCTTAACGCCTCGGTGATAATTCAATTTTGACACCTCACACAACTGGTGTGCAGAAAATGAGGTCCTCGACACGGGAACTGGGCGATGGCATAAAAATGCTGGCCGTTTGCGCCGCAGTGCTGAGCTGTGGTGCGCCAAATGAGTTTCATTAAAAATTTACAAGCGACAAGAGGCAAATAGATACATATACATACATCTGAAT
>NW_023458566.1:15920453-15928462 GCF_013731165.1 Rhagoletis pomonella
TTTACAAGCGACAAGAGGCAAATAGATACATATACATACATCTGAATCAATATGTACAGATACATACAGTGGCGGGAAAATAAAAAGTTTTGGTTATTATTTTTTTTGTTTTTTTAGTGTTTGTTATAATTTTTTTATTAAATTATAGCTCACTATCTAACAAAAATTAAGTTAGTCCGAATTTCCAACTTTGCACAAAAATTAAGAAAATTTGACAAAACTTCTTCAAAATTTAAAACTTTTTAATCAGAATTTTTAGAAAAAATTTTCGTACACAGTTTTGTAGCACATTAAATTTTAGTATAACAATCTGATTATAAAGTTGAAAATTTAGAAGTAAATTTGCAGAATTTTTAGAATTTTTGCACAATGTTGAAATGTGAATTTACATAATTTTTTTTGGATAATGAGCTATACTTTCATGAAAAATTATTAAATAAACAAAAAGAAAATAGTCAAAATTTGTTAAATTGTCTCGTCTTTATTTATTTTTCCACCACCGTGTGTTGGAGACAATTTGTTTATAAGACGGAAAATGGCAAACAAAATAGCCAAAAAACAACAGTGCTTCAATCTTGCGCTATTTTGTGCTAAAATGGAATGGGCCACATAACTTCGTAATAAGAATTTGTTTTTTAATTCTGAATACAAAGCTTGAAACGAACAAAGTTTAAAATTTTGACTTACAGACATGGTATTTGTTAGACAATGAGCTATACTTTTATAAAAAATAATAAACATTAAATAAACAAAAGAAAATAGCCAACACTTGCTATATGTAAATTCGCTTCCATATTTGTTTGCCCGTCACCGTATATGCTTTTGCATGTATGGATATAATTGCAGCTGAGTAACAGGCGTTTGTGTGCGTGTTTAAAAAAATATTAAGTAAAATTCATTAATATGTCGCTTAAATGTATTGCCGTGTATATGAAAATGTCATGAATACTTATTTCCATTGCGCATTTTCACTTGAAAATAAAAATTTCCAAGTGACTACACACATGCAAATGCTGGCTGGTTTGTACATGTATTTGTGCGAATTTTCACATATGTATGTATGTACTTATAATTTCTCATGCCTGCCTTCTTAAACGCCCAATTAATGAGCTGGTTGGGTGGCCTTTTGTAGAAATTTACGATTCATTTGTTTATTGATTTATTCTGCGAGATAATTCAATTGCAGATGAAGTCCGTTCAGTAATAAAATATTCTTTAAAGATTATTAAAGGCAAGACGGTGTTACATAATTTAAAAAATTCAAATTCTTTTTAGTCACCGAGCACACTTTGCTGGTCTGGCTGTGTAATAAACGGCATCGTTGTTGGGTAAAGTATTTCTAACGTCTTGAAATTCGCAGATTTTCTTTAGAAAGCCTTTTTTTGAATACCTACGCGAACTAAAAGGTGGTTGGCTAAATTATTTTTTAAGCAATTCGAAGTTTAAATACCGATTTAGAATAAATGAATTTAGCAAGAGTGTAGAAAAAATTTTTAAATTTTTGTATGCAAGTCAGAAACCTAGGAAAACATCAATTTCTCTCACTTGACTTAAATCATGCCATACTTATCATTGGAATGACTGAAACTTAATGAAATTACCAAGCTTACTACAAGAATGCAAAACCAAGTTTTTCAAATTCAATTTATTGTTATTTTATGATGTATTTCTCAACTTTTAGTCGGCTTCTTCTTACAATACAACCGCTGATGAAAAAAGCGGACAAATTCTTACATTTTGGAACTTGGAAAATTGACCTCAAATATTTCTAGTGTTACTATAAAATTATTTATACAAATAGTCTTGCCCAATTACCAGAGTTTATAAATTTTGACGTTTTCATGTTATTTTTGAACAAATTTCACGCCACACCAGATTCGAAATGCCCATATCGATGGCTGAGTGGAAGATCGAACTATCTCGGCAGCCAGTTCGAAAAAGACAATCTCTCACTCTTTCGACTACCAGGCATGGATTCCCCCCTCCCTGCTTGCTTATTGAGTAACTTGAATTGATGAATCTGCTTGACTGGCCTGAGATAATCTTTTTTTTCAGGGACCGAAAATAACCGTTAAATATGAAGATTTTTATTAAGAATGATACTGCATGCCTTTGGCATATTTAAAAATAAATCTGAAAAAAGGGTAATTCTTGCTCGAAAAAATAACAGTTATAAAATAACAGTTAGATTTGATCAGAAAAATAAAGTTCCAATTTCAATGGTTAAATGAAGATTTTTATAATAAAGATCATGGCCGTAGCGATTCCTGATTTTTTATTGTTTTTCAAAGGCAAGTGAGGCAAAATCTTTTGCAGGGTGTTACATCGAAGCATTGATTTGCATGGGTTTTTTTTTAGACAAAATATGTTATTTTTTATTTAAAAAAAAAAATTTTAATTAATTACTGCAATTAAACTAATTAAGCCATTTTAATTTTTTATTCAATTGCAAAACTGAAATGACGGTTCGAGTGGAAAATTTTCGATACATCGATGTTTTCCCGACATCCCTAGTAAGAGAGTTACACCAAAGAGAAACTTATTGCATGAAATAGCTAATGCTTTGTATTCCTTTTTTTTCGAATTTATTCTTGAAGGCATTTTTGAAAATAAATAGTCAAATAATTTCATTATCGAAGGGAGCAAGGCAAGTTTTCGCGTTTTTCTTTTATACCAAATATGAACAAAATGTGTTCAGAGTCACACAATCACCAAATTTATCAACAAATTAAAATGTAACAAACAGCCTGTGCTGTGCGGGCGGTAAGCGACAACAAAAGCCAACTAAACATAGATACATATAAAAATGAATTTTTGTGCTAAGAACAAGATATAATTGCAACAACAAAAACGATATAAGAAAAATAAACGTAGCTGTGATAAAAACAAAAATAAACACAAAAAATAATAAAAATGCAAAACATACATACGAGTGAGTACAGACCGCCTACCTGAGCGGCAAACAAGCGGCTGGCTATCAATGTAACCGGGTGGGCGATGAATGGGTCCAACCACTTGAAAATACAAAGTGAGCCGATTTGTTGATTTTCATACATAAACAAAAAACAATAACAACAATAAATGATACTAAATACTCTTTTCAAAGTATCTGTATACACAAATATTTACACACATACATACATACGTGGTACTTAGTTATGAGCGTTTGTGGAAAAGTGTCAGCAAATAAGTTTCCATTTAGTGATGTTTGGAAAATGCGGCGCTTTTGTTTGAACAAAAATACCAATTTTCAAGTGGTTGATAGATAAAATTCTTTGTCACCAAGCCAATGGCTGTTGATGAGTACATAGATAACTTTTACTTATTGGAAAAACACAAACGCACTTGAAGGTATAGAAATACATACATACATAGGTGAGTGATAAATTAAATTTCAGCCTGTCTTACCTTGTGGAATTTCAAGGAAAATTTGTTAAATTCTTAATTGCTTGTATTCTTACATAGATATATACATAAAATTAAATTAAGTTAAGTTACTTAGATACAAAGACAACTTTCTCATTGGGCCACACACCAAAATAACTGTCTATAAATGTCCATTGTTTTAAAGCACTTCTTAACTACAGTGTTATCTGTCTGGAGTGAACACCCGATGCTACGAACACCTCGAAAGAGTGCACATGAAAATTTTTCCATTGAGTACTCTATAGAGTGAACAATTTTGAGTCTTTGTAGAGTGAACAAAATTTAAAACCAATTCCTTCCAAATTCAAAACTATAACGACAAATTTAATTACAAAAAGGGTAATCCCTTCATCAGGCCGATCCCGTAAATCCCCGTGTCAGGGATCTCAACTCGGATATTCGGAAACTAGTGAACATACATAAGCGGAAGAAATGGGAAGACCATCCGAAGACCTGTAACTTCGCCTCTGGTGTAAGCAAGCTTTGGTCAACCGTGAGGTGATTGTCCAATCCGACGAAGCGTGACGACAGAGTTGAAATATCTTTTGGCGACCACGCTTCATCGGACCCGGACCCAAACGTAGAGCGACCAGAAGGCTGCACAAACTGTCAACACTAAGTGCGCCTCTTTTTTCTCCAGCGACGGGGCAAGGATAGCCATCGGGAAGGCGAAAGTTTCCAAAGCCATTGGACCCGACGGAATTTGCATGCCGATGCTCAAAAATTTGGGTCCTGGGGGAGTGGACTATCTAACCAAGGTCCTCAACCTATCTATGGCCACTCTCATCGTACCAGATATCTGGAAAACGGGGAGAGTGGTTCCACTGCTTTAACCGGGGAAACCGTCCAACAAAGGAGAGTTTTCTCGCTTGATAGCGCACCTTTCCCCGGTTGCGAAGACACTAGAGGCCCTTCTACTCCCGCACTACACAAATCACTGGACCCCAGCGAAGCATCAACATGGGTTCCGTAAAGTGCACAGCACTTGACACCATAAACTCCCAAATAATTCGTGGCCTTAACCGAAACCCACCATGTAAGAGAACTATTCAAGAAACGCTACTAGAAGACAAACGGTGGGCTGCGAATTACCGAGTGGTCGTCAGCGATATTTAGAGACAAATCGAGAAAACCTAGGAAAATAAAACATCGAGTTCAACATTTTTTTTACATTTCTAAGCTCCCTCAACCACCAGAGGTAGTCTCGATTGTCTCTTATGTTGACGATTGCTCGATAATGGTTATTTCGCCGAGCTTTCTCGCTTCGTCACTGCACGGAGCCTAACCTTCTCCCCTACAAAATCCTCAGCAACGCTTTTCACCACTTCGGCGAAGGAGGTCAGACTGCAACTGGGTATTCTCGTCGACGACGAACCAATTCCGACGTTGAATAATCCGAAGATCCTCAGAGTAACCTTCGAAAGTCTGCTCTGCTTCTCGGCGCATACAACCGCAATTGTCAATAAAGTACAAAGCCGCAAAAAAGTCCTCAAGTCGCTAGCCGTCAGCACTAGGGTAAAGACAAAGAAACGTTGTTGGCAACGTACAAGGCAATTGGCCGCCTGGCTCTGAACTATGCAACGCCTGTGTGGTTATCGGGGACTAGTAGGACGCAGTGGATGAAACTGCAGACCTGCCAAAACACGGCACTCAGACATCGACAGGATGCCTTCTGATGTTGCCGCAACATCACCTGCGCGACGAGGCCCATATGCTCCCGATTAAGGAGCATAACACAATGCTCTGCAAGCAATTCCTAGTAGGGTGTCACCCTGTTAGGCACCCGAACAAACATCTGCTTGCGGAAGAACCCTAGCGAGAGCACGTCAGAAGGCATCTATATGAACTGACGGACGAAGTAAGCGGGTTCATAAAACTACCTCTGGACCAAACAGCCTACCGACAGTTATATAGACTCTCGACCTATGAATGCCGTTCTGGGGACGCAACCACCAGATGTGGACGAGACAGAGCTTAGTCTGCCTCGGGAGACTCGGACCTCATAGCCCAACTTCGATCTGGCTACTGCAGCAGGTTGAACTCATACCTGAGCAGAATAAATGCAGATGTGCCAAATGAATTCCCAGCATTAGGAGAGACGCCCCATGACTCGCAGCATATCTTCGCATGCCCATTGAACTCCACCCTGCAAACGCCTCTGGCCTTATGGACAGACCCATCGAGGCTGCACGCTTCCTTGACGACAACGCTACAACAACAACAGGAAACATGTGTTGGCATTAGCTGAGGGAAAAGACGACATTTCAGAGTTCTTAAAAATCTAACTTTAAAAGACGCACTGCGCAATAAAATTGATTTTAAAGAACAAAAAACTCAATCTGGATATAGTGAACAATCTGTTTTCTATGAACTGGTCTTGCATTAATTAGTTCACTCGACCCAGATAGCACTGTATTACCAAAACTAACTAAAATCTTAGCAGCCATCTTAATTGCAATCTCTAAAATGCTTGTACCACTGCTATTAACATTTCTACCAAAGGTAAGCAGCAGCAGCAGCAGCCCCGGTCGGAGAAGTTTTGCAGCACACCGGGGGATTAATAACGTCTTTACAAATTTATTTAAAACAATTTGCATTAAATCCTTCCTTCCGCCTTCCCTTTAGTTACCTTTGCTCGCATTTGTATTTTCCTTTTGGCTTTAAGTGCGCACATGCACACACACACAAACATACATTTATAGCCATGTGTGTGCCGGCACTTGTCGATTTTGCCTTTTGCTCGGTTCAAGGATTTTATTACATTGAAGTGAATCGATGCACGAAATTCACAAGACTTCAATTTGAAGCTAGCTGCCAGCCGCTGCTCCAGCTTTTTTGCTTTCCATATATGTGTATGTACATATGTATGTATGTATGTATGTACGAGTATGATCCCATATGCAAAGTTTGTGCTGCGCTTCGTCGTAACACACCAACCTACTAACACCTACTTCACTGCACGTGTGCGCTCCAGGTTTTAGTTGTATTTTTAGATGTGCGTGTGTGTGTGTGTGTGTGAACGTTTAAAAATAGACAATTTGATGTCCAAATGCTTTCCAGGTGACATGAAACAACACTTAGACAATGCGGCGTAAGTGCCGCCACTAGATACAGTTTCGAATGTGGCACAAGCGTACGCAAATTCTACATACATACATACATACATATGTACATATCTACACACAAACATATCTATGTATTTCAGCACATACATATGTATGTATGTATATAAAGTTTTATATACCCTTCAGGCAGTAGGTACCAGAACTTCGTTGGAACAGTTTTCACTGGCAGCCTGTGTTATTTAGAGCCAGTAAATCAATGTCTGGTTAACATTAACTACAGGTTAAACATCGTTATCCACTCCCTGTTATATGTTATGAAGTAAGTGTTAATCAGACATTGAATAACTGGCCCTCAAGCACTTGATTTACGCAATTCGACGACCATTTTAAAGCTTCTGAAAAAAATCGACGTTATCGACAATTTGCATCGATTTATTAAAAATTTATCGATATGTATTGAAAGCAGTTTTATAAATGTTGTCGATGATGATATCGATAAATCTAGCGATCACGATAAAGAACAATTTGTCGATAACAATATTGTTGAATAAATCACATAAAAGGATTACAACCACTTACAGTGCCTTATATTGGAGTTAAATAGTTCGCATACGGACTCCACGTATGATTGAATTCATACAATGGGCACAAAAACAGAACTGGAAATTAAAACATGAATATGATTTTTTAGTAAACTAAAACTGAAAATAGTTTTATGGTTATCTAAAAACTGGCTCTGAAGTTTGGAGGATAAAAAACTGGGTTTAATTTTTTAACCGACTTCACAAAAAGGAGAAGGTTATCAATTCGTCGGAGTATTTTTTAACCGACTTCCAAAAAAGGAAAAGGTTACCAATTCGACGGAATATATTTATTTAATGTATGTTACCGCATAACTTTGGACCACGTCAACCGATTTCCATAATTCTTTTTTTTTTAAGGAAAGGTGTTACCTCACAGGTGGTCCCATACTAATTTGGTTTATGTCATGGATCATGAAGAAATTAATGATAATCTTAAGTTTTTATATGAGAATTGAAGTCGGTTTTATTTCTTGTTTAAAAATTACTTGTTAATTATTTAAAAACTGGCCAAAGACTTTTGGTTATTAAAAAAAACGATTTTTTTGGGGACTTAAATACTGAAAACTTGTTCGTTTGGTATTTAAAAATTGAGCACACTTTTTAGTACATAATTAAGGGTGTGCATACATTTTTGGTAATTAAAAACTTCACATATTATTATGGCAGTTAAAGGCTTGGTTGCAATTTCGAGAGTGGACATTTGCAATTTTTTGATAATTTAATAAGTGGACAGAAATTGTTGACCATTGGAAATTTGACATACATTGTGGGGATTTTTGTTTGCTTTAAATACGCAAAATGTTGTATTTAAAGTTTTCCGAAATTTTTGAGGAAAGTTCCTATAGGAATGTTTCTTGTAAAATTTTGAAAAAAGGGACTTGGCTAAACTAGCGTTTCTTAAAAGTACTTGGTCTTTTAAAAACTAGACATTAAT
>NW_023458566.1:15928562-15934394 GCF_013731165.1 Rhagoletis pomonella
ATTAATGTCTAGTTTTTAAAAGACCAAGTACTTTTAAGAAACGCTAGCTTAGCCAAGTCCCTTTTTACAAAATTTTACAAGAAACATTCCTATAGGAACTTTCCTCAAAAATTTCGGAAAACTTTAAATACAACATTTTGCGTATTTAAAGCAAACAAAAATCCCCACAATGTATGTCAAATTTCCAATGGTCAACAATTATTGTCCACTTATAAAACCATCAAAAAATTACAAATGTCCACTCTCGAAATTGCGCCCAAGCCTTTAACTGCCACAATAATATGTCAAGTTTTTAATTACCAAAAATGTGTGCACACTTTAAATTGTATACTAAAAATTGTGCCCAATTTTTAAATATCAAAAGAACATGTTTTCAGTTTTCCCAAAAGATTCGTTTTTTTGTTAATAACCAAAAATGTATGGTCAATTTTTAAAAAATTAACAAGTAATCTTTAAGCAAAAAACAAAACCGACTTTAATTCTCATATAAAAATTTAAGATTATCGCTAATTTCTTCATGATCCATTACTTAAACCAAATTAGTATGGGACCACCTGTGAGGTAACACCTTTCCTTTAAAAAAAAAGAATTATAGAAATCGGTTAACGTAGTCGAAAGTTATGCGATAACATACATAAAAAAAAAATTAAAAAAATATTCCGAGGAACTGATAACCTCCTCCTTTTTTGGAAGTCGGTAAAAATCTACTCTGACGAATTGATAACCTTCTCCTATTTGTGAAGTCGGTTAAAAAATTAAACCCAGTTTTTTATCCTCCAAACTTCAGAGACAGTTTCTAGATAACCATAAAACTATTTTCAGTTTTAGTTTACCAAAAAATCATATTCGGGTTTTAATTTCCAGTTCTGTTTTTGTGCCCATTGTATGAATACAATCATACGCGGAGTCCGTATGTGAACTATTTAACTCCAAAATAAGGCATTGTAAATGATTGTAATCCTTTTATGTGATTTATTTAAAAATATTGTTATCGACAAATTGTTCTTTATCGTTATCGCTAGATTTATCGATATCGTCATCGACAACATTTATAAAACTGCTTTCAATACATGCCGATATATTTTTAATAAATCGATGCAAATTATCGATAACATCGATTTTATTTTTCAGAAGCTTTAAAATGGTGGTCGAATTGCGTAAATCAAGTGCTTGAAGTGCCAGTTTTATTCAATGTCTGATTAACACTTACTTCATAACATATAACACGGAGTCGATAACGATGTTTAACCTGTAGTTAGTGTTAACCAGACATTGATTTACTGGCTCTAAATAACACAGGCTGCCAGTGAAAACTGTTCCAACGAAGTTCTGGTACCTACTCCCTCAAGGGTATATAAAACTTTATATACATACATACATACATATGTGCTGAAATACATAGATATGTATGTGTGTAGATATGTACATATGTATGTGGGTATGTATGTAGAATTTGCGTACGCTTGTGCCACATTCGAAACTGTATCTAGTGGCGGCACTTACGCCGCATTGTCTAAGTGTTGTTTCATGTCACCTGGAAAGCATTTGGACATCAAATTGTCTATTTTTAAACGTTCACACACACACACACACACACACACACACATACGCACATCTAAAGATACAACTAAAACCTGGAGCGCACACATACAGTGAAGAAGGTGTTAGTAGGTTGGTGTGTTACGACGAAGCGCAGCACAAACTTTGCATATGGGATCATACGCGTACATACATACATACATATGTACATACACATATATGGAAAGCAAAAAGCTGGAGCAGCGGCTGGCAGCTAGCTTCAAATTGAAGTCTTGTGAATTTCGTGCATCGATTCACTTCAATGTAATAAAATCCTTGAACCGAGCAAAAGGCAAAATCGACAAGTGCCGGCACACACACATGGCTATAAATGTATGTTTGTGTGTGTGTGTGTGTGTGCATTTGTGCACTTAAAGCCAAAAGGAAAATACAAATGCGAGCAAAGGTAACTAAAGGGAAGGCGGAAGGAAGGATTTAATGCAAATTGTTTTAAATAAATTTGTAAAGACGTTATTAATCCCCCGGTGTGCTGCAAAACTTCACCGACCGGGGCTGCTGCTGCTTACCTTTGGTAGAAATGTTAATAGCAGTAGGTAGGTACAAGCATTTTAGAGATTGCAATTAAGATGGCTGCCAAGATTTTAGTTAGTTTTGGTAATAGTTAAGAAGTGCTTTAAAACAATGGACATTTATAGACAGTTATTTTGGTGTGTGGCCCATTGAGAAAGTTGTCTTCGTATCTTAGTAACTTTAGTTAATTTTATGTATATATGTATGTATGAATACAAGCAATTAAGAATTTAACAAATTTTCTTTGAAATTCCGCAAGGTAAGGCAGGCTGAAATTTAATTTATCACTCACCTACATATGTATGTATGTATTTCTATACCTTCAAGTATGTTTGTGGTTTTCCAATAAATAAAAGTTATCTATGTACTCATCAACAGCCATTGGCTTGGTGACAAAGAATTTTATCTATCGACCACTTGAAAATTGGTATTTTTGTTCAAACAAAAGCGCCGCATTTTCCAAACATCACTAAATGGAAACTTATTTGCTGACACTTTTCCACAAACGCTCATAACTAAGTACCACGTATGTATGTATGTGTGTAAATATTTGTGTATACAGATACCTTGAAAAGAGTATTTAGTATAATTTATTGTTGTTATTGTTTTTGTTTATGTATGAAAATCAACAAATCGGCTCACTTTGTATTTTCAAGTGGTTGGACCCATTCATCGCCCACCCGGTTACACTGATAGCCAGCCGCTTGTGTGCCGCTCAGGTAGGCGGTTTGTACCTACTCTCGTATCTTTTGCATTTTTTATTATTTTTTGTGTTTATTTTTGTTTTTATCACAGCTACGTTTATTTTTCTTATATCGTTTTTGTTGTTGCAATTATATCTTGTTCTTAGCACAAAAATTAATTTTTATATGTATGTTTAGTTGGCTTTTGTTGTCGCTTACTGCCCGCACAGCAAAGGCTGTTTGTTACATTTTAATTTGTTGATAAATTTGGTGATTGTGTGACTCTGAACACATTTTGTTGATATTTGGTATAAACGAAAAAGTTTTCTACTTGCCTTGTTTCCTTCGATAATGAAATTATTTGACCATTTATTTTCAAAAATGCCTTCGAGAAAACATTACAAAAAAGTTTTCCTTTGGATTAACTCTTACTAGGGATGTCGGGAAAACATCGATGCATCGAAAATTTTCCACTCGATGTATAAATAGTCGATGTATTGGTGTATCGCTGTTTTTTAAAAACTGACATCTTTAGTACACCGTAGTACAGTAGTACCGTCATTTCAGTTTTTCAACTGAATAAAAAATTAAAATGGTTCCAAAAAGTGCCGTTATAAACATAATTAGCTTAATTGCAGTAATTAATTTAAAATTTGGTACAATTTTGCTAATAACATATTTTGCTGTGGAATATTGTCTAAAAAACAACCATGCAAATCAATGTAACGATGTAACACCCTGCAAGAGATTTTGCCGCACTTGCCTTTGAAAACCAATAAAAAAAATAGGGATCGCTGCGGTCATGATCTTTATAATAAAAATCATAATTTAACCGTTAAAATTGGAACTTTATTTTTCTGATCAAATCTAACTGTTATTTTATAATTTTTATTTTTTCGAGCAAGAATAACAGTTTTTTCATATTTGTTTTTAAATATGTCAAAGGCATGTAGTATCCTTCTTAATAAAAATCTTCATATTTAACGGCCGTTTTCGGTCCCTGAAAAAAAAGATTATCTCAGGCCAGTCAAGCAGATTCATCATTTCAAGTTACTCAATAAGCAAGCAGCGAGGGGGGAATCCATACTTGGTAGTCGAAAGAGTGAGAGATTGTCTTTTTCGAACTGGCTGCCGAGATAGGTCGATCTTCCACTCAGCGATCGATATGGGCATTTCGAATCTGGTGTGGCGTGAAATTTGTTCAAAAATAACATGAAAACGTCAAAATTTATAAACTCTGGTAATTGGGCAAGACTATTTGTATAAATAATTTTATAGTAACACTAGAAATATTTGAGGTCAATTTTCCAAGTTCCAAAATGTAAGAATTTGTCCGCTTTTTTCATCAGCGGTTGTATTGTAAGAAGAAGCCGACTAAAAGTTGAGAAATACATCATAAAATAACACTAAATTGAATTTGAAAAACTTGATTTTGCATTCTTGTAGTAAGCTTGGTAATTTCATTAAGTTTCAGTGATTCCAATGATAAGTATGGCATGATTTAAGTCAAGTGAGAGAAATTGATGTTTTCCTAGGTTTCTGACTTGCATACAAAAATTTAAAAATTTTTTCTACACTCTTGCTAAATTCATTTATTCTAAATCGGTATTTAAACTTCGAATTGCTTAAAAAATAATTTAGCCAACCACTTTTTAGTTCGCGTAGGTATTCAAAAAAGGCTTTCTAAAGAAAATCTGCGAATTTCAAGACGTTAGAAATACTTTACCCAACAACGATGCCGTTTATTACACAGCCAGACCAGCAAAGTGTGCTCGGTCACTAAAAAAATGTGAAATTTTTAAATTATGTAACACCGTCTTGCCATTAAATATCTTTAAAGAATATTTTATTACTGAATGGACTTCATCTGCAATTGAATTATCTCGAAGAATAAATCAATAAACAAATGAATCGTAAATTTCAACAAAAGACCACCCAACCAGCTCATTAATTGGGCGTTTAAGAAGGCAGGCATGAGAAATTATAAGTACATACATACATATGTGAAAATTCGCACAAATATACAAACAAGCCAGCATTTGCATATGTGTAGTCATTTGGAAATTTTTATTTTCAAGTGAAAATGCCGAAATGGAAATAAGTATTCATGACATTTTCATATACACGGCAATACATTTAAGCGACATATTAATGAATTTTACTTAATATTTTTTTAAACAAGCACACAAACGCCTGTTACTCAGCTGCAATTATATGCATACATACAAAAGCATATACGGTGGCGGGCAAACAAATAGGGAAGCGAAATTAGAAAAAGGTTTGGTTATTTTCTTTTGTTTATTTAATGTTTTTTAACTTTTTATAAACATGTATACTATCTAACAAATATCATTTAAGTTAAAATTTTAAAATTTGTACGAGATTTATAAAAATTCGACCAAATATTCATCAACAGTTCAAACTTTTTATTCAGAATTAAAAAACAAGTTCTAATTACGATGTTATGGGGCCCATTACATTTTTGCACAAAATTGGAGCACCGTTGATTTTTGGCTATTTTGTTTGCCAAATTCCGCCTTATAAACAACCGAGACGAGACATTTTAACAAGTTTTGGCTATTTTCTTTTTATTTATTTATTATTATTTTTTTTATATAAAAATATAGCTCATAATCTAACAAAAATCATGTATATTCATGTTCCAACTTTGTGCGAAAATTTTAAAAATTCTGCAAATTTGCAGCTCAATTTTCAACTTTATAATCAGATTGTTATACTAAAATTGAATGTGCTACAAAACTGTGTACGAAAATTTTTTCTAAAAATTCTGATTAAAAAGTTTTAAAGTTTGAAGAAGTTTTGTCGAATTTTCTTGATTTTTGTGCAAAGTTGGAAATTCGAACTAACTTAATGTTTGTTGGATAGTGAGCTATAATTTCATAAAAAATTATAACAAACACTAAAAAAACAAAAAAAAAAAAAAAAACAAAAACTTTTTATTTTCCCGCCACTGTATCTATCTGTACATATTCATTCAGATGTATGTATATGTATCTATTTGCCTCTTGTCGCTTGTAAA
>NW_023458566.1:15934494-15935701 GCF_013731165.1 Rhagoletis pomonella
CTTTAGAAAAAATTCTGGTATGCAGTTTTGTAGCACATTCAATTCTACTCTGAAGAAGTGCAAGTTTCAAGCGGCTAAAAAATTCCGTTGATTTTTGAGAATTTTTTTGGTTAAAGGTGTTTCACGTTTTTTCCATACAAAGTATGTCGACAATTTTCTTTTATATGGAGGACACTGCCATGGAATTCTAAAGATTCTGATTAAAAAGTTTGAAATTTGGGTGAAAAATTGCAAAATTTTTATAATTGTTATACAAAGTTTAAAATCTGAATTTATATGGTGTTTGTTGTATAGCCAGCTAGGCTTATATAAAAAAATAATAAACATTAAATAAACAAAAGACAAATAGCCAAAACTAGTCAAAATATCGCACTCCTATTATTTTGTGGACAACTGTAAGTACTGAAATATGTTTGGGTTTGGGTATGAAATTGAAAATTAGTCGTATTTTGTTTTTAATTTAAGTTGTTACACACGTGTTTACAGTTTGGTATTCGAAAATGTTTCAAAGTTATTTTAAATATGTCCATAAGTCATAATCTATAAATTTCTAATTACAATTAAAGGCGCTTAGCTTGGCTAATTTAACCATTTGCAATAGTAACGGGTACTAGTGGGAAGATTTGTCGATTAAGCCAAATGAAAATTATTATAAATTTATTCATATCACTAGCAATGATATTTTATTGAGTATTTCGTTTTTTTAACATATACGAACAGTATTAGAGCTAAGGTCGCCCAAACAATCTTAGTCCTTAAAATCCGTACGTATGAGTATATGCAAAATTGGCACTTATTCTCCCCAACCTTTCTTGGACACTATTGAGAAAAAGCTCTGGAAGGGGCGAAAAGCACTGAGAGATTTAAACTCTGAACTTTCTGAGATATTTTTGTAGGTTTTGTAGAAAAATTGTGAAGCGTAGAGGACACAATACTTGTATAGATCACTAGGTCACGGTGCAACCTCATTTTAAAATCTATGTATTCATATCCACCCTCAGCTTGTTTAAGGTTCATAAAATTATGTCCACTTTTGGATGAAACTAAAATTTATAGATATGAAATTTTTAATTATGAAAAATTTATGTCAAGTTTCGAAATGTCAAAAAAAAAATTGTTCAGTTTTTATACTATCAAAAAATATGCATATATTACCAGTTTTTCAATGTATGAATATTTTCGTCCATTTTTCAAATTGCCAAAAAAA
>NW_023458566.1:15935801-15936869 GCF_013731165.1 Rhagoletis pomonella
TAAAAACTAGACATTAATTTTAGCTGATTAAGAACTTGATTTTTTTTTTGGCAATTTGAAAAAATGGACCAAAATATTTATACATTGAAAAACTGGTAATATAAGCATATTTTTTGATAGTAGAAAAACTTAAAAAGTTTTTTTTTTGACATTTCGAAACTGGGCATAAATTTTTCTCATTTAAAATTTTCACATCTATAAATCTTAGTTTCATCGATAAGTGGACATAATTTTATGAACGTTAAACAAGCTGACGGTGGATATGAATACATAGATTTTAAAATGAGATTGCACCGTGACCTAGTGATCTATATTTTGTGTCCTCTACGCTTCAGAGTACTTCTTCAAAACGCACATAAATATCTCAGAAAGTTCAGAGTTTAAATACCTCAGTGCTTTCCTCCCCTTCCAGAGCTTTTTCTCAATAGTGTCCAAGGAAGGTTGAGGAGATGAATACCGCCAATAATAATAAGTGCCAATTTATATGAATATGAATAAATTTATAATAATTTAAATTTGCTTATTTCGAAATATTGTTAATTAAACCACTTTGTTTTGGCTTAATCGACAAATCTTCCCACCAGTACCGGTTACTATTGCAAATGGTTAGATTATCCAAGCTAAGCGCCTTTAATTTTAATTAGAAATTTATAGATTATGACTTATGGACATATTTAAAATAATTTTGAAACATTTTCTAATACCAAACTGTAAACACATGTGTTACAACTTAAATTAAAAACATGAAAAACAAAATACGACTAATTTTCAATTTCATACCCAAACCCAAAAATACTTCAAATACATAAGTAAGTATGTATGTATTCTAAATACTAAACAGCTGTGGCTACGAGCACTACTTACATACATACATACATATTTACATATACAAATGCGTATCTAATGCGAGTGCTAATTGTGCGTGCTCTCAAACTATGTTAAGGGCATCCTAAACGCAGATCACACACCGAACTAAGTCCTGGCATACATACGTACATATATCGTCATATATCGTATCTACATTAGAAGTATGTAGCTCCAATTTCCAATTGATGAGCTCGCTTGTTT
>NW_023458566.1:15936969-15943948 GCF_013731165.1 Rhagoletis pomonella
TTTTTTTTTTTTACTTTTCTCTTGAGTCACAAGCGGGTTTGCGGGTGGTGTGGGTTGGATGTGCGGCCAGATTTTAAGGGATTTGTTTGTTTTTCGCCTGTTATTGTTGTATGCAGCACCTTTTATTTGTTTTTATTGTTGTTTTTGTTGCATATCCTTTTTGACGTTTTATGATTATTTGTTTGCCGGTTTTGTTTTGCTTTCTGCCTTATTTGCTTAGTGTTTGTTTGTTGGTTCGTCTGCCCTCTCGCGCATTCTTTTCTCTACCTTGTTGTTGTTGTTGTTATTGCTTTGGCTTGTTTTACCAGTCGCATAAATGTAAAACATGCAATCATAAAGCTTTTATTCGCTTAGCAAATGCTTTGGGACAATTTATGTTAAATCTGCATGGGCCAGCTGCGTTGAAGTGATTGTAAATTATTTTTTTTTTGACAGTCTGCTTTTGAATTTTTTAATGCATTAATAGAGTTCAAAATATTATACAAATTTTTAAGTGTGAAAAATTTTCGTCACATTTATGCGAAAATGTGACCATTAATTTTAAATTTTTGTTTTGTTGCGATTCACCTTTTTTTGAATTCTATTAAAAATAGTTTCTAAATCGTTATTTTATTCACAAACGTTTTTTTTTTTCAGATTGACCCAAATACTTTTGTTTAATTTATGCACTCAACAGTTTCGCAGTTCATAAATTTGGCTCTTTATGCGCAAAATATTTTTTTTATTATCTTCACTTACTCGAGTTGTTGTAGACTTTTTCTTGTGTAAATTTTTTTTTTTTAAATCCTGAATAATTGCGAATTTTTTAATATATTTGTTATGTTATTTTTAATTTCTGTTTTTATTTAATTATATTTTTTAATAATTCAAATAATTCTGTAATAGCAGTCTTTAGCATTAACAGCACTTGTGCCGCTCTCTTGCTACCCTACAACCATTGGAATTTTTTCTTCCCTTGCTTTTAAGCAAAATTTTTTTATCAAAACCCGTTTCGCAACCAGTTCTTGCCTGAAAGTTCTTTCATTAGTGTCCCAGCGCAATTTTTTTTTTCGCCAACTCAATTTTTACACTTTTACTCCTTTATTTATCATCGAGTCTTACGCGTGCTGCTTGCTGTTCATTTCACATTTCTCACGTAACGCATTTTTTCGTGTAGTTCTTTTTGCATTTGCTTTCATTTCGAAATATTTTTCATAACGAATTTTCAATTCAACCAAGCGAAATTCGCCGATGCGCACCAATTCGCGTTCGAACACAAACTAGTCGCACGCATTCAACGGGTTCATACGGCATTTTCACCAACCCAACTGTCACACACAGTCGCACACACGCACAACAACAGCAAAGTGTACGACATTTTTTTTTTTTTAGTTTGTTTTTGTAGCAGCGAAAGCAAGCTGCGCTCCAGTTCTTAATGAAGAGTAAATGAGTCAACTATATCCCAACTGTCATTTCGGCGCTCTTCACTCACACCACACAAGCAGAAGCGCAGCGGTTAGGCAAGTGCAACAACAAAAACAACAGCCGCTTGCAAATGCCGTTAGTGTGGTTGATATGGGGCCACCCGGCTGACGCTGCAAGAGCGCACAGAGCAAGCACTTCAATGGCTCTCCATTGCAGAGCAATAAACAGTCGAAAGGTAACGCCCACTACGCTGAGCGCTTAGCAGCAGCGAGTAAATAGGTGATTGCTATCAACGAGTGTGCCAGCCGACGAGTGCAGCAATCGCTGTGTGTGCCACCTAGAGATGTGTGTGTGTGTGTGTGTCTGTGTGAAAATGCAGCATTGCATGCCATCGTCGTCGCCTCAGCCGAGTTGCTTGCGCGCAGTTGTTGGTCACAATACATTCGTAGTCGTCAGCAAAGGCTTATGGCCGCCCAGCGCCTGACCACAAGCGGCGCGCAGTCACCACCCAACCGCGTCCGCCCACCACCGCACCTGGTCCACGCAAGCGACCATTTCGTCTGACGTTGTAGTTACGTTTTGTTGATTTATGCTGCAAGTTGCAGCGTTGCCACTGGAAATTGCATTTTATGGCGACTGCAGTGTCACATATCTGCCATTGCCTTGCCGGCCGCCCCTCTCCACCCTCCACTCTCCACCTTTCCTTCAACCATATAAGCCAAAAATAAGGGGCACGAAGCCATAAAAATTTGCTAAGTACACAAGGCAGCCGCTGCATCGCGATTTGCGAGTAAATAGTGGAATAGTAAATTTTGGTCATAGGGGTTGGCGCGCGCGAGGGGGCGCGCACGGGCGCACGGCTGCTTCTGTATGGGCCACCTTTGCATGTTCAGAAACGCTTTTTTTTTGTGCCTATTTTGCCATTTTGTTTTACCTGTGTTTGCATTTTTAGGCTTATTTCTTTTTTCGTTCGCTTATCGCAAAGTTTCTCCCAGTCGATTTTCAGTTTTGTTTCGATTTATTTTATTTTTTTTTTGCGCATTTTCAAAATATTTTTAATTGTTGCATGTTTTGCGCGCTCGCTGATTTCTATTTTTGCTATATTCGTTTGGCGCTACACATCCAAATACATACTTATATATGTATGTATGTATGTATGTACTTATTTATATGAATGTACGTGTATTTGCTGTGTGTTAGGAGTGGTTTCATTTTGTTGATTTTGGCAGCGAACATCTTTACATAAACAGATATACATAAATAACGCGATCGCAGCTATAAAATAATAATTAAAAACAACAGCAAACATACGTTTGGAAATTAAAAAGATAACATCGGCCCGACATAAAAGCCAATAAATAAATTGCACATTTTTGATTGATTCGCAGCTTTATTGGGTTTTGTAAATTAAATTCTCCATTTTAATTGCAATTTATTTGTTTTTAATTTATTTTATGTTTTGTTCGATTGTATGGAGTATGTTTATTTATATTTTGCTTAATCACATATATTTTGCGGCCTTCCTCGCATATAGATACCTATGAACATACCGAGGCGCCACTATTTGATACAAGCGCCTCCATTTAAATGATTAGATGGCCTTTGTGTATGTCTGATTACATATTTTCGCATTCCATGTCGTTCTACATAGTTGCACTTACTTATTTAGTAATGTATATTTATTTAAAGATTTTTATATACATATGTACATTAGACTGAAACACTCCCCGTACAAAAAAAAATTAAAATCGGTACATTTTTCCATTGGAATTATAAAATCTACTATATTTTAAGTCTTGCGCCAAAATATTTCGGGGAAAAATATTAAGATTTCCGTGAGCTGGACCGATTTGAAAATACCTCCGAAAATTTAGTTTCATATGAATAAAAAAAAGTTTTTTTTTAAGTATTTTTTGAAAACAAAATCACCTGAGATGGCAAAATAGTCTAAACTTAAAAATTTGCATTATAAAAATTTTAAAAAATTCAACTGAGTCATGATAATGAGGTTTTTGATGCTGTTTTTGAACTTTTTTCAAAGATTAAGACTTTTGAAGTATCATTGGAAAGGCATTTTTTCACCTTTTTTATTTCTTTGCAAAGAAACTCATTCGCGTCCCACTGTTTTTTTTTTTGCAAATATCATCATATCCTAATTCCACTTGGAATGACGGTCGTTCGTCTTACATTTCGCTTTCGTACATTTATTAAAGTTTATTTGCAAATAAATAAAAAAATGTGAGAAAATTCCTTTCCAACGGTGCCTCATAAGTCTAAATCAGTAGAGCTTTGGCGTTATTCAAGTTGTTCTTAATCTTTGAAAAAAGTTCAAAAACAGCATAAAAAATCTCATTATTAAGATTCCGTTAAAATTTTTTTTTTTTTAATATTTTTATGCAGATTTTTTAAGCTTAAACTGTCTGGGCCGATTTTTTTGTTCAAAAAATCCTTTAAGAAACCATTTTATTCAAAAAACTAAATTTTTGAATAAATTTTCAAATCGGTTACGCTCAAGTAAATTTTAATATTTTTCGGAAATATTTTGGGGGATGTCTTCAAACAGCAACTTTTTTTGGCAGGATTTTAATTCGCTGCACTATGTCTATTTAGTTGCAAAGCTCATATAACTCATCGCTCCATCGTCTGCATTATTCTCCGTCGCCAAAGCGCAAAGGCTCCGTAAATCTTCCGCAAAATCTTTGTATCGAAAGCCGCCTCATTGGATGCTGTCATTATCCTTGCTCCTGCGCCATAAATATACCAGCACGGCCATGATGAGTGACGTATAGAGTGTGGTTTTCGTACGTCGAGAGAGGAACTGCTTACTCCAAAGTCCAAAGTACCACTTTCTGGAAAGAGTAATTCAGCGTTGAATTTCGATGCTGACATTATTATCGGTGTTAATGCTGGCTCCCAAGTTAACGCAATTCTCCACAAAATTATAACTGTCAACAGTGACGTGGGTGCCAAGGCGCGAGTGCGGTGACTGTTTGTTTGATGACAGAAAATACTTCGTCTTGCCCTCGTTGACTACCAGACTCATTCGATTTGCCTGCTCATCCAACTTGGAAAAGGTAGAACAGTCTTCACGATTTCGTCGATGTTATCGGCATACGCCACCAATTGCAGGTTCTTGTAGTAAATTGCTCCTGAGCGGTTCAGTACTGCGGCTCTTATTATCCTGTCCAACAAAGGAAGGCTTTCTGTCTGAAACCCCGTTTGATATTAAGAGGCTACGAGAGGTCCTTCCAATTCTGAGGGAGCTGGTGGTCCGTGGTAGTGATGAATGTAATTTTACATAGCCGTATAAGTTTCGCGGGGATACTAAATTCCGACATCGCGGCATATAGGCAACTTTAGTTCAGTCTAAATCGTCTTTGAAATTGGCAACTAGATGATGTGTGTCTATCTTGTGGCGTATTTTGAATACCTGTTCTATGGTGGATTTGCCTGGTCTAGAGCCACACTGATAAGGCCCAATCAGTTCGTTGACTATGGGATTCAGTCTTTCACAGAATACAGTCGAGAAGACCTTGTAACCTATGCTTAGAAGGCTGACCCCGCGGTACTTGGCGCGAATGGCGGCATCGCCTTTCTTGTGGATTGGGCAGAGCAGACTTAATTTCCAGTCGTCGGGCATGCATTCATCGGGCTCCTCGACACCGTACTTGAATAGCTCAGCTGGCAGGTTGTCAGTTCCAGCAGCTTTGTTGTTTTTCAAGCTCGCTTTGCAATTCGTATCTTGTCATAGTCAGTTGGTGGATCATTGGGTTCGTCTGCTCCAGAGCTTTCAGTGCTACTGTCATTCAATAGGGTACAAAAGTATTCCCTACATAGTTTAAGTATGTTCTGGATATCGATCAGTAGTTTTTACAGGTGTTCGTCCTTACCTGCCGTAAGTCGCCTAACTCTCTGATAAAGTTTTCGGGCTTTTTTTCTTGCCGGCCAGCATTTCAAGTTCTTCGCACTCATCCGACTAATATTTCGGCGGCGGTACTTAATGAACGGGAAATGTGGTTCCACTGCGCGCATATGTCGGTTTGTTGAAGAGTGCGCTCTCAGAGCAGCTGTGAGAGTCCAGTGGCGAATTAATTTGCCGTCTGTTGTGAGGGCAGATATTCGACATTGAGCTTTTCTTGCATTGTCGGACGCACATTTTTTGCTGATGCGGTGCATATCTTAGCTGCAACAAGGTAGTGGTCCGAGACGAGGTTTTGCCCTCGGAGTGTATGGATCTTTTTATGCTGGAACCTAGTACTGCATACTAGTATATTTCGAGCCCTGGCGAAGTCGATCAGCCTCAGCTCGTTATCAGACGTTTCGTCGTGGAGACCAAATTTTCCGTTGGTGGTTCCAAAGATCCCTTCCTTACCCACCATGTCATTGAAATTAACGCCTCGTCCTTCTCTTCAGTCGGGGCGTGGGCGCAAATTTGCGAGATGTTGAAAACTTTCACTTTGATGTGGATTGTGGCTAGACGCTTGTTCACCACTTGGGTGAACGCCAGTATTCGGCGACGGATGGCGGTTATGTCACCCTTTCTCTGCGTGAGGACATCAATTGGAAATGGGTTTCAAACCCATCGCACAACCTGTTGCCCAATACCTCTTAGAATTTTTGAAAAAAACTGAAATTTTGAGTGCATGTAAGAAAATTAGGATAGGTGGATGAAATTTTTATTAGCATTTCTATTGACTACCAGGTGTGGATACGGTAATAGTTGTGTCATACAAAATGGATTATAAAATAATTTCAAAAATGAGTCTCCACTGATTGCAACATTTCTTTTAACAAATGCCAATAAATATTTAAATATCAGAGCATGTCCTGCCACTGGATCATACACTTTGCAGCCACACATGTGCCAATGAGTCTGTATGCATATAAACCAAGACCCACTGGCTCTGCTGGCGCCATCAAGTGGCTCACTTCATTATTACCCTTACTTCGACGGTGAACGAAACGAGAAAGTGAAATAGAAGTCCTCAAAAATTACGCACCAACTAAGACGAAACATAATAAATGACTACAAGTTAACACCCACTTTTGAAATACTCATCTATGAGTACAAACAACCAAAGTAGATTTTAAATATTTTATGTTTTATAAAATCTCACTTTACACCAAATTCCTATTAAAAAATCGAGGATTTTAAGTTTTTTTGTTTTTGTTTTTTTTTTTTTGCTTTACAGCAGCTCAAATTCCAATAAATTATCGCGCGAAACACAGATGCAGAGCTACTACTTGAGTACTGTGAAACAAGCGAGCTCATCAATTGGAAATTGGAGCTACATACTTCTAATCTAGATACGATATATGTATGTACGTATGTATGTCAGGATTTAGTTCGGTGTGTGATCTGCGTTTAGGATGCCCTTAACATACATAGTTTGAGAGCACGCACAATTAGCACTCGCATTAGATACGCATTTGTATATGTAAATATGTATGTATGTATGTATGTACAGTTGTGCACAAAATAATAGGAGTGCGATATTTTAAACAGTTTTGGCTATTTGTCTTTTGTGTATTTAATGTTTATTATTTTTTTATAAAAGCCTAGCTGGCTATACAA
>NW_023458566.1:15944048-15947028 GCF_013731165.1 Rhagoletis pomonella
TAGCTACCGATTCAGCAGTCCTGTAGTCACTCCCCCGTACTGCAGGGTACTTATACTATGGGTAGCGGGACACATACGAAGTAGGCAATGAGATGACACACGAACTCGCAAGAGAGGACGCATTCGTTCTACTTTCAACTTCCAGGACAGCGTTAGGATGAACACATTTCGATATTTGCATTGAAGAAAAACTCATATAGCCAGGAACGTCAGACCGTCAAAGGAACTTCTAATGCTGGTCGGCAGAGATTTATCTATAACCATATTGCTGTGGTGGTCTCCCACAAAGATTTTAGCAGGGGATAGAGAATTTAATTTTTTTTAATCTGAGGCATCTGGCAAAGTTGAGGATATCGCAATGATCAGACTACTCCAGATCAACCCCTCATACGATAGCATAACAACTATAAGAAATACTAGGCTTAGTGATCTGACGCTTTAATTCCGCGAGTATATCCAGACTTTTTTTTAACTTTCCCATTCACCGCGTCTTTACAGTATATTTTATAGCACTTTAACTGTCTAAACAGACCTAACCAAAACCACCACAGAGGAGGTTTATCCGTGTAATAGATAGTGATTGGGGGTTGGGAGCTTGATCTAGCACTTATCTGCTGCAAATCAATTATTCGAACCCAGATTGGTTGTTACCATATACATATGATCATGTTTTTTTAGAGAGTTGGCATCTGTTAAATAATTTGATTCAAATTTTTTAAAGTTAAATAAATTACTAAAAGATGGGAATCAATCGAAATGGGTTTTGGAAGGACTGATTTCTTAACTACATTTAGGAGGGTTGCCACCTGTTTAAAAAATTAAATTCCATTTAAATTAAGGAAATTACGTTATTGAAATATGTTTCACCATTTACATACATACATATATGGAAGTCGGACGAACGAGGTTTAAGATCTTAGCTTGTACATATGAGGGATTTGTTTCGATTACATGCATTCATTTTATATTACTTGACTGTTAAATTAACTTTACAGTTTCAGGAATTTTTTTATTCTTCACTTATTTTTTGCTAAATATGTACCTAAACAATTTTCTTTCGTCTAATACCCATGTTGTAATACACATGCATCTCAGTATACCTTATTTAAGTTGAATTTAATTTGTAAAGCAGGTGGCAACCCTTCTACGTGTAGTATATAAGTAACGCAATTTCAAAACGTTTTCGATTGATACCGATATTGTACCATCTATTTCATTTATCTTATTAAATAATCTTAACCAAATTTTTTAATAGGTGGCAACCCTCTTCCAAAAAATATTTCTATTTTTGCTCACATTCTACATCGAAGGCGCGCCATAGAAATCTAACTAGGCCTAATGACGCCCAATCCTTTCATCTTGGATATAAACTGAATGATGTGGGATGGTCAACCTCAAAATATCTTCAAGACCCTTTTCTCCTTTCTCTACAAGGTAATGAAGTTGTACTACCTCTTAAGATCATTTTATTTTCTAAATTCTCTTCAGGTGTCCTCGGAATCGTAGCCACCATTTTTCTATTGGGGACTGAGCCTGTGAAAGCGACTTTATATATTTATCCCTTTAATTTCGTTTGACCTTTACTCAAAGGTTATTATAGGAACGTTGCCAACTCGACAGTGCCCCCGAAAGGCCTCTGCACAGGACAGCCTGTTTCAGTTTACCTTAAATAAAAAAGTTTTAACGGCGTTAAAAAGTTAAAGGTTATGCCGCTATATCGAGGTTTCGTACAAACATTTTTAAAACAAGTATGAACATGTATGTAAATAGATCTCGGAAATGTTTTAACCTATAGGGGTATTCTCTAGGTTTGCGAAACCCGTGCAGGTGCTCGGATTGCGCAGTGAATCCGGTTTTCCTATGGGAAACTTTGTAAACCGTGCAATCCGTACAACGTGTAAGGATTTTGGAATACCTAGAGAATATCCGCAATGTACTATTTCTATGGTATGTTTCCTTGGAAGGTTATTTAATGGCTTCATCCCTTTCTTATTCATTGTAGGTGTGTATGAAATTTTCATAATCTTAGTTATTGTAATTTTGCCTCACCTGATTTGCCGACGGATAATTGTAACCAAATTGCGCATAGGCTGCCATCGCTTACATCCAGCTATGCCCAGCTAAGCGGTTGCTGTGGTTTTCGCTACAGCCGCGTTGTGTCTACTTTCCTTACTGAATAGGTAATACACTGTTAACCAAAAGAGTTCGGCGACAGTTATTGGGGACTTTTTTCGGCTGTTATCAACAGCAGCGGCAGTGACCTGCGGTAACAGTGAGTGCGAATATTTAGAGGAAAGAAGTGTAAGTGGCCACAGGACATCGACGGCGAACGAGCGCACATAAGCGTAGGCGCACTCACGCACACACACACACGCACACGCACAACCGCGGTCAAACGAATGAGTAAACCAAGTGTACCAAGCGACAGGATGCGCTGCGGCCGAGCTGTACTCCCTTTTTTGGGGGGATGCTGCGGCTGGCTGGCTGTGCAAACGCACACACACCCACACACAGCGGCCACCCACACACTTGCCGGACGTGCCGCGTTGACGTCAGCGTCGCTGCCTTACCGAGTGAAAGCACTTTTTTGTTGTGCGGCGCAGAATTTTGCGTTGTTATTGTTATTACTGCTTCTTTTTTTGTTTGTGTGTGTTTTGGGTGGTGCCTTATGTGGCGATTCTCGTTCGTTGTTGTTGTTGGTGTGCCTTGGAAATTTGGTAAAACAAATTGTCAAGCATTTGTGTTAATGTCAGCGGGAAATGTTCTGAGCTCCAACCACTCTTTGGCAATTTTTGCGTGGAGATTTTTTCAATGGCTTTTCTTAAATGTCTGTGCGGTTTTTTGTTGGCTCACTTATTTGTGTTTGTTCTCTTTGACTTGTTTCCTGTGTTTCCGCTGTAGTCGGCTTTTTTCATAATTTCGTTTAACATATTTTTTTTTTTTTTACTTTTCTCTTGAGTCACAAGCGGGTTTGCGGGTG
>NW_023458566.1:15947128-15954394 GCF_013731165.1 Rhagoletis pomonella
CACCCGCAAACCCGCTTGTGACTCAAGAGAAAAGTAAAAAAAAAAAATATGTTAAACGAAATTATGAAAAAAGCCGACTACAGCGGAAACACAGGAAACAAGTCAAAGAGAACAAACACAAATAAGTGAGCCAACAAAAAACCGCACAGACATTTAAGAAAAGCCGTTGAAAAAATCTCCACGCAAAAATTGCCAAAGAGTGGTTGGAGCTCAGAACATTTCCCGCTGACATTAACACAAATGCTTGACAATTTGTTTTACCAAATTTCCAAGCTACACCAACAACAACAACGAACGAGAATCGCCACATAAGGCACCACCCAAAACACACACAAACAAAAAAAGAAGCAGTAATAACAATAACAACGCAAAATTCTGCGCCGCACAACAAAAAAGTGCTTTCACTCGGCAAGGCAGCGACGCTGACGTCAACGACGCACGTCCGGCAAGTGTGTGGGTGGCCGCTGTGTGTGTGTGTGCTTTTGCACAGCCCCCGCAGCGCATCCTGTCGCTTGGTACACTTGGTTTACTCATTCGTTTGACCGCGGTTGTGCGTGAGTGTGTGTGCGTGTGTGAGTGCGCCTACGCTTATGTGCGCTCGTTCGCCGTGGATGTCCTGTGGTCACTTACACTTTTTTCCTCTAAATATTCGCACTCACTGTTACCGCAGGTCACTGCCGCTGCTGTTGATAACAGCCGGAAAAAAAGTTCCCAATAACTGTCGCCGAACTGTTTTGGTTAACAGTGTATTACCTATTCAGTAAGGAAAGTAGACGCAACGCGGCTGTAGCGAAAACCACAGCAACCGCTTAGCTGGGCATAGCTGGAAGTAAGCGATGGCAGCCTATGCGCAATTTGGTTACAATTATCCGTCGGCAAATCAGGTGAGGCAAAATTACAATAACTAAGATGGTGAAAATTTCATACACAAACATTGAATAAGAAAGGGATGAAGCTATTAAATAACCTTCCAAGGAAACATACCATAGAAATAGTAGATACATTACGGGTATTCTCTAGGTATTCCAAAATCCTTATACGGTGTACGGGTTGCACGGTTTACAAAGTTTCCCATAGGAAAACCGGATTCACTGCGCAATCCGTGCACCGTGCAAGGGTTTCGCAAACCTAGAGAATACCCCTATAGGTTAAAACATTTCCGAGATCTATTTACATACATGTTCATACTTATTTTAAAAATGTTTGTACGAAACTTCGATATAGCGGCATAACCTTTAACTTTTTATCGCCGTTAAAACTTTTTTATTTAAGGTAAACTGAAACAGGCTATCTGATACCCTTCGAAGACGCTGTCGTGTTGGCAACGTTCCTATAATAACCTTTGAGGAAAGGTCAAACGAAATTAAGGGGATAAATATATAAAGTCGGTTTCACAGTCTCAGTCCCCAATAGAAAAATGGTGGCTACGATTCCGAGGACACCTGAAGAGAATTTAGAAAATAAAATTATCTTAATAGATAGTACAACTTCATTACCTTGTAGGGAATGTAGAAAAGGGTCTTGTAGATATTTTGAGGTTGACCATCCCACATCATTCAGTTTATAACCAAGATGAAAGGATTGGACTTCATTAGGCCTAATTAGATTTCTGTGGCGCGCCTTCGATGTAGAATGTGAGCAAAAATAGAAATATTTTTTTGAAGAGAGTTGCCACCTATTAAAAAATGTTGTTAAGATTATTTAATAAGATAAATGAAATAGATAAGTACAATATCGGTATCAATCGAAATCGTTTTGAAATTGCGTTACTTCTATACTACACGTAGAAAGGTTGCCACCTGCTTAAAAAATTAAATTCAACTTAAATAAGGTATACTGAGATGCATGTGTATTACAACATGGGTGTTAGACGAAAGAAAATTGTTTAGGTACATATTTAGCAAGAAATAAGTGAAGATTAAAAAAATTCCTGAAACTGTAAAGTTAATTTAAGAGTCGATTAATATAAAAGGAATGCATGTAATCAAAACAAATCCCTCATAAATATGTACAAGTTAAGATCTTAAACCTCTTACGTCCAACTTCCATACATGTATATGGTGAAACATATTTCAATTACTTAATTTCTTTAATTCAAATGGAATTTAATTTTTGAAACAGGTGGCAACCCTCCTACATGTAGTTAAGAAATCAGTCCTTTCAAAACCCATTCGATTGATTCCCATCTTTTAGTAATTTATTTAACTTTCAAAAATTTGAATCAAATTATTTAACAGGTGCCAACTCTTAAAACAAATAAACCTTTATTACATATCTAGATTTAAATGTACATATTTGGGGTATTCACAACGGTGTCGTAAGTGTCGTATTGTTGTATACCGTAAACTTTAAGCGCCTAAAAATATATTAAGGGGATTCGCAAAGTACCATCAAAGACACATTATGCATTTTCAGGGCTAAAAAATAGTTCGTTGTGGTTTAAAGTTCTCTAAACATTTATTAAAGCTTTTAAAGTTTACGACATAAAACAATACGACACCGTTGTAAATCCCTTAATTATTTTTATTTTCAACAAAATAAATTTGCATTTAAAATATATCAAGTCTAAACTACAGAACTCAAATTTTTTGTTTTAAGCAATTGCAAATGGAAAAATTGAAAGTTTATCTTTTTGTGTCGTCAGTTGTATGTATTTTGGACATTTTTTTTTTCGTGTAAAGCCTAAAACTGATGTTGCCCTGACTAAAATATTTGGGCGGTTTTGCTGCGTGTTACTCATTTTGTACAAAATTGGGACCGGAGCTTTCATAATAATTCAATAACCTTTCCAACAATACCAAGTACGTCTACATATATTTAGGACAACAAAATTTTTGATTTTTGCCCGCGTAGACTCACAAATGGACAACGGGGATTGGCACATGATCATATGCATATGGTGACAACCAATCTGGGTTCAAAGAATTTGCAGCAGATAAGTGCTAGATCAAGCTCCCAACCCCCTATAATTCTCAATACACGGATAAAGCTCCAATGTGGTGGTTTTGGTTAGGTCTGTTTAGACAGTTAAACTTCTATAAAATATACTGCAAAGACGCGGTGAATGGGAAGGTTAAAAAAAGTCTGGATCTACTCGCTGTCCTGGAAGTTGAAAGTAGAACGAATGCGTCCTCTCTTGCTTGTGTCATCTCATTGCCTACTTCGTATAATTAACGTGTCCCGCTACCCATACTATAAGTAGTTGAGCGGTCTGCTCAGTCTCCCCGTTCAGGCAGTCGCGCTGGTCATCTATAGTTTGGGAGTATTGGAGTTTCGCGTAAGGAAGGCAAATACTTTAAGAGCTGCTTTGCTGTTTGAATAAAGCTTCGCTCACATCAATAGCTTATAGCTGAGCTGATACGCCCACACTGTGTTTGTTCTCTCAGCACCTGTCAGCCCATCTATAAGCTGCTCGGGGCATTCAAGAAGATGTCGATAAATGTGAGTACGGTCCATGGGTGCTTGAAAGATGTTACAATATTTTTCAGGCGAAGCAATAACTTTGCCCATCTACCCATATAAGATGTACAGCGAACTGTTTAGCCATCGTCGTTATTCAGGTGGTTGTGGCGGTCAGCTACGGCTTGTGAGTTTCGTGGGAGGGATACAAATGTTTGGAAAGTCGATTTGTTGTTTGAATAAGATTTCGCACAGATAAAAGATTAAGCTATGAGCTCTCCGTTAGCGCGAGGCCATAATAAAAAAGTTGTTAAATATTAGCAGTTTGAATCGTGAGTTTTCTGCCACGAATCTCTTTTAATTTTAAAGACGCTACTCTGATGGAAGGAATCATTTTTGAACCCTAAGTGTTCTAAAAAGACATCGCATTTAACAGTTTAGGGCGGTCATGGTCACTGCCTTGGCCGCGGCCAAAGCTCTTTTAAGCTTTCTACACATTTTATAAAGCCGCGCGTAGAGTAAAAGCTCTCTCTGCCCATCGCTGGTTTAGGGGCATCGTTGTAGGACTCAAGATAATTCTAGAATACTATTCAAGTTCTGAAACTGCACAACAAGTAGCAGCTTATGAGGACTGGAAAGCTAATAAAAAAAGTAGCTGGTAGTTGACATTTCAGATTCTCGAAAAAGTGATTGCATTAGAAATCTGTAGCGTATTCTTTGGAGTATCTGCCTTTAGTGCTGAGATTTATTTTTCAAGTCGTCCTACAGAATTTAATGTGCAATGCTTCTCAAGGCAATACGGAATATGTAACAGCTAAAGTCGAATTCGGAAATTTGATCATGAATCAAAGGCCCTTCAGCTAAATACTTACAATAAGTTCTCTTTTATGTTCGAAATAGGCTGCGTAATAAATAAAAAAAAATTGTAGTGGAAACCGAGTTGTGGCTTAGAAACTATGAAATGAACTTCGCCAAATCTGATACGTAAGTACTAAAATTTAAACCTTAAAATTGGTGTATGCCAATAATTACTTGTACATTTAGTAAAACATCCGCTGTCTGCTCCTAAATATTTCCATCACAATTCAACTCGCTCATCCTACGACTGACTCAGCCAGTGGTTGCCAATAAAATTATTTCGTACTAAAAATATGTTGAAACCCCTAATTAGCTTAATGTTCTAAGCAGACAAGCCCATAACTTAACCTCTTGCTACGTCTACACCTCTCCTTCGCACCGAATGACCGACACAGAGAGAGCGAGTGCAAACGACCTAACAGCGCTCATGAAACGTGATTAAAATTTAAATCGACGCTAATTTTAGCTGCCGCTAATATTAAACGTGATTTTATTATAATTTTAAAATGGTTCGATAATTAGAGCAAAAGTTTATGAAATGGATAGTACTAGAAAATCCCGAATATTTAATGCAAAAGGCAGTGGGATGTGTAGAAAAAGTTGGGAAAAAAAGGAGTAAAATTCATAAAAGCGCCACCGGCATGAATATTCAGATAAAGCAGAAAACTGGCAGAGGAGGGGCGCACACAGAGGAGCCCCTGTGTGTGTGTGTGTGTGTGTAGGTGCGGTGGTTTTGGAACTATTGGCCGCAGGCTGGTTCTTCAGCTGACTGGGCTGCCGGTTGGCGAGTTGAGCGGTTGGTTGGTCGTCGCGCGTTAATGCAGCAAATTATGCAAGGAAATGTTTGCAACAATTTAGGACATTGCCACAAAAGCAACAATTTAGTAGCCAACAACAACAACAATAACGCTTATAATGAGCTTGTGGCTATGCTGGTCGAGCGACGCTTACACATCCATAATTACACTCGAATGGATGCACAAAGGAGTGGGGACATACATATGAACATGCATATTTATGTATGATTGCAGCACACACATACATACACACATACATATGCATGTACTTACGTACTTATACTCAAGCACCTATAAATATTTAGACGCTTTCTCAATTGCAGGGTCAAGCCGTGTTTCAGAGGGGGGCAATCGGTGGCATCACTAATACTATTTATGTAGCAAGTTTATCAAATTAGTAGAACACTGCTGCGTTTCGTTTACCTCTCGTTCCTCTTTGCCAACACTTCAACCTAGGGCCTAGGCACAACTTGAATGCCGACTTCCGCTGTTGCTTTCTTGAAGATAATTTACACTGCACTCAAAAGGGAATCGCATGCGCGTGTATGTACATATGTATGTGTGTATGTATGTATGGGTACGTGCACAGGTGTATCTACGTAGGTTTGCAAATATTCGCCAACGACAGGACTTCAGCGGCACTGCATTGCGTCTAAATTTTAAAGTTACATATACATACTTACGTAAGTGTGTGCTTGCAAAATAATACATACATACATACATACATATATACATACATAGACACGTTATCCCCATGTGTAGCGCTGTTTACATTTTAATAAATTAACTCGAATGGCTTCCCATTTATTATAATAAGCAAACTTGGGTTAAATTATTATAATTAAAGTAATGTATTGTATGTTCAAGATTAACGGTAATTATAATTATTAGGCATTGCGACTGAAGAGGAAAACTTAAATTTGCTTCATTGCTTTACGAATCTTCAGTTTGCTCTGGTATTAACATTCAACTGGGCGTTTCGACTTTAACAGCTGTAAGTTAACAGTGCAATGTGCAGAAAAACTCAGCGTAATTTTAAAATTTTCCAGAAAACGTAAAAAAATTGTTTCTTAGTTAAATGGAGGCGAGAGGTTTACTGTATTTTTTACAACAACTTAAACTTTGACTTCAGTTTGAGCTAGCAGATACATATGCATTAGGATTTTCCTTAACCCTTAACTACAGATGTTATAACAGACCACTGGTATTTTTTTTACCGATTACACTAAATTTAACAAATATGTGTGTAATAACTAGAAAATTAATATATTAAGTGCATTCTATAATTGTTTACAATTTCTAGATTTGGAGAAAGCGGTAAAATTATTCCGTTAAAAAAAAAAAATACCACTTTTATGAGAATATTACAGAATAATTTTTTTTTTTAATTTTGTAGAAAAACGATTATAAATAATATTTAAAAAGAAATTATTTTTATTAAATTATTTTATTCAGGCCATCTAGAGGTCATGCCAAGGTCACCCCCCAAGGTCGAATTCAGAAGAATATTTATTTGGTTTTCAATGAATTTTTCCGTACTTGAAACAAAGTGGAGTTTTCGGCCAACATTGTTATAGTACTAAGCGTCGAAAAGGTGCATTGACGTATAAGCTCGTAAGTTGTGGGCACTCGTGTAATTCGCAAAATTGAAACCAATTACATATATGTATAACGGTAAAGAATACTGGTTGTCTGTAGTTATGGATTAAAATATAAATTTTAAATTTTGTACTAGGCACCTTTACTTGTTTTACGCACAAAATAAAGACGTCCACTAAAATTTTAAAATTTGAAAAAGATTTTTAGGCGTCGCTACCAGGATTTGAAAAAATTGATTTTTTTTTGAAATTAGACAATTCGACAAAAATTCGATATCAACCATCTACAACTTAGCAAGTTTTTATTGATCAAAACAAGTGGTTGATGCCAGTTTAGTCACGAATAACACAATACCCGAAAACACAAATATGTATACCATTATCTCAAACAACTGTACAAAGAAAAATAAAAAAAAACGCGTTTGGAGTTTCGTGGTATTTTGTTTTCAAGATAATTATTTGTTAAACACTTATTTCGAAAATTTTAAACAAATGACAGCCTTTGGAGCTTATTATCGCATGATGAAGCCATTTCCGATGACTAGGAATTTATATGAATAATAATAATAATCAATTATATAAATAGGCAATCATGTTTCCTTTACACCCCTTTT
>NW_023458566.1:15954494-15957243 GCF_013731165.1 Rhagoletis pomonella
AAGATGAAGATGAAGATGAAGATGAAGATGAAGATGAAGATGAAGATGAACATGAACATGAACATGAACATGGACATGAACATGAACATGAACATGAACATGAACATGAAGATGAACATGAACATGAACATGAACATGAACATGAACATGAACTTGAACTTGAACATGAACATGAACTTGAACACGAACATGAACATGAAGGTGAAGATAAACATAAACATAAACACTAAAAGCGATAGAACAAAGATAGAGAGGAAGAAAGTGGTAGGGATAAAAAGAAAATACAACTGAAGGATGTGCAATGTTATATTGTGGTGTGTTATGCTACATATGTTATGTTATTTTATCTTATGTTATGGTATGTTATGTTATGCTAAGTACTAAGCTAACTCCACTTAACCCATTCCAACTAATGTTATTTAAGCTCAACTGAACTCACATAAACTATCCTTAATTTTAGCGGTTGAAGTTCAACCGCTGGGCGAACACTAGTAATAATAATAATAGATTGGCGGTTACACATATGTTAGTGTTTGGCCGAGCTTCTCCTCGAATACTTTTCAATAATATGTTAAGTTATCAGATTTAAATATTTTCAAACCCTGGTAGCGACCCAAAAAAATTATTTTAAAAATTTTAAACTTTCTCGGATATCTTTATTTTAGCTATTTAGGTAAAAATTTCGATGTTGATATTTTAAGGACACCCTATTATGTACATATGTGTCTAACATAAAAAAAAAAACAAATTTTGAATTAAAACACTTTAGAAGAAGGTGTGCGCATAATAGAAAACGATTACACTGTTCGGTAGTCGACTGGGAAAATAATGAAACCAACTTTTTCTGAAAGTCTGGATTATTCGTCGGTGGGTGAGTGGAAGATCGACCTATCTCGGCAGGCGGTTAGAAAACGCGCTATCTTAGAAAACTTTTCAGAATTTGGTTGAAGAATGCCCTATTTCAGAATTCGGTTCAAAGACGCCATAACTCAACATATTTTCAATATATTTCAGTTGAGATAGGGCGTTTTTAAACCAAATTCTGAAATGGGGTGCTCTTGAAACGTTTTCTGAGATAGGGTGTTTTCGAACTGGTTGCCGAGGTATCGACCTATCTCTTTCCACTCAGCCGCCGATATAGAAAAGTAATTTGTCCGTTTTCCCAGGTTGGCGATTTTTCAATTTTTATTTATTTTTTCATTGAAATTGGTGGTCGCACATACTTGTGCAAATTAATACGGTTGACAAACGGGCTCGCTTATTTGCATAAACAGCCTTTATTTGTTTTAACTCATGCATTTTTCTCTTTCAAATGCGCATAAGCCGAACAAATGTACGAAATTTTTGGGAATTAACTCGGATCCGGGGAATTTTCGATGACAACACTGGTAAAAACGGCCAGCTGTTGTCTTTTGTACAAGTAAGCCCGCAAAGCATGCGAGTTTGGCGTCCGCGGTAGCCGAGTGGTGAGAGTTGCGTACTATAAGCCTCTAGTTGCCAGGTTCGATCCTCGGTTGGAGCGATTGCGAAAAAATTTGTTTGTTTTTATTAGTTATTTTATTTTTTTATTTTATTTGATTTATATATTTAATTTTACTTTATTTTATTATCATTTGCTTTATTTTATATCACATTTATTATTTTACTATTAGTTAATTTTAATTTTTAGACTTGATTTTTATTAAAAAGTCAACAACAAACAATTGAAATCAACGTTAAAATAATATAGAACTTATAAAAAATGAATAAAAACGAAATAAATGAAAATTCTGCTGGCCGTAGGACTCGAATCCACGACCCTGCGGCTCGTTAATCCGCAATACTGTCGTCTGTCAGGACAAAATTATTATGCGCATTTGTGTGCTAGTTTATCTGCATAAGCATGCCCAGTCTGTCTCGCGTTTAATGCTCTCAAATAAATTTGATACACAATACACTAAAAAATGCTAACTTTCTAAACATATTTGCAGGCATTTGTTCTGGCAGTAAATTTCAATAAAATATATAATATAAAATAAAAAATGCCAATACATAATGCAATGTATGTATAACTTATCCACCCACCCGGTAGTATTTGAATAATTTTTACGTACGCAGTTTATATGCAAATATGCACGCACACCTTCTTGAAGTGCAGAAAGCCAACAAAGTAGTGCATACAAAGAGTCGTTCTTCAGCCAACGATTCATGTCTAACGATATTTTTTGTAAAGGGATTTTATGCAAAATATTCTATGAATATAAAAATCGCCTACTAGACATACGTAAAGGAACGTACCAGTCAGAAAATAGAAAACTAGGTTAGCTTGAATACTGGAAAATGATTTTCAAAGAGGACTATTATCATTTGCAGCTCATTTAAAGTGCTCGACTAGAGACACTTAGCTTCACTTGATTGGGGCTAGTACTGTCCCAATAAGAAATGGCACTAGTATTGTCCATAGTTAGTTTCTTTGCAGCTGGGTTAGTTTATACATAAATGTTTGTGTTTCTTCCGAATACTTTTCCATATGTGAACATATATACACACAAACCTATTTATGAATGTACATATGTATGCACACACTTACTTACCGCCCTTTGTATGTACGTGTCCATGTATCGATGGATATGAATTTTTATGAGGTGTCCTTATTATCCGCAACCATGCCGAAGACAATAATGCGTTGCAAAAATGCACATTGATTGCATGAATGAATGAACGAATGCGAATGCAGCGAGCAAAAAACATAGCAGACAGAAACAAAAAA
>NW_023458566.1:15957343-15977813 GCF_013731165.1 Rhagoletis pomonella
CATAAAAGCGCCACCGGCATGAATATTCAGATAAAGCAGAAAACTGGAAGAGGAGGGGGGGCGCAGACAGAGGAGCCCCTCTGTGTGTGTGTGTGTGTGTGTAGGTGCGCTGGTGTTGGAACTATTGGCCGCAGGCTGGTTCTTCAGCCGAATGGACAGCCGGTTGGCGAGTTGAGCGGTTGGTTGGTCGTCGCGCGTTAATGCAGCAAATTATGCAAGGAAATGTTTGCAACAATTTAGGACATTGCCACAAAAGCAACAATTTAGTAGCCAACAACAACAACAATAACGCTTATAATGAGCTTGTGGCTATGCTGGTCGAGCGACGCTTACACAACCATAATTACACTCGAATGGATGCACAAAGGAGTGGGAACATACATATGAACATACATATTTATGTATGATTACAGCACATACATACATACATACATACATATGCATGTACATACGTATTTATACTCAAGCACCTATAAATATTTAGTCACTTTCTCAATTGCATGGTCAAGCCGGGGGATCGGTGGCATCACTAATACTATTTATGTAGCAAGTTTATCAAATTAGTAGAACACTGCTGCGTTTCGTTTACCTCTCGTTCCTCTTTGCCAACACTTCAACCTAGGGTCTAGGCACAACTTGAATGCCGACTTCCGCTGTTGCTTTCTTGAAGATAATTTACACTGCACTCAAAAGGGAATCGCATGCGCGTGTATGTACTTATGTATGTATGTATGTATGTATGGGTACGTGCACAGGTGTATCTGCGTAGGTTTGCAAATATTCGCCAACGACAGGACTTCAGCGGCACTGCATTGCGTCTAAATTTTCAAGTTACATATCCATACTTACACATGTGAGTGTGTGCTTGTACAATAATACATACATACATACATACATACACACGTTATCCCCATGTGTAGCGAGCGCTGTTTACATTTTAATAAATTAACTCGAATGGCTTCCCATTTATTATAATAAGCAAACTTGGGTTAAATTATTATAATTAAAGTAATGTATTGTATGTTCAAGATTAACGGTAATTATAATTATTAGGCATTGCGACTGAAGAGGAAAACTTAAATTTGCTTCATTGCTTTACAAATCTTCAGTTTGCTCTGGTATTAAGAGTCAACCGGGTGTTTCGACTTTAACAGCTGTAAGTTAATAGTGCAATGTGAAGAAAAACTCAGCGTAATTTTAAAATTTGCCAGAAAATGTAAAAAAAAATTGTTTTTTAGTTAAATGGAGGCGAGCAGTTTACTGTATTTTTTACAACAACTTACACCAAGCTATGACTTCAGTTTGAGCTAGCAGATACATATGCATTAGGATTTTCCGTAAACCCTTAACTACAGATGTTTTAACAGACTACCGGTTTTTTTTAAGGAATATACTAAATTTAAAAAATATGTGTACAATAATTGGAAAGTTAATATATTACGTGCATTTTATAATTGTTTACAGTTTCTAGATTTGGTGAACAGTAAAATTATTCAGTTTAATAAAACAATACCACTCTTATGAGAAGTACATATATATTACACAATACTTTTAACACATTTTTTTTAAATTTGTATAAAATCGATTATAAATAATATTTAATTACATTAATTAGACAGGTGTATAAAACAAATTTTCTGCATATTGAACCAAACCTCTATAACCCTATGTTCGACACTATTAGTTAATTAAAACTTTTAGACTTGATTTTTATTAAAAAGTCAACAACAACTAACTGAAATTAACGTTAAAATAATATAGAACTTATCAAAAAAAAAAGAATAAAACCGAAATAAATGAAAATTCTACTGGTCGTGGGACTCGAACCCACGACCCTGCGGCTCGTTAATCCGCAATACTGCCGTCTGTCAGGGCAAAATTATTATGCGCATTTGTGTGCTAGTTTATCTGCATAAGCATGCCCGTCTACCTCACGTTTATTGCTCTCAAATAAATTTGATACACAATACACTAAAAAATGCAAACTTTCTAAACATATTTGCAGGCATTTCATCTGGCAGAAAATTTCAATAAAATAAATAATATAAAATAAAAAATGCCAATACATAATGTAATGTATGCATAACTTATCCACCCACCCGGTAGTATTTGAATAATTTTTACGTACGTAGTTCATATGCAAATATGCACTCACACCTTCTTGAAGTGCAGAAATTGAACACAGTAGTGCATACCAAAGAGTCGCTCTTCGGCCAACGATTCATGTCTAACGATATTCTTTGTACAGGGATTTTATGCAAAATATTCTATGAATATAAAAATCTCCTACTAGACATACTACGTAAAGAAAAATACCAGTCAGAAAAAGAAGACTAGGTTAGCTTGAAATACTGGAAAATAATTTTCAAAGAGGACTATTATAATTTATTTATTAACTTTTATACTGACTGCAGCTCATTTAAAGTGCTCGACTAGAGATACTTAGCTTCACTTGATTGGGGCTAGTACTGTCCCAATAAGAAATGGCACTAGTATTGTCCATAGATAGTTTCTTTGCAGCTGGGTTAGCATATAAATGTTTGTATTTCTGAATGTACATATGTATGCACACACTTACTTACCGCCCTTTGTATGTACGTGTCCATGTATCGGTGGATATGAATTTTTATGAGGTGTCCTTATTATCCGCAACCATGCCGAAGACAATGCGTTGCAAAAATGCACATTGATTGCATGAATGAATGAACGAATGCGAATGCAGCGAGCAAAAAACCAAGCAGACAGAAACAAAAACTGGTGAAAAAATAAAAAATAAAAAAATTGAAAATTGCCTACAGAAGCTGTGTAGGGCAGCGATATACATAGGCAGTAGGCAGCAGACAGCAAGAGGCATTGCAGAAATTTTTCAGTTCCACATTCCATAATTGATTTATGAATTTTTAATGTGCGTATGCGCGCTGAAAACACAATAGCAGCAACAAAAAAGACTCCTGCACACGTTGCGCTTGGAACAATGCAAAAACTTTTGTTAAGAAGACAGCGGCAACAGAAGTAGCAGCAGACAATAAAAACAATTACATATTGTCATTCAGCAGCAGTCGCCGCCAGTGAGCGTGCGCATTGATGCTACCAAATTGTTTGTAGATTTTTTTTTATTTTCCGTTTGAGCCAGTTTACCTAAATTGTGTGAATATTAATGTAAGTGAGTAACTGCGTGGAGGCGAGCCACTTCCAGTTGCAGTTGCTGGAGTAAGTATTTAGGAGTAGCGACAACAGCAGCCAAAATAGCGCCACTCAACTTTTTTTTCACGCACATAAATAAATATGTATGTAGGTAGGTACATATGTATGTATGTATGTGAGTATGTGTGGCGCAGACAACTAATATTGTGGCCGTTGTTTTTTGGTTTTGTGGTGGTTTTTTGGAGCAGACCAAGAAGAAAACTGCCTACCTTACATTCATATTTTGACCGCAGCTACTGTTGCGCTCCGATCTGTTGCTTTTGTTGAGCCTTCAAAAAAAATAAGCAAACACAAAAGGGCTTTCAACTTAAAGAAATCAACAACAATGCGGCAAATAAATAAATACTAGTAGCATCGCCGTGTGCAACAAACTTTATTGCGTTTTGAAAGGCAACATTTTTTCCCTTATATCTATAATTTATTGCCAGTAGTTGAGGCCTTGCCGCTTGCTCGCTCTTTGTAGTTGAAGCGTTGGCGTTGTTGTTGGCCAATAAATTTATATCTATGCAATAAAAATTTCGCTCAACGCTTTCGCGAGCGTGTCTTTAGATAAATACAAAATACATAAATCATAAAAATCATAAAATTATTAACTGTAAATTGACAGCGGCGACTACGAAAGCAGCCAGCGTTCTGCAGAATGCGATCTCGAAGAGCGTGGTGCGTGGTCAGATTTTTTATGAGCAACATTTTGGCTACCGGAAGGTTAAAATTTAGCGCCTGTGTTAATATTTTACGGCATGTAAAGAGTTCAACATCACTGATGTAGTAATGTTCCAGTGTCGCCATAGGGTTAACCGTGCTGTCACTGTGAAATGTTAACTAGCAGTGCTGTAACCGATTTAGCAGTGCTGTTACAGCGCTGTAACCCATCTGTAAAATTACAGTATTCGAATACAACTGCGAATACTCGGTGTGTATAGTAACTTTTCCAGTAAAAAATATCGTGGGCATTCTTAATCGAATATATTCTATATCTTTGGCAGAAAAAACGCAATTTTCATAAAATCCATTCCCTGCTAATTACATTTATCTTAGATTATTTTTCGTCATATATTCATCCATAGAATGCCATAGGTCCACAAAAAAACCTACTTCAGAAAAATTCAAAACGGGCGTTCAAAAATTCAAATAGGGCATATTTAGATCGCCGAGTCCGGATATGCCCCCCGTTTTTTCAGATTGGCCCCCATTTACGAATAATTGTGAATTTTGTAGAGCTTTCAGTTGCAAAAATTTTGATGTTTTCTTAAATTAAATTAAATAAATAACTTAAAAGTATAAAAAAGTGTCATATACCTTCCAAACATCATCCACACTGAAATTTGAGAACATATAATTCAGTAAATCTCGGTACTCAGCTCCGAAGATAGCATTTTAGTATGGAGCGCACTTCTCCGCATTCGTTTTCTTGTATTTTTAAGTAATTTTTACTGACCAGAAACCAGTAGGAAGAAAATAGTGGCGCACTGAGTTTTTTCACCACATCTTTGGCAAATAATATTCGACTAAATCAACAAATTTTTAATTATGCCAGCATCGACTTTCCCTATAATTAGCCGTTAAACATTTCTGCTTGGAATCCCTTTTGAAGGATCTTAAACTTGGACTTTAAAAAGCGGAGAAAACCGACTTAGGCGAACAGTTTTATAACAAGTTTGTAGTCGTGGATCCAAATTATATCCCTATAATAGAATATTGCCCGGCGATAACCGACACGAAAACAAAATGACTGTTATTTATTTGAATTTTTTGCTAAAAATAGATATCCCATAGCCCCCATTTCAAATAATTAAAAAAAAATATATGAATTATAGTACATGCTTTCTATTTGTATATCTACTAGTTTTACTTTAAGATTGATTCATAAAACACATAATAACGAGAGAAACAAATGCAGTTTTTGGTAGCGCAGAAAAAAAATATCACATAAAGGCTATGTTCTATTTGACGTAGTCAAAAATCCTGCCAACTGTTTAAAGATAATTTTATCAAAGTTGATAAATCTGAATTTTGATTGGTTTTATTATACAAATACTCCTGTGTGCCACGTGAAGTTCTTGGTAACTGCGACGACTATTCGTTTCTATTGATTCACAAACTTTTCGGCATTCTTGCCACACTTCAGCTAGTAACGCTTCTTCAGAAATGAGTTTTCAACCCTCAAACCCTGCGAGGCTGACAGAAAATGTTTGGGTGTAAAGAAATTAAAAGACTATAAAAAGGCATGCCCACAAATTTTCTAAAAAATCTGATTAAAAAATTTAAAATTTTAATAGCAAATTTTTGAAATTGCTTGAATTTTCTCGAATTTCGCTTTTATTGACAAATTTAACATGGCAAAATTTCGTTGATTTCAGCATTATTTGTTATGACTTATGCTTTATATAAAATTTTTTTTGTTCAAAATTTTAAAATCGCTAACATGGAAAGCCCGAAAATGACGCTGTTTGAAAAAATGATGTTACTTTTTTCTTTGTGTAGTTGATTTAAACTTCTTTGACAAGTGGACCCGAATCGCCAATATCGATTACCACATTGATAATGATACCTATATAAGTTTAACGACAACAAAAACTCTAAACAATAATACTTACTAATATCGATAATGCAATGTATGGCCGATAGGTACACCGATAAAGATACGATCGTGACAAAACTAATAACAATTGATAGCGATAACAATACTGTTATCGATGTCGATAATAATCGATAACTTTTATGTCGATGCCGTTAACAAAGATGATCACCAATGATTTAGAGATACATTTAACGTATTCGGTGACAATGACAATACCATCGTCGACAACGAAAACAACAACAATAATTTTATCGCCAACTATAACGATCGATTTAGTGCATAATATGACGATATCGAAAATGGGAACTACATATGTATTTATACCGATACCGATAGATACCGATGATCATAACGATAACGATAAATGAAAATAAAATTTTTTATCTAACTGAAACTAAAACAAAAAGAAAATTAATTAGCAAACGCTTTTTCGCAATTAATATTCGAACTCTACTACCTAGCAGAAATTTCTTAAAGTTTTTTTTTTTAGTACAGCAAGCTATAACATTTTTTTTGTATTGTTTTACGATTTTTTTTTTAGTTAGTTTCTTTTCATTGTTGATGACCGCTTTTACTTTTCGCGTTTTGTTTCAGCCGCTGTTCCTTTGTTGTTGCAATTGTTGCAGTTGTTATTTTTACCTCGTTATAAACTTAACCAGATCCTAATTGCACATACATACATATGTATTTGTGCTATGTTCGTTATGTTCATTTTAATATTCTCGCATTTGCAATTCGCGTGTCTCCCCATTTTGTTTTGGCGTGTTTTACGATTGACTCCATTTGGGGCTTTCCTTTCCTCGCCTGCATTTTGCCTTTACATACATACACACATATTTCTTGTCGTTTTCTCCGCGCCTCACCTCTTTTTTTGTGGGAGAATCTCCGTTTCAATTGTAATAACTGGCTGTTTTAATATTTGCACATTATTTCCGTTTATGGTCGCTGCTTTGATCTTTTTTCGCTTCGCATCTTCGACCAGCTGCCAGCGTGATTTTTCGCCGGAAAGTTCCATCCCATACTACTATATACATATGTATGTATGTACAACCGCTTCAAGCTCGTCTGTGCATATCCGCTTGATTGGCAAATAAATGCGGAATGAACATGAGGGAGTGACCGGAGGTACATATGTATGTAAGTACATGTATTGATCCATATGTAAATACATACATACATATACATATATGTACCTTACATAAATATGTACCTAATTGCAGAAAGCGAATATGGCAAATATTTGTGCGGGAAAAGTTTTTTTTTTAATTTTGCTTGCATGGCGTGAAGTTACATTTTAAGTTTTACTTCCGCTGAGCGTTTTCGCTTAATTTTTGATTGATTTTGAAATGAAGAAATGCATAACTATTTCTTATTTAACTGGCTAAAATGTGTTGAAAGCTATTTTATGATATTTTGGTGGAAAGACGATCAGTGTTAGAATAAGTTTAAGGGACCCTAGACAGTTGCGAACAGTTTTTATGCAGATGCCACCAGCTACACTCAAAAACGTTCCGAGCAATTTCATAGCAGCCATACTTGCTTACCAGGCTTTATTTCACAAAAGCATAATCTAAATAGGTATTTAAGTTTTTGGGCCAAAGGTAGCGTTTATACAGCGGTTTGAATAAAGCTTTAACAGGTTGATGTGCTTATGAAGTGGCCAACTGTGGCTTAAAACTTAGTTGCGCACTGGCTTAGTATGGAGAAAGAAATGTCAGCCATGACAAAGGTAGTACGCGACCAGAGTTCTTTTTTGTTTCTTCTTAGATTTTTCCGCTAGGTAAAATTCGGCAGTGGTGGATTTTGGACTATCTTTAAGCATTTAACAGCTTCAATGCTTAAGCACAAATTCGCAGGCGTATTGATGCAGCTTAAAGTATCGATTGTTCAATTACTATAAAATTGTCGATATATTACATTTACGCTACACAGAGAAGCCTAAGTGGCAGGCCTGAGTATCAACTTTAAAAAGACCAAGGTTCTAAGTATGCCAGCGAAGTCTTGTGGTGACGCGCTGATATCTGATGAAATTCCTGAGACTGCGAGTTGCCCCAGTGGCGGCACTAACTAAGACATTGACCGCCGAATTAATTTGAGTTCCAATTTAAGGATCAGACTTTCCAGATCTAATGTGCTCTTGATACTGCTGTATGACAGTTCCACCTGGAAAGTCTTTACTGCAATAACCAGGCGCCTGCAAGTTTTCGTAACAAATGTCTTAGAATGATACTCCAAACGTACGAATCGTGGAAAAGAACAGTCGACCGAGAGGCAAAGCAACTGGGGTTAAGATGGAAGGAGCTCAAAGCGGTTGCTTTAAATAGAATCAGAAGGCATGCCGGTGTAGTAGATACTATGTGTCCTGCTTTGTATTAACGGAAACGAAGAAGATATTTTCAGATTGTCTATGTGGACGATAATAAAATTTTAGTGAGGGCTAAATTTCTGAACTTGGTTACTAAGTAAGTGACCTGCGAACGGTGAGCAGTAGATTTTAGTTAGACGGGACTCGCCTTATTCAGTAGGTATCAGGATTGAGAGAATACAAAGGTTGCGCCGATCTCGGACCGCTATTCCTCTCTTAACGAATTTGACAGAATCGTCGTTTGCATGACGTCACACTGGTGCAACTTGTTTACGTTTTCCTTGCAAGCAACATTTTTTCTTCTTCTTCCATTCTTGCTCACGTTTTGGCATTTCTCTCTCGCAATTGCACCAGTGCGACGTCACACAAAAGTTATTCTCAAAAATCCTCTCTGATCGGCGCAATCTTGTATTCCATCATTCTTGAGTAGGTATAATAATGCTCCATGCGACTCTTCCCTCAATTGGAGGCGTTCGTATGGCGCTTTCTGTAGGATTCTAGTACACAAGATTTTATTCCAGACAGGAAGCTGTCGGCGATGAGGGAACTAGTAAGGCATAAGTGGCTCTCTATTGCTGCAGAGGGGCATTTGGTAAAAGATGGGGCCTTTCCTAAGATTACTTTCGGGCTGTACGAAACCATAGCTAGGTCCATACTTTATTATGAAGTCAGAGAGCTGGGGCGGGTATAGCCCTTAGTTATTTCACAGGGCGCTTAGGATTACTATATTCTGACTTTTAACGTCATAGAGTCCGTCGACATCGTAAATAAGGCTGCTGCAATAAGGTCTGCGGTGTGACATAATCGAAAATGGCTGCTTAAATGAGTCAGGATTTGAACACTCTAGTATTTGTGGAGTCTTCGCTGTTATCCCTCATAACAAGGCATACACATCAATTACATCAATTATCTCTTTCTCTACTCACATCATCTCTAGGTAAGTGTAGTCGGAAAAAAGCAGCGGTGAACTTCTAAACAGATGGGTCGCATGATTGAGAGAATACAAAGGTTGCGCCGATCTCGGACCGCTATTCCTCTCTTAACGAATTTGACAGAATCGTTGTTTGCATTACGTCACACTTGTGCAACTTGTTTACGTTTTCCATGCCAAATTTTTTCTTCTTCTTCCATTCTTGCTCACGTTTTGGCATTTCTCTCTCGCAATTGCACCAGTGTGACGTCACACAAAAGTTATTCTCAAAAATCCTCTCTGATCGGCGCAATCTTGTATTCTATCATTCTTGGATGGGTCGGAGGTTTTTGGAAGAGTCAGTTGAGTAGCCTTTCGCAGAGAGCCTTCCATTAATTTTAAATATGGATTTCTAGATCTCGTTAGTGTTTTCCAGGAAGAGGTAGCTAACGTTAAGGAAGCCGCCTCTCTCTGATGGCTCATGGTGAGCTAAAAGCTAGTAGAGAATGCCTAATCTCTCTCTCAGTTGCGTCTGATTATTTTATAGTCTGACTTAGATAGATGCGAGACTATAGTGATAATGCTTTGCGGATGAGCTGGCCAGAAAAGGCTCCGTCGAATCGATCTCACCGAGTAAAACGAGAGTGAGAATGACTTTGAGCACTTGCGGACTGCTCTTCGACAGATGGACTTCATGTGAGCACTTTTGCAATTGCAAGATCATTCTTACTCTCTCAAAACCAATTTTTACGCGCTCACAAAGCCGTAGCTCTCATTCTCGGAGGTGCGTTCTAGCAGGGCATTGCACAATTGAGGCAAAAGCAGTTGGGCTAAGTGTTCGGAATTTCGACTATAATTTTGAACATCCATTAGTTGGTTTGAAGTATACATATGTACATAAAATGGTATATGCAACATAAACGCCCATCAGTCTATAATATCAAAGTCAAAAGTGTTCATAAACGATCCCATCTACCACTGATGACCACTTCTCAAACACTTGTTATCTTTATTTATATACCAATTTCGATGCAATTGTTATGTTGTTGTTGCTTACTTGCTTTCTGCTGCAATCAAAATCATAGCAATAAAAATTAAATGCTCCTAAATTGTGCAAAACACTGCCAACACCTCGAGACGAGCATTCAGACAATAATTTATAAATCAAAGCACTGATTGTGCGGTGCTGCGATGCCCGAGGAAAGGAAAGGTGTTGAGCTGAGTGTAGACAAAAGAATTGCCAGTGCTTCTCTAACCACACACATACCAGTACACATATGTATGTAAGTATGAATAAGCTGCGCATAACTATCTCTAAGTGTCTGCTCATATCCTATCTACAGTAATTTTTTCGATAAATTCCGGAAGAATTTGAAACCGGAATGAAAGCAACAGCCAAGCACTACACATAACACCACACCTTGCAACGCCGTTGGCAGTCTGTCCGCTTTATAGTCGTGTGTGTGTGTGTGTGTGTGTGTGGCTTAGTGCAGTGTGGATTTGCAGCGAGCACAGCAATGGCAATGCGATATGTGGAGCATTTGGTAGCATTTTTCGGCATAAGAATGGTTGCAGTTGCAGCGAGGCGGCGCAGCTGGGGCCAGAGGGTTTTTGCGTTGAGCTGGTTGTACCGTCGTCGTTGTCGTCGTCGTCGTCGTCGTTAAAAGCGTCGAGCGTTCATTGCGAACAAAGTGTAGAGGATCATTAAAAATAAACTGTCTTGCGTGCTGATAATAAGCGTGCAACACAACAACCAACTCAAGTCAAGTCGAGGCAAGTCGAGGCAGACGCTCGAGTGGACAGACCGCAGTTGAAGACAAGCTACAGATACTGCGGTGTTCTGGAGGAAAGGAATTGTGTGCCGAATGCGAATGCCGGACCTCCAGCACATACACACATACATGCATACATTCACAGCGGTGGACCCTTTGCTGCAAGCAGCTTTTATGCAGTTTTTATCTGTCGCAGCTAAGCAAAAAAGTACAATATTGGATACGCTGAAGCAGGCTCACTACTCACTTACAGTGACTCAAATAAATTACCACGTGTTGATTTTCTTCAAATATTCGTAATGTTTTTCGAGCTAAATTTTTTCTGTTATTTTTATATAAAAATATCGTCTAAGCTTTAACGAAAACCGTGTAAATCACAGTTTTAAATCTATACAAAAAAAAAATTTCATAGAAATTTCAACTTTTTATTCTGAATTTTTTTTTAAATTTTGCACTTTTTATGTAAATATACATTTCTTATGAAAGAAAACGCGGGAGGCCGTCTGCAACAAATTTTCAAATTAAAAAACTCGAAAAAGTAGCCAAAACAAAATTCTCAAAAACCAACACGATTTTTTAGGCGTTTGAAACTTGCACTTTATTAGACTAAAATTGTGTGGGCTATAAAACTTTATACCCAAATATTTTCTAAAAATTCAGAATAAAAAGTTGAAATTTTTATGAAAATTTGTTGAATTTTCTAAAATTTTGTACAAAGTTTGAAACTGTGACTTACACGGTTTTGGTTAAAACTTAGACGATATTTTTATATTAAAATAACAAAAAAAAATCTGCTAGAAAAATATTACCAATATTAAAAAAAAAAAAACAAAACGTGGTCATTTGTTTGAGTCACTGTATGTACATATGTGTGTGCTTGTCAGCAGTGGACATTCATTCTGAATTCATTAGATTTCATTCATGAAAATGTTTTTATTATGCGAACGTTTTTGACTGAAATTTACGCTGGCCGCTGGCCGCTGTACCGCAATCTGCATGCATGCATACATACGTCCGCGCAGATATGTGTGTGTGTGTGTGTGTGTGTTTACGCGTGCATGTTTGCGCTTAATGGCCTCCACTAACTGCGAATTATGAATGTGATTAGATACTGGCTGTCCAATTGAGTGTTGGCGCTTCGTTTGCTCGATTCGACGATGGAGTCATCTGGAGGTGTTGAGAAGCAGTTTCGACACAGCACCAAATTACCATTATTATAGATTTTGCATTGCAGACCGACCCATCTCGCCGCGCACCGTAAGCCAATCAATGCCAATGCCACCCGCTCCACGCGCCAAGGACTCGATGTTGAACTTTTTTTTTTTTGGTTTAGGAAATTGAGTTTTGACCATAAACGTAAATAATGCATTGTGTTCGTGTGCAGTTAAGTACATACATACATACATACATACATACATTTATACTTATGTACTTTGGCTAGCTGGAGCACATGTAGTTGCATTGGGCGTTGCGTTGTTGTGCGGTAGCTGTGCCTTTAGGCAATTTCGTCGCTCAATTTTTTTTTTTTTATGTCTGCAATATCCGTTTGCGCCTTCGCGTGCAATTGCATACAGATTTGCTACTAGATGATTATGGTTATGGCAGTTGATGTTTGTTTAGCGCAACGTTTACTTATCAGGTTGCAAATTTGCGTTTGTTGGAAGCATAATTTCGTTATGCGATGAGCGGAGGTTATTAGAATATTTTGAGGTTTGAGTATATGAAGGAATGCGAATGTTGTTGTGAGGTTTTCAAATGCCAGTTTTACTGCTACTAGTGTTAGTGTTTTTTTTTTAAATTTCGATGTGATTAATTTGTAATTTAATATGAAATTCTTCAAAAATAATGCTCAAAGATTTTGCTTGTTGTTAGAGAAATGAAGATAAATAAAGGTAATTTACTAATTAAGATTTTCGACAAATCCATTTTCTTTAATTGCTTGAATAGTCCTGCTTAGGTAATAAATGCTCTCTTAAACTTTTGAAATTCCAATTTGAAACCAATAAACTACAGACCTACGTCCTCATATCGCTCGCTGGCAGCTCTTGGGCAAATACACAGAAGCGTTGTTGGCGACATTGAAGTCTATTTACCGGCTGATACTAAACTACGCTGCGCCTATTTGAAAGAAAGTTTAAGACATGTCATGATTACCTAATGCATAACGAGGCCTCAAGATTCCCCATGAAGCATTACAATTTCATGCTCAGAGAGCAAATTCTGCTCGGTTGTTGCCATTAACCAAAACGGTATATCTTCAAACTCATAAACTAGATCCAGATCTACGAGTACATCGCATAACCATTGGACCAACTATCAACGACATTCACTGAGAGCAAATCACCATCTTTACAAATTCTCGACTCGTCAACGCAGTCATCGGAGTTCAACAACCACCCACCGCAAAGGTAAAGCTTTACCTGCTATGCGAGACTTTCAGAACTCTTGCGCAACTTAGATCTGGATACTAAAGCAGATCTAACTCTTACCTTTCCCGAGTCGATCTGGACATACCCAACACATGTCCGACTTGTGAACATACCCCACATTTTCATTGGCACCCTTAAACCCACTCAGCTAAACCTTCTCTCTTTATTCGATCCCAAATAAACAGGTATTTCTTGAGTCTACTAACTAGACTAACCAATTTAAATAGAATTTAGGAGTGTTGCTACAACAGCAACGAGCATTTTGGCCCTCACCCATCTCATCTCTGTCAAGGGGAAATTCATCGTTAATGTCCAGAGAAGTAGTAGAGTTCGCCTGAATTCCGGTTCTCAACTATGTTGCCACTCTATCTATAAGTATTTGCCTTCTAAAATCCTGGAGTAAAAATTCTCCTCCAGGCATTTGCCATCAATGTCTAGTAAGGCCCCACCATATTACTATGGGTAGCTGGCGCATACTCGAGGTCATTTCAGGCGGTATGGTTTTTTACATGGCGGGTCCCAAACCCTGCGCAAAACCATATTGTGTTGCAGTTTTGATTGAGACGCTCTCTTACCAATGCATATCCTGTTGGAAAGACGCTACAGTAGAAACTTGTGTAAATGAAACTTGTTACTGAAGATGGCATAGCACCGAGGATGGATGGTCTTCAAACTATTTACGAAATAAATCGAACATGTCCGAGTGGCTCCAACGAAGTTACTTCTTTTTCTGCCTGACGTAGAGCTTCACAGGGGTTGGTTAGCGCATCATGCACATAGATTACACCGGGACACAAAAAAACAAGTTAGAGTGCGAAGACTGGCACATGGTAGGTAAAGACCTTTAGGTGGCCCTACCGCGGGATGGATTCTTTACCCCCTGGAGGGAATTGCAGTTTGAGTAATTGATTTGTCAGTGAATTCATTGTTTTTTTTTGCACCTAAACTGAAATTTTGGTTATTCTTACCACTGATTCAGATTGGGTGACTCTTCATACATGGAATATTGACTATATTTGAAAAATTTGAAATGATTGATTCAAAATGGCGGATTAAAAATTGTGAATACTTTTTCTTAAATTGATCAGATATATAAAGAACCGTAAAGAACCAATCCAGAGGTAGGACCACCTAGAGGTCTTTAGATACTACACAAGGAAGAGAACCTGCCTTGTGGAAGCCTTCGCAATCGAACTTTTTTTTGTGTGGCTGTGTTATTTACGTTGACTGGAGTGTACTAATGAGGACTCAAGAAGGTATTGAATACCTATTCTTTTATATATGTAGACGAGAAACTTTCATTAGATTCCCAAAAACCTCACTTGTTTAGGTACCTCCTGAGTAGATTTGCTCATGAGTTTCCGAATTTAAACATCCTTATTAAATTTTCTCGACTCTGTGAGGGTTTTTTTTCCTATAACTCGTCATATATTTACCTTACTGAATTTTTGCTATAAAACATGAAAAAGTTTCTCGTCCTTACTTTTGATGGAAAATTTAATTTCTTAAATTTTTCTTCAAAATCTTTTATGTACATATTTATCACACACACATTTTGTATTCAGCACTTTTAACACCCTTCTGGTCTTTAACATTCCCTGGTAGTTAATAAATGTTACGCGCCTCCGTTCACGAACCATTCATTCATTGTTCGCAATCTACAGCAGCAATCCATAAAGGAAATTTGATATACCTGCTAAATGTGTGAAAATCATATAGTTGAATTACAAAAACAAATTCAGCACCAGCTATCAGATGAATAAAACAAAGACGGCGCAGACGAACAGAGCGAAAGACTGGCCGAGTGGTGTAAATAAATGATGGCAACACTTGTCATTGGGCAATTTGCATATTTTGCCACATTTTACATATTCGACAATAATTCGCAATCAGTTCGAAACGATCACGCGCTGAGAAGAACATTCAACTAAGCGCTGTTTGGTAGAAGTGTCAGAGCAAGGACTTAAGTTAAACTTAAAGCATTTTTTCTTAATCCACTAACAAAAAAAAAACATTGCTGGGACTTGCGCTGTTTATATACAAGAATATTAAAGTTTTTTGTTTCTACACTGACTGAGGGAACCTGCCGTCTGCGTCTTCTCAGCTGCCTATTTGCATGGCTGGCGCTCTTGACGAGGTTAACGCCGCCACCGCCGCCGCGCCGCCGCCGTTTAATGGCTCCGACCACTCAAAGCTCAAACAGCATTCCTTCCAAATGGCGTACGAAATTTGTCATCAACTATCAGCTGCCATTTAGCCATTGCTAGACGTGCCTGCTTTGAATGTCTCTACTTTGCAGCGCAACTCTTTAGCATCTGATAAAAGGGACCAGTGCCACCAGCCGCCGCTGGATGTATGAGATCGGTTGGTGTTGTCGCGTCGCGTCCGCAATAGCAATGGCAAAGTTGGCAAGAAGATGGAAAAAAATTTAGAAAAAATGGTTCAAAAGAAATACTTAAAAAGTCGCTGGCACTGCTTGCTGCCGCCAGTGACGTGTCCACCACGGTTTTCGTGTCAGACGTTCGCCTTTTTACTTTCTCGATTTTTTTTTTGTTCTTTCTACTAAACAAACTAAATGTATACTTTTTTATAGACTCTTGACTCTACTAGCTGGCAGCCGATTCTTTTTATTGAAGTCAAGTTTGATGCTGTTTTTTTTATTTTTTTTTGATTTTCCTTTTTTCGATACCTTCTTGCTTGCAGCCAAATTTGTACGCCGCTTAATTCCCTTTTCTTTTGCTGCCTTACATACCTCGTTTCTTCGCCTTTTTCTTTCTTCTACTCTGCCTTTATTTGTGTGGAGGACCTCAAAATGCTGGCTAATAAAATGTGACAGCCACAGCTAATGAATCGGCGAAGTGACAGCGCGGCGTGAAGCAGGGCGAACCGAGGAAGTGTAGTGTGTGTGTATTGGAGCAGCCAGCCAGCCAGCCAGCCGTTCGAGAAGGCATCGATATTTGAATTTCGCCTTTGTTTTGCTTGGCGTAATTTAAATTTGTTTTTGTTATTTTTATTTGTTTGCCCTGCACTGCTATGCTATGTACTTGGCAGCACCAATGTTTTTCACTTCACTCTGCGCTCATTGCGATTCGTTGCGGTTATCGAGTGCGGGCAGCCAGCCGCGGCATGCATACCTGCGCGCATGCGCCACCAGCCCCTGCAGCGGTGCCATTTAACAATTTGCATGTGTATGTGTGTGTGCGCGCGCGCGCGCAGCCGCGTTTGTGTGTGTGTGTTCTTCGGTCGTGCCCCAACCGTTGCTTTACTCTGCTGACCGATTGGTTTTGTTTTTGTTGTTTTGTCCAATAAACATTAGCGTTCTTTTGTTTCATTGCTTTATTGACTGCTGCACCTCCACACCCCCTCCCCCCCTGCGCCGCCCGTCTACAAGCGAACTGTCTTTTTTTTTCAGCAGACCCTTTTGTGTGATTCTTTGTTTCGGTTGGTTGTGTTGTTGCTGCTGTTGTTGTTGTGACTGCGCCTCCTTCACTTCAAGCAACTCACGACGACCTTACACGACACAAGCGGCGTACATTGCGAGTTTGTTAGCCAAGCGTCTGCCAGCTTGCCTGCTGTTGCGCCCTCGCCGTCTCCCTCTGCTGCGCGCTGCCGTATCTGAAATCTGACTGTGATAAATTGAAAATTAATGAAGTGAAAATAGATGGAACGGATCGCAAATTGCGCCGAGCCAATAAAATATTTTGACATTTGGAGTTATCGTCTTAATCTGCATGGCTGACTTGAGTTGACCGCGCCATACGCCGCGCCGCGTGCGCCCAGCAACAGCGTCGTAGGGCGATGGCGAGTATGGTACGGCACGCTGTACGTACTTAGGCTCGTTACCTGTGCGTTTGGGGCGCATGCGTTCCGCAGCAATGCAAAGTGTGTGAATGTGCCTTTGGCGATTTGTTTTTCAATTGCCTCAACAGTTAAGTTATTTTATGCTGGACTATTGTTTGGCTAGGTGTCGGCTGGCAGCACACAAATCACCTGTCTGCTAGCGCAGCAACATGCCTTCCTGGACACTCATACTTACATACAATTTTATTGCTCTCTGCCTCATTTACTTGCTACGAACAAAACCAATAATTTCATTTTTCTTATCTGTTTCCTACTTGCAGCTACTCAACGGCGTTGCTCAGTCCTCCTCCGTTGCAGCAGCTGCCGCAGCCGCCGCCGCCGCCGCCGCCATCTCCAGCGGCATGACAGCAGCCAACGGCATTGGCAATGCGCCCTCACCGCTCTCTGGCGGCAACGATGCATCGCTCAGCCCATCGGGCGGCTCGACGGCGACTACAACTGGCGCAGCCACTGCCACCGGGCCGCTCAGTCCAGGTGCAATTTCGCAAACATCTAACAATGCAAATAGTAGCAGCAACAACAATCACAACAACAATCCTAGCTCCGGCTCAGGCGGTTTGAGTATACTACATAGCAGCACCGCTAATGCAATCGGCTTGAGTCTCAGCTTAAATGCAGATGTCAGTGGCGTAGGCGGCAGCGGTAGCGAGGCTGATGTTGGCCTAGGTATTGATGCTGCCGCCAGCGCTGTCAATGACGGCACTGCGCCCTGCTGTGAGAACGGCCGCCCCATCATGACAGATCCCGTATCCGGACAGACGGTGTGCTCGTGCCAATACGATTCGGCGCGCTTGGCGCTCTCCAGCTATACACGCATGCCAGGCGCAGGCGCGACGGCGGGAGTTAGTGTTTATGGCACGCCCTATCCATCAAGCGACCAAAATCCCTATCCCAGCATCGGCGTGGATAGTTCGGCGTTCTATTCTCCATTGGTAAGTATGTAGTTGCTAGATGAGTTATATGTATATGTAGTTTTGAGTGCGTATGTGTGTTTATCTGCATGCGTGTATAATATTTAAATCGCCTGGCATTTAATTGGATTATCGTTTGTTCGCTTTTTGTGGTTTGTGGCACGCCACAACCATGGACGTAAAAAGTCGAAAGCACGGCACGCTCTTTTCGTTATGCAAATCGACAGCGGTCAGCAGTTTATGCGCATGCGCATGCGCCAATGTTTAAGCTGCAGCCTTGACTTTGCTGACAAGATAATTGGATTGAGTGGCGATGGCATTGTAGTGTGGATTATAACAGTTTGTAGAGTTTAAAGAATGTGCGTCCGTAATTGACTTATTGTTTGCGATATTGACATTTGCAGTGAAATGTCGGAATTTGGGGCGTTTTTGGTTGTATATTACTATCGCGTGTTCATATGAGCAAATTTTGAAAGGTGTTTAAGGTCACCGCTGCGGGAGGTCGTTGCTTAAAATTGTATGCTATGAAAAAGCTTGTTGTGGAGGTCAGCTCGCAATGAATATAATTGGAGGCGCTGTGTTTGAGATCAGTAGAAAGTCGTACGAATTTGACATGCACTCGGAGTAGGCAAAGTGGTTCTTCCCGATGAATGAAGCTAAAACTTGTGTTGAACGACGTTTTGCATGTCTGTTTGAATTAGAGACAATTTAGACAAGGACATACATAGAAACAACTCTGCTTGCTGGAGTGCTACCAAGCCGCCTTATAGGTTCATAAGTAGGCTTCCGCTGAATCAGATGTATATATTGTATCTATATTGTATCTATAATCATAAGGCCATAAGTATTTAAGTTTTAAATACTTTATACAAACGTTATCCCAGAAGACCAGAAAATCCCGAAATAGTCCTGAAAGCCCCAAAATATTCCGGAAATCGCGAAAACCCCCGGAGATTCCGAAAATAATACTACGAAAAATTTTGAAAAGTCCAAATAAAATCCAAAATTAAAAAAGTTTCGAATATCAAGTTTCGATGAAACCCGGAACCCGCAAAGGTTTCGAAAGACCCCGGAAGATTCCGAAAATTATAGCATGAAAAATCTTGCAATGTACTGAAGAAATAAAGGAAAATACCGAATAAATCCCAAAATTTTTAAGAAAAATCGAAAATAGCAAAATTCGAAGAACCCGAAACAAGCAAAGGTACCATTTATTATATATTTTTCTGAACTATTTTAAATATAGAAATCTACTAAATATATATTTGTTTATCGGAGCTAAAACAAAACAACACGCCCAGAAAACAGCACTCAGACTCCATAAATCGGAGCAAAGTGTTAGGTGTTAAAGAGCAACACATTTTAATCAATGATCTCAAGACCCTCTAAGATTGATGGCACAATGAGTTTTGCCCACCTGCGGCCCCACAGTAATTGTTGATCGAAATGCTTATTCACTTGTTTTTGAGATGGTGGCTTCGATGGCCGAAGGCGGGAATGCTAGAACTAGTTGCGAACCATGGGATTTTTAGCCTGAGCTTTATTTAGCCAAATGGTCAGATGTCTCCTTACCAGGTACTCTCGCGGTATGTGGCATCCAGAGTAAAACAAGTTTTTTATGTTATCCAACATAATTTAGACTAAGTTTAAACAGGCATTTAAAGTTAATCGAGCAATTAGCTGATTTCACTCAAATAAGCGCTAATGGAGTCGATTTAGATTCAATTTACCATATACAATTTGAACCCTTAATTGCTATATTAGTCCTTAACTGAATGTAAATCGAGTCAAACTTTCCATGCAACCCTGGTGGGTATGTTTAATTTTGATTTGTGGCCCTACGTGTGAAACCCAAATAGCGGCAGCTCAATTTAAATGTAAATCGAGTCGAAATTATTTCTGTTTGAACTTAGTGTTAGGCGAGACTTGTATTGCCAAACTGGTTTGGAAGTAGTTAGAGGGCTGGCTATTGGCTTAAGTGCAGCTTGGCTGTCAATACAGACACGTAAATATATATTTTCCACTAAGTAGTCCATGGCTTGGCATGTTCCTTAAGAGAGATTTGAAGATTGCCTCCGTTACTTTCGATATATAAAACCCAGATCCTGACGCTGCTTCAGTTTTGGAGCCATCAATAAAGATTCTACAGCCTTTTAATAATGTCAAAAGCGATGCAGTTAGAATACAACCTAGTTATATTTATTAAAATATATGTATGTATTTACATATCTATTGATTTACCTTTGTGTGTATTAATGTGTACATTTTCATGTTCTTACATGCATACATATGCTTCTATGTCTATGAGTTTATATATTAAGCCTCTTCCGTTTTGACCCACCATTAGTTTGTAGTAAATTTTAGTTGTTGCTTTATTGTCATTGCAAATGTGTGTGTGTGTGTGTGTGCTAGTGTTTGTATTGTCCTCCTTGTTGTG
>NW_023458566.1:15977913-15980453 GCF_013731165.1 Rhagoletis pomonella
CACAACAAGGAGGACAATACAAACACTAGCACACACACACACACACATTTGCAATGACAATAAAGCAACAACTAACATTTACTACAAACTAATGGTGGGTCAAAACGGAAGAGGCTTAATATACAATAAACTCATAGACAATATACACATAGAAGCATATGTATGCATGTATGAACATGAAAATGTACACATTAATACACACAAAGGTAAATCAATAGATATGTAAATACATACATATATTTTAATAAATATAACTAGGTTGTATTCTAACTGCATCGCTTTTAACATAATTAAAAGGCTGTAGAATCTTTATTGATGGCTCAAAAACTAGAGTAGAGTCAGGATCTGGGTTCTATATCGAAAGCAACGAGGGCAATCTTCAAATCTCTCTTAAGGAACATGCCAAACCATGCCAAACCATTGAATACTTATGGAGAAGCAGGAGTTTACGTGTTGACGGCCAAGCTGCACTTAAGACATTACCCAGCCCTCTAACTACTTCCAAACTAGTTTGGCAATGCAAGTCTCGCCTAAGATTAAGCTCAGACAGAAATAATTTCGACTCAATTTACATTTTAATTGCGCTACCGCTACTCATTTAGTTGAAATTGTGCCAAAAATCAAAATTAAACACACCCGCCAGGGTTGCATGGAAAGTTTGACTCGATTTATATGCAGGAACTAATATATCAATTAAGGGTTCAAACTTTATATGGTAAATTGAATCTAAATCGACTCCATTAGCGTTTATTTGAGTGAAGTCAGCTAATTGGTCGATTAACTATAACCGACTTCCTGAACTTCGTCTAAATTATGTTTGAAAATATAAAAACTTGTTTTAAATACTCTGGATGCCACATCCAGGTAATGAGGCATCTGACCATTTGGCTAAAGAAAACTCAGGCTAAAAATCCCATTATTCGCCACCAGTATACCTTCGGCCATCGAAGCCTTTCGATCAACAATTACTTTGAGACCTCGAGGGGCTGCAGGTCGGCAAAACTCATGGTGCCGCCAATCTTAAAGGGTCTTGAGATCATTGAGTAAAATGTTGACTATTCACTTATCGTTGCCCAGACAACTGGCTGATTTGTATTTCCGGCCTTGAAGAGGATGAGACGGCGGAACACTTATTGGTCCAAAATATATGGAGAAAATATGGTTACATTAAGAATGCGATGTCATTGGACCTGACCATCTCTGGTCCAAAGCTGCATAGCATGGGACCACCTAGACAACTACTCCTTTTCGTGTTCAACACATATATCAGTTTTTTACGGCTGAAGTGGTCTAGGTCAGCATAACAAGTTACTAATATGCAACCTGTTCCTTTTGCACATACTTGAAAACTACGACCCAGTGGACCACTTGGTCCTCAAATTTTTGCAGGGTACGCATCCCAAACATGCAGAGCGGTGACAACACATACATACATACATAGTACATACATGTTTATCCGTGCTGTGGTGTTGATGGAAATTAAACATTTGAAAGCAAATTTATATGCCTGGGTGTAGCTGAGTGCGCAAAGATGCTTGCCACAATTTGTTGATATCCAGAGATGGTCAGGGTTCGAATTCCACTTAAGGCAACATGCAAATTAAATTTTTTTTTTGTTTTTAGTTTTCTTGGTTATTTACTTCACGGATGCATTTTCAGAACGAACGCGGTCATTTTGATATGCGCGTAATTGAATTGAATATTTGTCAATATAGTTACAGTACTTTCGTTGACGTTTATAGTAAGTTTCTATTTGATTTTAATATTTTTTCTCCTCACGTAGTAACTAGATTTCTATTTGTATTTTAAACGGTTCAGAAAAATATATAATAATTGGTACCTTTTGTTGTTTATTGGAGACAATACAATTGAATGCTTCGTCATTTTCAGGATTCTTCGAAACATTTCAAGATCTTCTGCTGATTTTTTTTCGGGATTCTTCGAATTGTACTATTTGGGACATTGCTTTATTTCTTCGGGACTTTTCACCATTTTTCGTGCTATAATTTTCGGAATCTTCCGGAATCTTTCGAGACCTTTGAGGGTTTCGGTTTTCATCGAATTTTGATATTCGAAGTTTTTTACTTTTGGATTTATTCGGGACTTTTCAACATTTTTCCTGGTATTATGGGTTTTTCGAGCCCTTTGCGAGTTTCGGGATTATTTCGGGACTTGCGGAATATTTCGGGGCTTTCAAGACTATTTCAGGATTTTCGGATCTTCTGGAATAACGTTTGTATAAAGTATTTAAAACATATATGGGGCATTTCACCTCAAGTGACCCAACTTTTGAAATCTATGTCTTCCGATCGGGATGAAATTTTCACCAAGGTTAGTCCTAAAAAATAGTAGTTATGACACAAAATTTCAATGGGATCGGTCAAACACACTCCGAGTTGGAGGGTCTAGAATTTTGACATTTTGGTCAAACGGCCATTTTTTCGGATCCATATAACTAATTACCTATTGTATTTAGAAAATTTTTTCAGGAATGTTTTCGATAGATTTCTCTTCAGTCTTTACAAATTTTATTTTTTTTT
>NW_023458566.1:15980553-15982574 GCF_013731165.1 Rhagoletis pomonella
AAAATGGCCAAAAACGCTGTTTTTAGGGGTTTCAACCCCTTTTTTCTCGAAAACGTGACGTGATGGGAAGTTTTGGACCCCAGATTCGTGTTCAGCACGAAAAATCCGTTCGGAAACACCAGGTCCCGTCTTATTCGCAGAAAAAAAGTTGAAATTTGTAGACCAGTGTAATTAATGTCATTATTACAGTTTTTCTCCTATTTTAGGTAAAATAATTACTTTTATCTGTATTTCCGTTGCTTATTCAATATTTAAATTTTTTGTTTAGAGTCTACCTGACTTTATAATTTCAAAGATATGATTAATTCTAAAACATATTTAAAAAAATTCAGTGCTATGTAGAACAAAAATATGGGTACCAAAATGAAAGAGAAAATTCTGTTGAATTTTTCGTATGTATGTACTAGGAAAATAGGTGATGCCCTAAATGCGAGTAAAATTAAAAGTTCGCCCAACAAAAAGCACCCAATGTTCTTTGCCTATAGCTTTAAATTGAATGCGAAGAAAATTGTGTGTCTCTTAAATCCTTATTTGGACCATTATATTTTATTAGATTATGTTTTAAGGATGATACCACTTGAGTGACCACCGCCATTATAAATTGCCATTTAGGCCTGTTTTATGGCATTTTAGATGGTTGTTGTAATACTTCTGGGATTTATTGCTGTACCTTCCCCCTAAGGGCCTCCAGAGTCCGGGACTCATTTACATAATCCCGAGACTGCAAAACATGCCACAGAAGGGAGACTGGTTAAGTTGCCGGTTTTGTAAATTCGAAAAAACGAGGTATTCAAATAAATAGAATGGACTCATGCCGTCAATAGAGTAAACTACACGCCATACAGCGACTTTGAATGGATGTAAAGATTCCTCATGGGTGATACGCGAATTCTCAGTGCCCCAAAAATTATAATTTTTTCACGTTTCCTTGAACATTGAAATATTCCTGGTCACACCTAATGATTTCGAAAAAATAAAATAAAACTAAATTTAAGTGCTTTTTTTTAAGACTCAGGACGCGTTTCTCGGACAACTGGCAATTGCTATTGGGCTGCTTTCTCATTTAAAGGGTACATCTTCAAATCTTAATTCAAAAGGTGCTACAGATAAATGGCCAATTATATCGCATGCCATTTGGGTGATGATGTTGGGTCTTTCGCCACATCTTGAACCACAGTGTGCAATGAATTTATTCTTGCTCCAGTCTCTTCAGGTAGAGTGGCTAAAAATCGGAACGTTCGTACAGTGGATATTGAGCGGCCCACGAATTCTAACTACATATATTTCCTTTACAAATGCCATATATAAACTGACATTCGATACCATCTGCAATAAATATTCCTTATTCAAATGTCATTTATTTTGGGCAACCTCGTACATTTTGTTGCAAACGATAGTTTGTTCCGAAAATATGCGCTATCTGCACCTGCAGTCTATATATTTATATCTAAGAAACTTCTCCTGCCTGCGGATGAAAGTAATGTCATAGTGCTTACAGTATTCAACCAGACAATCCCTGAGATTCACTATGCAGAAAGCAGATTTCATGAAGAAGCTATCCATTTGCTGTGTTGGAGAATAAATATTTTGTTTTAAAATTTGAATAGCTAAAGTCCATTACAGATTATAGAATATATATACATGGACTACATATAGGTTAGATATTGCAGCTTGTAGCCGAAAGGTACAACATGGTCAAGCCGAAGCTGTCGCTATCAATGGCGCAGGGATAAAACAGGAATCACACGATTTCGGCAGATCAATTATATAAATAGGCAATCATGTTTCGTTTACACCCCTTTTACGGCTAAACTATACTTCTAAGGTATAAACTATTATATATCATTAGAAAGGTATTTTGATGCTGATGTGCAGGCAATTTTTAAAATTTCAAATTAGTTTAAAATAGAGCGAAAAAATCAATTCAAAAGTCACACCAATACAAGTACCATACATGTACATGGTTGGGGCGGAAATGCCTCCTAAATGTATGCTTTAATATTGATAGTGAATTAAAAAAA
>NW_023458566.1:15982674-16019758 GCF_013731165.1 Rhagoletis pomonella
TCAATGTGATTGCCGCTTGAGCAAATCCCAAAGGACCAACAGGCTGTTATATTTGTTCCAAAATATTGGGAACATTGCAAATGACATAAAATATAGTACTGAAATTGTATTTCTGGTACACATACATAAATCAGTCTACGTTATTCCATTTTACATTTCAATTATTTAAAAAAATTCACATGTCCAGCCAAATGACAGGCGACAATTTGTCGTAGCCTGTCGTGTCCTTCACAAAAAACACTCGGCCTGCTGTCAGCTTCCGCAAGCTCAACAAATTCCAACTGTCAGATTCTGCTGCTATCGCTGCCGCTACCACAAGCATTTAAGCTGTCATTATGGCCCACAACAATAACTTAATGAGAATTAGTTACTCACACAAAAGCCGACTTACGCACGCATACATACGTACACATGAAATAACGAATTTCTATCTAAGAACATGTAAAACAATAACAAAATAATCACCAACGACACAATGTAGAATGAATGAAAATCTAATTGCAAGGCTTGCAACTCCAACGAGACCCATAAATTACGAAAACCAGCGCATTGCTGCTGCTGCTGCAACAACTGGGAAAAAGGGAATAGGAAAAGAGAAGTGCAAATACCTAATATAAAAGTGGCAACATTTTGGGGGCTTGTTGTCATTATGGCTGCTGCCATTTGCAATTGCAAAGCATCGCAGCAGCGTGCCACTGAAACAGACAAGCTTAAGACCTCGTTGCGACACACACACAAACACGAGCCACCAAGCACGGATGCCACCAATTTGTGGCGATATCACTTGCTAACTAGCTAACTTCCTTGTGAGTGTCCTCAGAGGCTTACAATGGCACTTCAGCGCAGCCTCTCGGCCGCCCGCCCGCCCGCGCGGCATGCAATTGAATTTCCTACTGCATTTGTCATTTCGACGTCTTTGGCCCGCCTCAAGTTTATTTGGCTTAATTTCTATATTTGCTGCTTGCACTTGAAAATGATTACAGAGTTACTACACACGAGTACACGAGTATATGATACTCGTACTCGGTTTGTGTTGTTGTCACACACCGTTTTTGTTGTCACTGAAATGGTGCGAATGTGCAACTGTGGCAAGAATTCTGTCGGACCGCCTTCAAGTCGCTTGCCTCCTCGCCAGCAGCAGATGAGTTTTGCCCAAAGCGACTTGACACATGGATTTTTCGTACATGACAAGCGAGTACAATAATTTATTTGCGCTTGCGAGCTTACTTACGAGCAGCACTTAATGAACGAGCTCCGCCCGCTCCGCCCTCATATGGCGGCTGCAGCTTCAACCGCCTAACAAACATGCGCCTGCAATCGTCGCTGTCGCCGTCGTCGTCGCAATCTTACCACTCTCTCTCTCTCTCTGTTTGCCGACTTTACATTCCTCCTACTTTTGCCGTTGAAGTCGTTGCAACGCTTTTGCAAATATCGAACAAATGACACAGGCAGCGCAGTGCTTAGATGACGCTGCTGCAGCGTACGAGTACGTGGCTGTCGTATTTGTGGTGGCTGGGTGGCTGGCTGGCGGTGGCGAACACAGGACCACCGGCATTGCCACCGCTCAATTCATTACATTTTAGGCAAATAAATATTCAATTTAATTTATTAGCTACGAGTCACATCCGAACGAAACTCCTTCAAATTAAACAACGCCGAGTTGTACTTGGAAAGTGACATAATACTGAGCCAAGGATTGTCGCAATATTCGCAAGGAAGTTTGTTTAGACGTTGACTTTGGTAAGTATGGTAAGAAGTAACGGCACAGCTTAGATTTTTAGAATTAATTGCATTTGCTCGATGACTTATGGAGACAGTGGTGTGAATGACAAGCGCCGCTAGTAGTCGCTTAAGCCAAAGCAATCGGGCGAAGAACATGTCAGGAAATTTTCTTAAGAAATGCTATGGTTTTGCTGAGACGTTAGAGAGCTTAAGACTGTAGGTAAAACATTGATGAGGAGCGTTTAGTGTGTTAATTTAAGCGAGTTAAGGAGAAGATAAATAGACTGTCGAACAAATGATTTCTTTTTCTTATACGAATAACCCTTAACCTTTAGAAGCCTCTCCAATCTTAGGCGGCTGATGAAGTTAACGACTTCGGAGAATGTGATGGTTCAGTTTCTGGATGGAGACAATATTCGTTACGAAGACATGTAAATCCAAAACTACTTATACGTGGGCAATATACTCAGTGGGTTTCCACCTCCAACCCAAAAAACCTGCTAAAGTCCCCTTAACTTGCAACGTCCTGTCAGGTATCCAATGATAGTTCAAGGTTAAGCAGATGTTCAGGCACTCCACGAAAGAGAGTTTTAAATCTCTTGAAGTCGTTTACTCTTTGACCTAAGCAAAGGGGCTGCTACCTGAAATTCCTCCTATCTGCTTAAAATATATGCCATGGATCCCTTGAATCGAGCACAGATAGGCTCCATTGGGCTCGGCATTTATAAGGGTGTCAGCCATTTCGTTGCCCTCATGTCTTTGAACCAACAACAAGTTAACCTTATTAGAGATTCCTTACAGTTTTGCAACCAGCTACCTGCCTTGCCAGCTATTTACATGACTTCAGAACTCTAAATCGGGATGGCTGACATGATGTTAATAGTGAAATGATGTTAAGCTTGCAACGAATTGGAAACGACCGGCCACGGGCCACAGCTTCCAATTTGTTATCTTCATTTATATAAACGCTTTGACATAAAAGAAGAAGAAGAACCATATCTGTCGCTAGAAAAATAGAAATAAATCTAAACAGGCCACAACCACAGTCGTGGTGTAGCTCTGGCGCCGCCAAAATAATTATCTACCTAAGAATACGAGGTGAAATAATTTGATAGCTGTGTCCGTAACCCGTCGTTTCCAATGTGTTTTAAGCTTTACTGCTTTCTGCATAGAATTTCGTTGGGCATGTGCCTATTGTTGAACTTCTCTGAAACCTACCTACAAATCTCTGTAGGCACGTCCTTCAACTACATGTGGGAATGTGTTTTCTTTGGGACACCTTTTCGAGGACTGACAGTATATGAAATAAAGTATTGAATTTGATCTAATAAGCTTGAACGTAATCGCGTTCTCACTGTAGATATTGCTTCAATAGATATTCATTTTTAGCCCATTTGGTGTGTTGGGTTATATATTTATATAACATTTCAATAACGAGAAATAACCGTATATTATTTATTGAAAGGTTTTCTTCTTTGGAGTACTTCAGACCCTACCTTCCCACTCAAGTAAATTTTGTCCACCACCCCAACACCAGAGCGTATTCTCCCGTTGTTGGTGCAGCGGCTAAGAGGTTCGCAAGAGAAAAACCTCTGAAGTTTGTAGGTTTTTGGAAATATCTGCATTAGGGTGCAGTCAGACGTGGCAAGCAATTTCGAAAAGATTTTCAAAGTCAAGAATTTCGAAAGTTAATTGCAGGTGCACAACCAACATACATGTAAAGTGATTTTCAAAAGTAGTCATAGATTTTAGTTTCCGAAAGGCGATGATTAATATTTTATTAGACAACAAAAGGGCAACATTAATTTTTGGTATGCGAACTGAGCTCTATCAATTGCAGCCATACCTAAGCCATATATTTAAAAAGGTAATCGTGTACATCAAAATTTAACGCTCTCTGTCGCTGACTATGAAGCCAACTAATATAAGTACAAATTAAAATATTTGTTCCTTATTTTTAACAGCGTAGGCGCGGTTCCAAAGGTTGCTCAAATCCCTTCTACATTCTTGAATATGCCTTGGTCATTCCTTGAAAGTTCCATTTTCAAAAGTGATTTCCAAAAATTAGCGAAATGTATTTTCGCATATTAAGCGGGGAACGGGGGAAGTTCAATTCCTCAATTTGTCTACGAAAAACATCGAGAAAGTACTTATTTCCATGTCCGACTGCCTTTTGGTCGCCTAAAATAAGTTCATAAGTATTGATGTCCTTGTGCCCCGCCATTCTGAAATATTTTTACCAGTAGCTGTCACCTCATCACTGATTGCGCTACTTCGACAAATTGCAATTGCTTCCTTTTTTTAGCCAACACTATTTTTGCTCTTGTTGCAGCCCATTCAAATGGTCAGCGCCAATGTCATCAACATGATCAGCGTCCTCCTCGTCCATTTCGCAACTACTATGGCATTTTTAATTGCTGTTGCTCCATTTTATGTTTACTTAACTTTGTAAATTGCCTTGGCATTTATGTTTATGAGTTGTAAATTATGCAGAGTTGCACAAGTTTCACTCGAACTTTTGCATATGAAGCTGACAATTAAAAAGTGAAACAAGAACGAACCAGAAGCCATGACAGCCATGGTAGTGAACAAAATAAAATTACGCCAAAACATACTCAGTAAACTTCTGCATGCATTTGTTTTTACTATACGTATGTATATGTTTATATGCAGGTGTATGTGTTGGTAATTGTCTTGGAATTTGTGATTAGCTACGAGTTCTTTAAGCCACTGGTAGTGGGTCTCGTAAGTTAGATTGTTGAGCAAACACTTCGCAAAGCCACCAACCTCCTTCAGTCAGCAATGCCTGGAAAAGGATAACAGACAACATTTATATAAGGCCTTTGGGTTTTGGAGAGAGCTTTTTCTGAAATACGTATAATGGTTTATTCAACGTCTTTTAATAAATTTTGAGCCTACATTGAGTAGTGGGCCTTGAAAGACGTAGCCTTAAGGAAATTGACGGTCGGGATATGACTCCCAAGGAAACCGAATGCCCATTTATGGAAGATATGCTGAAACCAGGACGTTCAGGTCAATTCTTCGATGTTGCCTGCCTACAGTTGAGGCGCAGTGAGCCCGTCTTTTTTACGGTTTGAGAGCTCGTTTTGTTCCCGTCTGTTTATCTATAAATATAACCAATTTGTAATAAAATTGTAAAACGCGAGAATTCAGAATTCAGTCCTCTTAATGCGTAACTACTTATAAATTACTGGAGTTGAATTGATCAACACTTAGCAAGAGACAAAAAAAAAATTACATAGCCAAAGGCCTTTTATTCACACACCAACTTACAATAATTAATTAGTTGTTGTACAAAACTCAACCGCCTTTTTAAAGTAATTTTACTTCCTAGGGGCTCAAGCACGTACACACATACAATATGTTCTCATGCAAATTGGTATTTACTACGAAATTTGCCGCTTTTGAACCACTTTCGACAGTACAATTGCTGCCCTCATTTAAAAGCAAGTCGGTCAGTGACTGTTCGTTCATATCCACAGTGAAATTTTTATTACGCACTTAGGTTAAGCGTTAAGCGCCGGCACTTGTCATTTCATGTTTTTGCACAACCCCCATTTCGGCACTGCAACCCCCGCTCCAGTCGAAGGTAGTTGCTTCCGTTATTGCAATAGTCGCACTTAATTTGCAAGCAACACCGGCGGCAGCAGCAGCAGCAGCAATATGAATACGAGTAGTAATTAAAAAAGTTATAAACAAAACAAGAACAAATGTCAACGGGGAAATGTTCATCTTTCAGCGCTCCCATTTAATTCATTCATGCACCGACCCGACCCGCCTATGTGCCGGCGACTCATCCGCCATTGTGCATTCATTCACCTCTTAAATTGCTGCTGTTTTCTGACACTTGACAGTCGAGAACCGACCGACAAACAGCAGCAGGTAATGCACTCTTACCTAGTTTTCGTGTGTGTGTGTGTGTGTGTATGTATGTACATACGTGAACCTACATATTCCCGGAATGCAATCTCAAAGTGTTGCAAAAATAAAGCCATTTGAGTTGTTGCAATAACTTGTCAAGTAGCTTCGTCACTTTATTACATAATTCTCGAAAATTTTAATTGCTGATGATTGTTGTTGGCAAAGTGCAATTGCTAATTGTTAATCGTCCGTACTGCACTAATTGCGACTTTATCATCACCATCAAGTGAGTGAGTAAGTTTAGAGTGTTGATTGTTATCTCGGTGTGAAGGATGAAGTTGTGATGTTGATTGTACTCGTAATGCATTCATTCATCAGAACATTCATAATTTGTTTACGGGGGGGCATTCCATACCAAAACGGACGGGGTTCAAACTTCATGTGTTTGATTTGTTTCAAATTTTTAGAGTTGATGCATGAACATAGATAATAAATAAATATGAAATTTGAGCTAGATTAATACATTTTTGAAAGCTTTACAGCACAAAAACAAAAACAAATAGATTTAATAGTTTTTCAAATACATATCTCGAGAACGAAGCGAGGAAAAAATTGAAGAAAAAATCGCACATAAACTCTTCGAAATTCTCTATGAAAAGAAATGTTTTAAAAATTTTTTTCTTGGAAAATTTTTCACATACAACTTTTTTAATAAAAAAAAATTTTTGAAAATATGTCTTCTCAAAAAAATTTAAAAAAATCACAATGGTAGCTCTGAGTATTGCGCAATATTTAAGTATTATGGGGTGCAGTCACCAATAATTTTAGTAATGCAATTTTTTTACATTACAAATTTACAAATTTTTTTAAATTCCTTTAGAACTTTTTTGGTATGCAGTTTTGTAGCCCATTAAAATTTAGTACAATAAAGTGCAAGTTTTAAGCGATTGCAAAACTGGCGTTAATTTTTTATTTTTATTTTTTCCTCGAAAACAGTTATACGCATAAAAAATATTAAAAATCAACGCAAATTTGCACTAGCTTAAAACTTGCAATTTATTGAACTAAAATTTAATGGGCTACAAGACTGCATACTCAAAAAAATTTTTTAATTTTTAATGTACTTACTTTACCCAACTTCGAGGTAAAAAAATTTCATAACTCAAATTATTGTAGAGTGCACCCTAAATACTATACTTAAATAAAGCTACCATTGAGATTTTTTAAATTTTTTTGCGATGGCATATTTCCAAAAACTATTTTTTTATCAAAAATGTTGTATGGGAAAAATTTTTCAAGAAATTTTTTTTTTTAATATTTCTTTTCGTAGAGAATTCTTATGTGTGATTTTTTTTAGTTTTTTCCTTGCACCGTTTTTGAGATATTTTGAAAACTATTAAATCGATTTGTGTTTGTTTTTGTGCTGTAAGGTTTTCAAAAATGTATAAATCAAGCTCAAATTTCATATTTATTAATTATTTATGTTTATGCATCAATCCTAAAAATTTGAAACAAATCAAACACATGAAGTGTGAGCACCGTCCGTTTTGGTATGGAACGCCCCATACATATGTACGTATATACATACATTAGTGGAGATTTTGAAACCCATTTAAACAAGTTAATAGTAAAAATATATTTTTGAAGCGAACTTTCTAAATATGACCAGAAAAATTGAGAAGAAGGCCCACCACTGTACTTTTTCGTAAAACTCTCGTAGTGTTTTAAAACGAAATCTTGAATTTCGCCTTTTTTATAATAGATAGAAGATTATCATTAATGGTTTAAAACTCCAGTTTGCATCTTTTCAACCGCCTTTTGACCATCGACCTCAAAGCAGGATTCTTCAACCCTCCGATCATTTGTGCTCATACCCCTGTAGAAGAGCTGGCCGAGGCGTCCAAATATCTATTTCATGAGAGCTTAGAGCGCGCTTACGGGCGCTGCCTAATGAGCGATTGTGCTTGGCGATGTCTATGTCAAATTAAAAAGAAAACCCAAATTAATTATGTTGTCATAGGTGGAAGATATACTTTTAGTGTCTTAGTCGTACTTACTATCCAATAGCCAGAAATGACTCGGACCACCAAGATACGCTCGCCCATGCAACCTCTTGTAAATTCCTTCTGTAGTAGTCGTTCCAGGGAATATCCGGTTTGGCACGAAACAACTATTTGAAAAATAAAAATGCATGTGTGTGCGGAGGTTCTCAGCCATCTAATGTATATCGACGGCATTGACCAACTATTTTTGAAAACAGCGCCTTTTACCCCAGAGCTTTAATAGCCGTCTAGCTGACACTTCAAATGTAGATATCACGGCTAGAAATCGTATCACACCAGCCTTTGAGATATCTATCAGCTCGACCTACGTTAGGCAGGATGGCCGCGGCTGAAAGATATACATATACCTAATTATTTCAAACTATCCCCACCCCCACTTTTTTGGATTAATATTATTTTCCTGACCGTTTCTAATGTTCATTCTTTCCTTGGGGGAGACATGTCATGAGCATAATGTAGACAGCGCGGGTGGTGGGATGCAGTCGGTTTTAGAAAATCCAGAAAAGTTGATCTAAATTTTGAAGCAACCAATATGTGGGTACATGCATTTCACAGTCGCGTTAAGTCTGATGTCAGTGTTACACGCCAACTTTCTTGCAGACAGATCCGTCGTAAGAAAGTGTCGAGCGCAAACCAACTTCGTGGCTTATTCTATCAGTAGAGAAGACAGTCATTGCACCGTACCTAGGCGTGAATCGTAGGATCCCTTAACGGATCGAAAACCATATGAAAGAAAAGTAAGTAATACGTCAGTCGTAAAAGCTGACTGGGATACGTATGTCATAATCCGGAAAATTTGACGATTCCAGACCTGCTTTCTAAGCGTTTACCTTTTGTTTTGGTACATTCCACCAAACTGTTACTCCGTAGAAATTAATTGGTCTTACCCCGCAATCCAGATCCATGCTTCAAACTTGGGCTCGATATTGGAATGTGGAAAACATCGGGACGTAATTTATATTATGCAAAGAGAAGGCCGAAATAGCAACATTGAAAAGCAAAAATGCCCAAAAATCTTAACAGAAAAATAGACGGTTTAAGGAAAGTTTCAAGACCAGGGTGATTGTCCTTCTGCCCAATCCAAAAGAAAGGCGTCCCTGGTATGCATATGCGCTGGCTCTTAAACATCGAATATAAAGCCTTATTGAGCGTATTGATTAGGTCTCATCAGTGTGGCCTTGTACCTGATAAATATGCTAAGCCAAATCTTTCAAGAGGCCCGCGAGAGGAGAATTGACACACACTATGTCCTTGTGGATTTTAAAGCCGCTTTCGACAGAACGAAAAGTAGCCTATATACGTACAGAGTTATTTGAATTTAGTGTCCCTGCGAGACTAATACTATATACACATAACATACATACATACATACAGTCTCGTAAATGCTTCACTCCTGCAACTATGCGAGTACGCATAAACAATCCTAGTACTCCATTCATAATCTCTGTCGCCTAAATGTGCATTTTACCAGCACTTCGCAAAGCCATCAAAACACATTTAAACGCCACACTGAAGTGCGAATGAGCATTTGTGATATGTATGTATGTTGTTCATATCTTAATGTCACTCATAAAACTCACTGATTGCTACTCTTTTCTATGAAATATACTACGCTTTCCTGAAAGTAGCGAAAAACATGCGGGAAATGCGTAAAATCTTTTGCTGCTGCTGCCCCACCACTGTTGCATGACATCTGCTTGCCCCAAGCGTTAAAGCCTGCCGACACTGTATGTAGTAAAATGCGTCATTTAATTCGCTCGTAAAGTTTTTAAACGCCTTCAAACGCAGCGCAGGCGAGAAAGTCATAGAGTCATCATCATTCGCAATTGCGGCGCATAACAATTAAAAGTGTTGAGGCGCATTAATGTACGCCAGCAGTGCGAATGACTTAATTTTGGAGTGGTTTGAGGGTTGTGGATTGATTTTCACCTCTTACTTGCTTCGTTGAATATTGGATTCTAGTTGAGTCGCACATGAAATCTCGCATCTAGCACGCTGACAACTTTGATACGAATTTGAAAATTTTTTTTTGGGTGACAACTCCTCGTCCATCATCAGCACGATCGACAGACAGTTCGCACATACCAGTAACGCTTCTTATACATAGCTAAGTATCTGTTAGATACAAGGTTTATGATTACGCACGACTCTCAAAAACGTGCGCATGCGTGAACGCATATACTATGTACAGACATCAAACGCCAAACGATTGATGACGCCACCAATCGAGTTGTTTTTGTATGAACGTACAGGCAGGCAACAATGGCATGCACATCGTGACGGCGAGCGTGTGGCTTGACTTGAGCCGATTGTTTGGATGGACGGATGGACGGACGGACGGCTAGGTAGATTTGTTGAATGCCCCACAAATCACGCCGTGGCTTCGCTGCTACTCAGCTGGCTGCTGATGTATCACGCCTGGAGATTTATGAGCTCTTTTAAGAATGTGACATGTGACAATGTGCGGTGGTTGTGGAGGGGGGCGGGCGCGAAGACGCAAGCTCATACACACCTTCACTCGATTACACACAACAACAATTTGATTGAAGACTTTCGAAATATTTTTCGGTATTTCCTAAAATCGCGTGGCATTTGAAAGCTTAAACTGCGGCTGGCTGTGACCGCGCTGAGCAGAAAGGCACTCGGGCTGATTGTTAGGCTGACGATCACCTTTGGCAGCGATTAGCGCTTTTAACGGCTGCTTAGATTGGAGAAACATTACAGCCACACAGAGTCTTAAGATTATGGACGATAAATTTCTTTCTATGTAAACAAAGGGAATGTTCATTCAATAAGACAACTTGAGGCGACCAAATATTTATGTGGAATTTTAGGTGGCAACAATTTTTTATTTTCCCTTTAAGATTTTAGAGGGCCACCGCAAAACATCGAAATTATGTCAGTGTCAAATTTTCTTAAATAAATCTATGTTTCTCAATTAATTAAAAAATAAAATATGGAACTCCCGCTGAAGCGAATTTTAGTAATAAAATATGCCGGCGCCAGAAACACAGGCAACTCAACGTTCGACCAGGTGCCACCTTTTTTGTTGAATTAGTAGCGCAATTAGCCGAAAATAGCTTCTGTTGGCGTACTGCGTAGTAGAAAGTTTAAAGACAAAAGAATAGAGGAGAAATCGCTTTGAAGTTGTGTTGCAAAATATATACCCTACACGCAGCCACAGAAGAAACGGCTGTTAAATGGCAAGCAAGTGGCCGTAGTAGGTAAACTAATCTACACAAAAGGAGGGTATATTAAAAATAAAGCAAAGCTCTTACAAAAATATCATTATTCCTTCATCTCCGGCAATTTTAACGCATTTACATGCAAAAGTACATGAAAGATTTTTATCACCTTCGCTTTCGTGGAACAAACTCAAAGAGATTTCAAAACAAAAACAAAAATAAAAAAAACAAGTAAAAAAGTCTAAGTTCGGGCGGAGCCGAACATTAAATACCCGGCGCAAGTATTAAATATATGTTTTTCACCTTTCCGAAAGCTACCGCTACATGGTAAACCGAGGTGTATCCATTTTGAGTAAATTGGCGTCCTTAAATTTCGAAATATTGAAGTTTCAAGCATATCTGAAATTTACTGTTATATGAAAAGCGGCCGTAATTTTAGTTCGATTTCAATAAGTTTCAACGTTTTTCTTCTATGTGGCAAGTACAATAACCACACCGAGTTTGGTACAAATTGGTAGAACGGTTACCGAGATACATATATGTGATCATAAGTGGGCGGTGCCACGCCCATTTTTCAAAATTGTATCCTAAACGTATTTCTTGGTAACGAATTGTTGCAAGCATCAATTTTGAATAAATTAGCTTCAATAATTACTGATTTATCGAAGATTTCGTATTTCTCTAAATTACCGTTATATGGGATTATTGTCCTATTTTAAAAATTTTCGGCCATTTCGTATGTTATACCAAGGTTAACAACTGTGCCAAGTTCGGAAGAAATTGGTGCAGCGGTTACCAAGATATACACATGTAAACATAACTGGGCGTGGCTACGCCCATTTTCCAAAAATTTAAAATATTCTTATTTTTCGTCTAAAACTTAATGTAAATATCAATTTTGAGTGAATAATCTTCAGTAGTTACTAAAATATCGCAGTATTCGTATTTCTGAAAATTACCGTTATATGGGAAGTGGGCGTGGTTATTGTCCAATTTTTTAAATTTTCGGCCATTTAGTATGATGTATTAAGGCCAACAACTGTGCAAAGTTTGGAATAAATTGATGCAGCGGTTACCAAGATATACCCATGTAACCATAAGTGGGCGTGGCTACGCCCCTTTTCAAAAAAATTTTAATATTCTTATATTTCGTCTAGAATTTATTATAAATATCAATTTTGAGTCAATTATCTTCAGTAGTTACGAAACTATCGCAGTTTTCGTATTTCTGGAAATTACCGTTATATGGGAAGTGGGCGTGGTTATTATCCGATTTTTAAAATTTTCGGCCATTTAGTATGCTGTATTAAGGCCAACAACTGTGCAAAGTTTGGAATAAATTGATGCAGCGGTTACAAAGATATACACATGTAACCATAAGTGGGCGTGGCTACGCCCATTTTCAAAAAAATGTTAATATTCTTATTTTTCGTCTAAAATTTATTATAAATATCAATTTTGAGTGAATTATCTTCAGTAGTTACTAAAATATCGCAGTTTTTGTATCTCTGAAAACTACCGTTATATGGGAGGTAGGCGTGGTTATTGTCCGATTTTGCCCACTTTCAATACCATCCGTCCTACGCCCGAAAGAAGAGCACATACCAAGTTTCGTTAAGATATCTCAATTTTTACTCGAGTTATCGTGTGCACAGACGGACAGACGGACGGACGGACGGACGGACGGACGGACGGACGGACGGACAGACAGTCACCGCTTAATCGATTTCTCTTTTCATCCTGATCATTTATGTATACATTTGTCTATATCTATCTCGATTCGTTTTGGCTGTTACAAACAACCGTTATGTGAACAAAATTAATATACCCTTGTGCACAAGTGCGCTCGGGTATAAAAACCACAAAATGCTTTAACAAAGCTGGAGGAAGGAAGCACAGAAAGTTTAGTGTGCTCAGCTGCAAAATAGCGAAATAACCAGCCGCTGCCCCAAAAACATGCACCAAAATTAATTGGGTGCGTTAAACGTCGGCTAACAGCAGAATTCAAATAAATTTATGACTAATTTTCGAAAACATAAATAAATGTACGCACGCACATACACATACATATGTATATACGCTTAGATGTTCGCAGCTATTTAGACGTCCAAAGGCAACTCAAAATAACTCTTTGAAGGCCACAAGAAAAAACTCAAAAATTCCATGCATTCGCGCTGAAATAAGGCGGCAACAGTTAGATACTTTTTTTTTTTAATCATAAGCGACATACATATTTATTTGCTTAATTTTGTTGAAAAAAAACGCCCGGCATTAGCTCATATATCACGCTGAATATTGGAGAAAAAAATTCTTTGAGGTGCGTGTTGCTTTGCGCAATCTGTTGTCTGCGATCTAATCAGCTCATAAATATAATACTTAGTACGAACATTTGTGCACTTTTGTTGTCCAATATAGCCAATGCTACCGACAAAATTAACAGCCACCGCAGAACAATTTAATCTAGTTTATTGCGTGGCAACTTGGAAGTTAGTTGATGTGGTCCTAAAAATTCCAGTAGGTATGTGCGTGTGTAGTGCTAAAAACCCTTGCTTTTATTTCGGTAGCTAATTTGATTTCATCATTTATTTGTTAAATTTTAGAAACATGGCTTCTTTAAGCATTAACTGTTTTTTCGCGATAGTAATCTACATTTTTCGGTTACTCCGCAATAAGTTCGGGGAATTTCTTACAAAATCCGTAGAAGTGTGTGTATGTAGATAAATATGTATTAGCATAAGCATAATCATTAATATGTATGTATGTTAGTTACTCAAATTTTTTTTGGGAGAAAAACAGTGGATAGAAAGTGAATCGACGATGCTTAGAGAATGCCAACTGAAAGGCGATCAACGTTTGCAAAACTTGAGATGTTCCATCCAATTGGCGATGAAATCAAAGGTATGCCAGGTTGTCTGCATTTAGAAATCGATGGCTGAGTGGAAGATCGACCTATCTCGGCTGCCAGTTCGAAAACGCCCTATCTCAAAAAACTTTTCAAGAACGCCCTATTTCAGAATTTTATTCAAAAACACCCTACCTCGAAATTTGGTTCAAAAACGCCTTATCTCACTTCAAAATGTATTGAAACAAGTAAGAAAGTCTAAGTTCGGGCGGAGCCGAACATTAAATACCCGGCGCAAGTATTAAATATATGTTTTTTCACCCTTCCGAAACCTTCCGCTAGTTGGTAAGCCGAGGTGTATCAATTTTGGGTTAATTAGCGTCCTTCAATTTCGAAATATTGAAGTTTAAAGCATTTCTTAAATTATACCGTTATATGAGAATCGGCCGTTATTTTAGTCCGATTTCAATAATTTTCAACGTTTTGCTTACACGTGGCAAGTACAATAACCATACCGAGTTTGGTAAAAATTGGTAGAACGGTTACCGATATATTTATATGTGATCATAAGTGGGCGGTGCCACGCCCATTTTCCAAAATTTTACCATAAACGTATTTCTTGGTAAAGAATTGTTGCAAGCATCAATTTTGAATAAATTAGCTTCAATATTTAATTATTTATCGAAGATTTTGTATTTCTCTAAATTACCGTTATATGGGATGTGGGCGTGGTTATTGTCCGATTTTAAAAAGTTTCGGCGGTTTTTTATGCTGTACCAAGGCCAACAACTGTGCCAAGTTTGGAAGAAATTGGTGCATCGGTTACCAAGATATACACATGTAACCATAAGTGGGCGTGGCTACGCCCATTTTCCAAAAATTTATAATATTCTTATTTTTCGTCTAAAACTTATTATAAATATCAATTTTAAGTGAATAATCTCCAGTAGTTACTAAAATATCGCAGTTTTCGTATTTCTGAAAATTACCGTTATATGGGAAGTAGGCGTGGTTATTGAGCGATTTTTAAAATTTTCGGCCATTTGGTATGTTGTGCGAAGGCCAACAACTGTGCCAAGTTTAGAAGAAATTGGTGCAGCGGTTACCAAGATATACACATGTAACCATAAGTGGGCGTGGCTACGCCCATATTGCAAAAATTTATAATATTCTTATTTTTCGTCTAAAAATTATTGTAAATATCAATTTTGAGTGAATTATCTTCAGTAGTTACTAAAATATCGCAGTTTTCGTATTTCTGGAAATTACCGTTATATGGGAAGTGGGCGTGGTTAAAGTCCGATTTCGCCCATTTTCAATACCAACCTACCTTGGATTAAGGGAAACCTACATACCAAATTTCGTTGAGATATCTCAATTTTTGCTCGAGTTATCGTGTACACGGACAGACGGACAGACGGACAGACGGACAGACGGACGGACAGACAGACATGGCTTAATCGATTTCTTTTTTCATCCTGATCATTTATGTATACATTTGTCTATATCTATCTCGATTCGTTTTGGCTGTTACAAACAACCGTTATGTGAACAAAATTAATATACCCTTGTGCACAAGTGCGCTCGGGTATAAATATACTAATATAGGGCGTTTTTGAATCGGCAGCTGAGATAGGGCGTCTTTGGAACGAATTCTGAAATAGGGCGTTCTTTAAAAGTTTTTTGAGATAGAGCGTTTTCGAACTGGCTGCCGAGATAGGTCGATCTTCCACTCAGCCATCGAAATTAAATAACTCAAAACCCACGCATCTTAGGGTACCCGCTAAATCTTTGATATCCCGTTAGGCGATTTGGATTTAATGACTGCTCTGTGCACTCTGCTGCGAGAACGACTGCTAGCACCAAACTTGCAATACCCATGGGAAAATGGCCCACGGTGTTTCACGCTGAATAAAACCCTTGAAAAATGTTTGAAGAGCGCTTTTCTGGTTATCTTTTCAGATAACCAAGCAGCCATCCGGGCCCTTTCAAATAGGACTTTGAAATCCCAGCTGGTTAAAGATTGCTTTGATACGCTATAAAGTGCTGGATACCAGGCCATTGTGGAGTCGAAGGCAATGAGGTCACCGACGAGTAGGCACAAGAAGGACCGCTAACTGCCCTTTCGGGAACTGAACCGTTCTGTGGTCTCAATTTGTTTTCTTCGAATTACTGAGTTGGTACACTCTGAACGCAGTAAGTACTTCCTGGGGAGCGGTAGGGGACCTTAGACAGGCCAGTTTCTTCGGCTACGCTTTCAACAGAAACAATATTATTTTAGAAAATAGAAATGACTTCAGGTTTTTTTCTGTGACTGGTCACAACTAATTCCAATTCCACTTGCACGGAATAGGTGTGTTCACAGAGTAGGAATGCCGGCTGCGGACAAGATTTATTTGCTGCTTCGCTGTTAGAAATATGCTTTTGACAACAAACGACGACAAAACATTCAAGAAAGCTTACAGCAGAACTAAGAGTTACGCGTATCGGCGCCGTGTAACTTAAGCTTATATCAGCAATCAGAGATGTTTTCAAAGTGCAAACACAGGCAGTTTTTTTTCTATCAAAAACCTTTTGGAAAAACCATTGGAATTGTTTTCTCAGCGCTTATCAGCTTGCTTATAAGTTCATCTCAGCTTTGCTGTAAGCTCTCTGTTTGCGCGAGCCATTCGTGGAGTCAGTTTAATTTGAAAACCCCTGTAAATCGGAGGTGTCTTGGTCTTAGTAGGAGTATCTAAATTATTTTGCGATGACGCTGGATTCGGGTGCCTCTTCAAATGACTGTTGATTGCTTCTTGGCCTGAATAAGTCTTCGTTTTATTCATTGATATTGCACAAGGCTTTTCAAAGGATCAACCTCTTCGAGCTATGATGCTTGCAGCGCTACCCAAGTCACTATAAATTTATTAAGTAGAATATAGAAAACTACTAAATCATGTTTGCCAAGCAATTAAGCGAAGGTTCTACTATTGCATATATCCATGTCCGTATGTATGTACAATTCTGCTTACATTGCCACAACATAGCCTTACATGTTCATATTTTCTTGCGATTTCACTCAATTTAACACTGCTGTCTATTAGATCCGCTAAAGCCATAACTCTTCGGAGCCTATCTATGATCCTGTCTAACAGCATGAAGACAAGAAATTAGGGTCAACTTAGGTGTGCGTGTACGCCGAATAGAGAGGTGCTGAACCCGAACCCGAACGCCAACAGACGCCTAATCAACAAAAACAACAACAATACAAACGCCACCACCAACAACACCATTTCCTACAACAACACAATGACAGCGATGACAGACAACGACCAGAGGAACAGACTTGCATATAAAAAACGAGCAGCAAGAAGAAGAAAAATGATCAGCGCCAGCAGCAGAGGGCTAAAAGAAATGGCGAAATGTTCATAAATTATTTCTAGCGCATTTTATAACATTTAGGTACGACAAATGTATGCAGAAAATAATGGTGTTAAGCAGCCTTCAACACCTCATTGGGAGCGGCGTGTCCCATCCGGTCGCGGCGTGTAGACGTCATGCAGCAGTCTGCCCATAAGTGGACGTGCATACATACATACATACATATGTGGCAGCCAAAGCGGCAAGGACAGCGGTGGCAGTTGCGCTTGCTGGCGCTGGTGCAATGCTGCGATTTTCATCGAACATTTAGACAAAAACCAAAAAAAAAAACGCAAAAAAAAGGGAAACAAAAGACAAGTGAAGTGAAGTGAAGTTAGAGCTTTGCTTGAACGGCTGCTGCCAGCAACCACAAGCGAACAACACAAGATCAGATCGAACATCAAAATAAATCAACGCAAAATTAACTTGACTTATGCGCAGTCATATTCTTAGCGGGATATCGAATTGCCAACTGAACGCGCTACACAAACGCGCACTCTCACACACATTCTCAGCCACATACACCTACCACCTCAACGAAATCGGAGTTGCAGATGGAGCTGGAGTTGTAGTTAGCAGCTTTGGTCAACTGAGGTCTGCTGCCGGTGCACGTCATTGGGTAACGAGCCAAAACAGAACAGATAATACGCTGTAGCAGTGGTGGCACACAGCTTGATAGAGGACAGCAGCAGCAGCAGCAGCACCAAGCTCTGGCAGCTGCGATTGCAGGATGCACAGGAGGGTGTGGGCAACGCAATTGAAGCAAACAGATCTGTACACAGTCAGGCGGATGTTTGGACAGTAGGATGTGATGGCCAGGCCAGCCATATGCTAAGCAGCAATGCAGCCGATCAGCCGCCGCCGAGCATCCAACGCACAGCAAAACAGCAAAAGCTCATCAAGTGCATGCAAATCGCAAGCTGTGATCACCAGCCAACAGCCGACAGCCAGCAGCCAGTCAACCGGGCTGTCACAGCGGCACACAGATTTACTAAACATACATACGTGTAGGTATATGAGCCCGGCGAACGGAGGGGGTTACAGGCAAAAATCAGAATTTGAATCTTGAAAGCCTAAAACCAACAAATGCTGCCTACAAAACGACAACACCAATTGATTAAAAATTTTAATTATGGTGCAAGAGGCATTGCTTGGGCCTCAACAGAGCGCCAACTGCGCCGGTAGTTCGTGCAGCGAGTAAAGGCAATAACGGCGGCGGAGTGGCATGCGAAGGGAGCGAAATGTTTTCATGTTTGTTGACGTTTGTGTTTTGAATTCATATTTATTTTATATGGTTTTTTTTTTGGTTTTTTTTGTTAGTGTGCACACGCCCACCTGAACAAAAGTCTCAGAAAATGAAGACAGCGAACATGATTTATGAATCTGGAGAATCATGTTTGGCATAGATATGTACGTTCGAGTCATCTGCGAATGATACCCATAAATACGCTCATTGATGGCAGAAGGGACCAGAAAGCAAAGAAGTTGTTGTGGAAGCTATTGGCTGCTTTCTAAAATTTTCTATTAGATGAATAAGGGCTGCGGGGCGACAGGCACACACATGAATTTGGGTACTAAATGCGCTGCGAGTAGAGACATCAATCAAAGCACTTCTGTTGTAACAAAAAATTTTGATGTTGCTTCCCCACTTTACTAAAGATTACTATTTAGGCACCGCAAGGCATGCAGTACAGTTTTTTTTTTTTTTTTTTTTTTTGATGATTTACCCCATAAAAATTCCACATAAACTTACACTAATATTTCACGCTTATAACTAATTTAAAAACACGAACACAACAAGCTGTCAACCGCAATTATCTCACCCAAATATTTCACTGAATTTTATGTCATAATTTAATTTACATTAGGCTGCGAGGGGAATTTATAAATACATAGGTTGATATCTACATAGATATGCGTGAAATGTGAAAAATTTTAAGTTTAAAGTTGTGGATAGGTGCAAGGCTAGAAAAAAAATGTTTCTTCAAGCAAAAGCGGCGCGATCAATTTCGATTGTACATCACAGCTGCTCAAGGTTTTCTGGCTTTCTAAATTCCCTACCACATGTACTACGAAACCCAGTGCTCGAGCATGGAAAACTCACACTGATGCACTTTCACTCAAAGATCGCTAGTGATCCGTTGCTGTCATTTGACTTTGCTGATTTTTCACTCACACTCGCTCTCGCCATAAAAATTGGTCGTCAAATGTCAATGCATTACAGGAAAACACAATGACCGACCTAGCCACATATGTATGTATGTATGTAGCCTCCTTGTGGCGCCTCGAACACTACCAAACAATAGGAACAGACATAGATAGATAAAATTGTAGGAGAGCAATAAAAATCATTGACACCACCACTAGTTGACTCCGAGGCGATCCCTTATAAATAGATCTTCATTGATAATTCCACTCATTTCGCTAGGCAAGTGTTCGACTTACAGCCGGCTAAGGGTTGATGCGCTTACCACACTGCATTGTTGTTAAGGTTACACAGAGAAAGTGGCGTGCCACATACGTGGAGGGCGTGTATATATATATATATATGTATATGTATGAGTATTTTTACATCTGCGCATACCATCGATTGGTAATCAAGTTGTTCTTTTACATTAATGTCTTCAATATGTCACATCAAATGTCAAATAGTCTGAAATAAATGAGGCTTTTAGGCGATAAACAATTGAGAGAGATGAATTTGATGGACTAAGTTGACAGACGTACACGCACTACATACATATTTCTTGAATGCTATGCAGGCAAAATTTGTGATGGGAAAAGAAATTAGGCTGTTGTTAATTTTTAATATGTTGTATACTTCTATAAAATAAAAACTGTTTTCAGTAGCAAAACTTACACAGCAGTGGGTGGCAGAAAATTGTGTGAATTTATGCATACGGCGAACAAAATAGAAACTAGAACGCGACATTTTAACAAGTTTGGGTCGCTTTTCTTTGCTTTATTTAAGGTTTATTATTTTATTAAGAAAGTATAGCTGATTATTTAATAAATACCATATATGTACATAAATTTCCAAATTTCAGACTTTGTGCAAAAATTATGCAAAATTTCACCAAAATTTTTAACTTTTCAATAAGCATAAAAATTTTGGTAGGTCCTTAAATTTTATTATAATAAAGTTGATTTTGGGCATTTTTTTGTTGACGTTGTTACGCATTTTTCCCCTAACAAGTATGTTCGACAATGTTCGACCTCTTAGTCTTTTTATACAGCACTACAACCACTTGTCAGTTTGGGTCGGAGCCAAGCCCTCCCGAATTCATGCGTACCCTTCTTCTCGATGTCCACCCATGGCAGCCCAATCGAGGGCCTCGCTATGCTATGGGCACAATAGCCCTTTCATCTTCTTCGATGAACAGGACCATAGATTTTAGGTTAGGTTAGGTTTAGATGGTCATAAAAGAGTGCCTCCCCCTACACCTAGGCAAAGGGCAGACCAATTTTAATGCCATATACAATCTTCGTTTCCCTATGATGTTGCAAGGCTTCCTCCGTATCACATCATTTCGTTAATATAATGAATGAATGAGGGTTTTGCGAGCGTCTGTAGTCGTCTGATGCCTGCTGGACATTTGAGAGGATGTAGAGAACAGATACCGCGGTCCGTTTTAACCCTAAGAATACGTACGGGCGTACAAATTTTCGTTCGAAAGCTGTCAAAGCTTCCGTATGGCATCGTCCGCTCTTTCGCTCCATATGAAAGAGCTTCCCAATCTTATTAGCGTGAAGCGTCCTTCCCAATTGGGATGGAGCTAATAGCTGTTCACTATTTTCTACATGGGGTCGAAGAGAAGAATTTAAACAGCTGATCAGGTATATGGTCTGCTCCAGAGGGTTTATTATTCTTAAACCTCGGTACTTCTTGTCTCGGTCTGTCACGGGCGTCGTCAGGTAGGGGCAGGAGGGGGCTCGAGTCTTCCCCCTAACTTTAAATTTTTCCCTGTGTATATAAAATATATTTAGTACCCTGAAATGCCACCTCAATAGGGTCGAGATTGCTGCCTACTAGCATCTTAAGCTCTTCGCACTCAAGTCTTTCTGACTCTCGTTTTTTTTCTCAATAGAAGTCTTTCCTCTCTCTTCTTCCCCGGGTTTCGCTCAACCGATAACTGCAGAGTGGCTTTATATGCTGCGAATTTCTATGCAACAGGGGCACCGCACTATTATGGCGTTTTCTTTTCTCGAAAAATTAATCACCTTCTCATTAGGCAACATTATCAGAGTAAACATTTTAAAGAAAGAGCACGCAATATGCCTGTGAAGATGCTGAAAAAAGAACATGAAAACCTGTCATACCTAGGGATGTCAGTGGCAAAAATACATCGATGCTTTTTTTACGTGGCTGGCCTCCATTCCAGTGCAAAATTCTTTCTTGGAAGCGCATTTACATTATAGCGAGCCGCTCGCTACAAGACAAATGCCTGCAAGCAACCGCCCCTACTGGATAAAAGATGCTGCCGACTTCAGTTAACCCTTAAATGGAGTAAGACGTGGTGTCTCCACCCCAGCAGCTTCGCTTACTGCCACACGGGTTGATTACCGCATCTCGCATGTCGGTTTCTCACGTTGCTCAGAATGCGAAAACAGGGACGCAAAAGTCGCATGCTTAAACAGAAGAAGGGCCATACTCAAGGCATATTTCACTCCTTGTCAATGCTGCCGTTGTCTTGAAGTTACGAGATATCCCTCCACTCTATTTACTGTTCCTAAAATTACGAAACTTTAAAGGTCTATGGGTACAGTCCCGATTGAAGATAGAAATTCTCGATTTAAGGTGAACAATTTTATTTATTAAAAATCAAACAAACCCTCATTGGCGCTGGATATGCATGCACTGTGGTAAACTTAACTAAAAAAATCGTTCATATTCCTTAAAATATCACCGATTGTCCAACTATTTATGACAAACAATTTGTCATGTCTTTGAAACGATATTTTCTGGAAAAATATCAAAACACTTCACACTAATTGCATTTAAAAAATAAAAAATAACCAAATTTCGTAGATATCAAAATTCAAGTGAAAAACGAAAAAGAATTTCCAATCCATTAACAATTGTTAAGTGCTTGTTGCAGCGCCTTAATCAATTGTGACAAATATCAGACGAATGGCTACCTCTAATCCTTTTCTTCTAATGTCACAAAATTGGTTAAATAGACCCGCTGCGACGACTGGCAATATATATATGTACATACATAAGTATGTACAACACTAACAAAAAACATACATCCATACACATGTAGCCGCGCGCACTCCCATATAATTAATTGAAACACATTAATAAAAAAGAAATGAGGAAAAAGGGCGAAAAAGTCAAACAGCGAAACTCTGAGTTGAACATGAAAAACACTTCAGACGAAATGAGCGATACGGCGAAAAAAAAGTCAACGTGAAAGGCCTAACTTAAACATAGCAAATAAAAAAAAAAAAATATTAAAAAAAAAACAGTTGCGCCAAGGTATCGCTTTCTTTTTCTGTTATTAATGACGGTAATTTTTTCAATGATCATCAGGTGAAGTCATACCGCTGCAAAAGAGCCACCGCTTGAGTTGATGAATGATAGCTAGCGGTCTCGTGTGTGTGCGATGGTATACGCGGTTGAGCGAAGAGCTCGCGGTGGCTTGTATGCGTATAAAAAGCACTTAAAGGAGCTGCAAAGATCTCAACGATCAACGAACCGCCACTGCCATCGCCACCGCCGTCACAGCCGATGCTACACAATAGTCAGCGAAATGTGTGATATGAGGTGAATACTTATGACCACTGTGTGACTCCTGTCGCTCCTGCCTACAAACTGCTTGCGAGAGTGCCACTCTACGGTTATGCATTCATTGATGCAGCCGCTGTCGTTGCTGCGCGATAGTGGGATAGTGGTCTTCCCATCCTGCAGCCTTTCTTTCTTTGCTACCTGTCTGCTTGCCTGATTTTCTCGCGATGATGATTATGATTGCTCTGAGCCCATATAAGCCCATTGAGTTAAGAGATCCCGACAATGTGATAAGTTGTGTCATCATTTTTTTCCAACAGCTTATCCCCGCACACACGGTTAGTTACATACATACAAGTACTCGGCCAACAGCCGTCCATCCTTGGCTGCCTTAAGTGTCCGCTGGCTATCGCTTTGGCTTTGATAAGTATGTCCCTACGCAACTGACTGGCTGCTGCTGCTGGAGTTTTCTCAGGAATACAATTTCGGTTTTGTTTTTTTTTTTTTTAATCTGCTTGAGTTGTATTACCTGCGGACGCGATCTTCCAAGCAAAGATGACGCTTTTTTTTTTGCCCTCACGCTCCATATGCATTCACAAAAAAGGCTAAAACTGATTAGTTGTCATTTTTCAACTGTCATAAGCAGCAGCTACTGGTTTTCCAATGAATCTTTCTGCTGCTTACACTATGCGTGCGCGCTTCTTGACGAATTCTGTGGCTCTTCTTGAGGCTGTTGTATTCCAGTGGCTTTCGGTGGCCAAGTTGCCACTTAAATGAATGCGTTTTTAATTTTTATTGTTTGCTTTTGTGGCGTTTAATGGGTTATTTGCGCTGTTGGACGCTTGCCCATTCAACCAACCAACCAACCAACGCCTGGGCTGGGCTGTCCATATCTCTCTGTTTGTCCGTCCGCAGTCGACAATGATTTACTGTCTTGGCTACTATTAATATTGCACATACTCGGTAATAGTAAAAAAAAGATGCCATCCACTTCATCTGCGCTCTACATATTACTCCGTCAATGAGTTTGGTCACATCTATTAATGATATTTAGTTCACAGCGAACATCTCGCTAGCTCGATCTGTACACACACATATAGTACATACATACATACATACATACGTACAGACACTTCATTTTAAGCATCTATCTATCTTCGGCTATTTATCTCCACTTCTCAGCATTGTTAAAAATTTGATCCGCGTGGAACTCCCATGAATCTCTCACACGCCTGCTGTGCTCGCAGTGTTTAGCCTCCTACTGTCTTTCGTGTCCCAAACTAGTAAAAAAATCGAAGCGATTAATTTTTCACTTTTAACTTCTTTGCTTTGGACATTCATATAATAGCATAATAATTTGATATAAAACGCTCTAATCTGACTACTCCTGCTTTACAAAACCACATTGAAATCTCGTTTAAATTGTTGGTGGGCGCCTGGTTTTGACGATTTTTAGCCTTCCTGGTATTTTTTTGTGATTTTTTTTTTTGATTAGGGTGATTTTTTTGCTGCTTTTCTCTGAATTGTTATTTTTCTCAAAATTGCTTTCGTTAATAAATAGCTTTGCGGTTTGGCTTGTCCAAAGGAATTATCATAATTGAAATATGTAGTCACTTAATAACATTAATGAGTGTGGCTTAAGCGTTTTAGTTTTAAATAGGCAAATGTTATTATTCATTCAAAATTGAAATCAAAGAAAAAACCTTGTATATTTATTTTTAGAAAAATTTAAAGGCAACAATGTCTAAGTGGCAGAACTTACTGCTGCTATTTCGGAGATTACCACCTCTGCTCATCAGATTTATTTCAAGACTTCGGTACCTGGATTTTTTGCCAGTTTATGGCCAACCTGTGAAAAATCCTTTAACGGCACCAATACCTTCTTTAAAGCTTTCTATATATAGTATTAGATAGGATAACTTTTAGGAGCCTAGACGCACGAACGAGCTTTCCGACAAGACAACTCCCTCAAAGTAATTTTAAATGGCCAGTAACCCAATTGGGGACACATTTAGACATTATAGAGGTGTTGTTCTTTGTGATAAGATAAGTCGTGATTTTGAAAGGTAATAATTAATCAATCGGTGAAAGCCGCGAGCCAATCACGTAGTTACAGAGAAAGGTTATATAAATCATCGAGGGTCCATCAAGCTTGGTTAAAAGGTGCGAGACCTGATACTTCAATCTTAGCCAGGAGAAAACTCTAAAGCCTAGTAGAAAATATAGACTGGATTCCACCTCACCATTATGCAGGCAACAGCGGCATTAAATTACATTTGGAAGTTAGCCGAATTTTTGTACCGTAAATCTCTAAATAGAATGAATGAGAATACATATGATGAAATTATACCACGTGTAGTTATAAAATAGCTTTCTCGCTTTATTTTCTTAGTTTTCTTGACATTCGGCTATCTTGTAGAAATTTTTTCAAGCAAATTTTCAAATAATACCATGTACTGACCGACAACGAAAAACTTTGAAAACGAGTTTTGGGATTGTGGGCTGAAGGCTGTTCACACCGGCTGTTTTGCTAAGCAACAAAAACAAAACCAAAATGCTTTTCCCTCATTTTCTTTGCATTAGCAACCTCTTACTTTCATTCTTATTTTACTTTGGCCAGCCAGTTAACAATAAATCCGAAATGGCGCATTAAAGATGATAAAATATGACTTCCACTTCGACAAATAATAAAGTATCGCAACTGTAAGTGATTACACCAGATATAGAGAGAATATTTATTTTTAAAACGTCACATGGAAGAACTTGGAGACAAGCGATTCGCATTTTCGAAAACATAGTTTTGTCTCGCACTGCACTAAGAGATTCTTTTTATGGCCAAATTCCATCGCTGATGGAAGACTGTAAAAGAAGACCAACAAACAAACAGCTGTTTGCTATTTGCTCAATAAATATACTCCAAAGTCAAAGTTAAACATAACCAGCAGGGTCGCATGAAATATTCCTTCAATTAGCACTCAATTAAACACTAATGGAGCAATTAAGAATTGAAATTTTGTATAATAAATCGAGCTCAAAAGCTTGGTTAATTGCTCGATTACAAGCCTGTCTGGACATACTATTAAGTTATAATTTAATGTCAGACGCAGCTACTGAGTAACTGAAGTAACGTAGGGTAGCATGAAAAAAGTTGTCAAAATTTCTAAATACTTAACAATTAAACGTAAGTTTACGCTGTAGTAGGAAAGTAGCAAAACAATGGGTTTAGGCTGTTTCTAAATAAAGAATTTTCTTTTCGGTTATGTCATTGCAAACTCATACAGCTCATCATTCCAGCGTCTGCGGTACTCGCCGTCGCCAATACGTAAAGGTCCGTAAATCTTCCGCAAAATCTTTCTCTCGAATACTTCAAGAGCCGCCTCATCGGACATTGTCATTGTCCATGTTTCTGCGCCATATACCATATACGTCCAGAGAGGACATTATTTCTGAATTGCCTACTCAGTCTAAAGTAGACAAGTAGGCAAGAGTGATTCTGCGTTAGATTTCGATGCTGATATTATTATCAGTGTTAAATCTTGTTCCCAAGTAAACGTAATTCTCTACTTTCTCGAACTTATAACTGTCAATTGTGACATGAGTGCCAAGGCGTGAATGCGCGGACTATTTGTTTGATGACAGGAAATACTTCGCCTTGTGTTCGTTTACCACCAGACGCATTCTCTCTGCATTCTTATACAACTTGGAAAAGGCAGAACACACTTCGCGGTTCTTCCGTATGTAAAGCAATAAGAGCTTTCGCACAATCCGGTGGCCATTTACAAACATTTTGTGCCGGCAAACCGGTTGCCAAGTAGACGAAAACCTGGATCGCATAAAACGGCAATACCGAAATCGTATTTTTAGGCTAACCATTTTTCATTAAAGGCATTACACGCAATCCGGATAAGCGAAACCGTGGTCGGATCAACGAAGTTTTGCTGTATTTGTAGTCCAGGATACTTCGATCACTGAATGTAATCCTCATGGTCTTGGTCGGCTGCCTCGTCAAGAAAGTCAACTCTCCACCTAGAAACTAGTTTGTAGTTATTATTTAAATGTATAGTAGATCACAATCGAGTTAAGAATTTATCAGCGAGAGGCGAAAGCCCATGGATTATAATTGAGTTTTGTTTGGGATGAATTTTTCGCGATGAAGTTTTTTTTTTTGGATAAGTTTTCAGGGACCAATTATATCCTTATGTCATGTTCGGTCTACAAGATTTAACAGTGCAAGGATAAGTCATATTCTTAAATTTGTAAGTTGACTCTTCGTACCTTAAGGCTTAGGTAGTTGTGACACAGCCTGCTTCTGAGTCCCCCACTTAGACATTAATTAGATTGTCCAATGTGTTACCACATTACACAAGTTCTTTGAACGGCGACTAATATATTCTGTGTTAGAAACTAAGAGAAGCGCTGGGTGCTCACAACAAAGTTCCGCTGGCAGCTGATGTCCACTACGTAGAGCTTTTCAGGAGCTTTTTCGTACCTTAAGACAGTTGAATCAAGAAAATTTTCGAATGTAGTATATGATTTCTTTATTTAATTTGAATTATTAGAATACTTAGAAATTAATTAATTTTAGTTAATTACGCAATTCAACAAAATCTTGGCTTATCTAGTTTACAATTTTTTTTTTTTTAATTTCATTATTTTCCTAAAGTTTATTTCTTTATTTACATTCGCTTGCATGTCTGGCGTTTAGGAATTTTTTGTTGTTTTTACATTTCATTAGTAAGATTTATTTATCACAGATTACAATTTTTTCGCTTAGTAAATATTGCATTTTATATATTTGTATGTATATGCATATGTGTTACATACATATATTAAATTAAGAAATCCTATAGCATATTTACTCGTTTGTTGTGTTACTATGTATGTAAGTATGTACGCGATTTTGTTTTTTTGGTTTTCCGAATTCGAATAATTGTAGTGATTTTATTTGCAAATAATTTGCTGAATTAATTTGCTAATAATGAAAGTGTAATATATATGTATATGTATTTTTATATTTATGTATGCATGTATGTACACATAATGATAATGTTTGTTATAATTATATTACTCGTTATTTGTTAATAGTTGTTGCTGTTGCTGTTGCTGTTGTTGCCCAATGTTTATACTTATTATTACACAAGTTACACAAACAACAAACAATTAATGGTTTGATGTCTTAATTAATAATTTCGTTTTTGTTGTAGACTTGTTAAGGTGTGCAGCTAAATATGTATGTGTGTGTGTGTGGACATGTTTGTACATTAGGATGGTCCAAAAAATTTATGTCAAAAAGTAAAGTCGGAATCTTTGTGCTCTCACCCCCTAAGATTGTTCTATATCGAAAAAAGTTTACCCATATTTTTTTACTTTGAAATCACTCAAAGCGCTCAAAGTTTTCCATGTATTTTATATGGGGCGAAAAACAAGTTTTCGTATAAATGCTATAGAATTCTTGAAAATCAATATTTTGCCATCGGAAAACTCTGTTTTTTTCTTCAGGGGACTCCCGTTAATGATACCTAGTTGCTTATTTAACGACTTTTTCATTATAACTGTATTTTAAAGGTCCGCCAAAAATCATGAAAATGATATGGGGGGTCAATAAAAAATCGTTAGTGTTAAAAAATGGCTAAATAAGAACCCGGGTATCGTTGTTGAAGAGAACCTGAGTTTTCCGATCAAAAAATATTGATTTTCAAAAAAGCTATACCATATCTACGAAAGATGTTTTTCCCCACATATAAAATACATGGAAAACTCTAAAAAAAAGATTATTAAAAAAAAACAAATATATTTTTCTCGATATAGAACAAACCTAGGGGATGGGAGCAAAAAAATTCCGACATTCCTTTTTCTGGACCACCCTAATGCACATATGTATGTGTGTACTCTACGCGGCGTGTTATGTTTGACATTGCAATTATAGATGCGAAAACAAATTTTAACCATGCGCGCATCAACTTACGTACGTACGTGCGGTAGGTACAAAGTTGTTGTTGCGCGCATAAATGGGCAAGTAAGTGAATTTGCTATTTGCTACGTGTTAGTTGGTGCTTTAGTGAGCACTTATTATAATTATTTTTTAATAAAATTTTTATTACAGTTATTTTTTGCTGGTTCGCGTAATTTCTGCGCCATAATGATTTGCTTTGTTGTTACTTATCGGTGCGAATGGTGAAGGTAATGGTGTGTAATTCGAACGTGGTGCCTATAAATTTGCTGCTATTATCGCTTTTTAAGTTTTTTTTTTTCATACACATATGTGTACGTACGTATGTATCTATGTTTGTATTGCAAATATAAAAAGTAGTGCATTCGAGCTTCTGCACTGCACACACTAACACACCCACAAGGCGCGCACGCGTTGTGCGCATGCGCGCGTTTATTTTTAGCTCTTTTTAATTACAAAATATTTTTATTATGTGTTTTTAATCTTAATTTATAATTTTTACAAGCAGTTTTATCAAGCTTTAATTGCTATTTTTACAACACCTTCGTTGTTGTTGTTGTGTTGCTGATAGAGTTGCAGTTGGTTGTTGTTGCTGTTGTCGCTGTCGCTGTCGCTGTCGCTGCTACCGTGTAAAGTCATTAAACCTTCTGCATGACTAATGGCATATGCGTATGCGCTTTAACTCGCACGCTTATTATTATAAGCGCACTACTAATTGTACGAGAAAAAACAACAACAAATAGCCAGCAATTTTCCACAACCACCCTCTTCGCACTCGCAAAGAGTTTGTGTCTTGAGTCTTCAGTTTTGCGTATTTTAAAATTTTCTTTTTTTTATTTCGATTTCATTGCGCGCGTGTTGTATAACACACCCGACGCGCGCGCGCTCGCGCTCACGACCTTTTTGCGCGCTTGCTAAATGCAATAAAAACTTTTTATTGCCGCTTACTCGAATTACACTTTTATTGCCAAATAATTAGCGCGATTAACTTGCGCGCGTCGGCAGCCACTTGGGCCGCTTGCGGTTAAGCGGCATAAATTTTTTACATCAAACTTTAATTGAAAACTAGCGCAGCTTGCTTACGCTGTCAGTTGGCTCACCGTCAGCTATGAACTTTTAATGTTTATTGCGCTTGCTGCCTACTTTTGCGTTGCACATGTCCCGTTGCGCGCGCGCGTTGATTAAAAACGTTGTAATAATCATTAAGCCGCAATGCTGATCGATCAAATTTCTCACTCTGCCTCTACTCAACCCTCAGCGCGCGCCGCCGCCAATGCATAGTTAACACCGATACCCACCCCATTGCCGCCGTATGTCGCATGGTTTCCACCGTGAGCATTGCTACTGCCGACGCCGCTGCTGTAGCACATGCCCGGCGCGCCGCTCGTCGGCGTCGCCATCAATGTGCCGCGCGCTAGCTGGTTCAGCACAATGCCGCCATTGCTGTTCGCCAATTTCATGTTGGGCGGCGTCTGCGGCGGTGTATCCGGCTGTATCTCTGCGAAGCCCAAACGTTGTTGCTGCTGTTGTTGCTGTTGCAGCTGATGATACTGCTGCGCTGTCAAAAGTGGCGGACCCTGCGTCATCGAGGGTGGCGTGGAGGCGCTGCCATTACTGCTGCCACTGCCAGTACTGCCGTTGTGGTTGTTGTTGTTGCTGCCAGTGCTGCTGATACTGAGATTGAGGAAACTGCCGTTGCTGTTGTTGTGGCTGCTGCTGGAACTGAGACTGTTGCTGCCAGCCGATGCCGCTGCCGATGCTGCTGCCGCGTACGCCGTAGGTATGCGCGAATAGGGCAATGCGCCGACGTAGCCGCTCATCATACTCAGCGATGTCGAATTGTTGTTGTTGTTGTTGTTGTTGTTGCTGCTGCTGCTGTTGCTGTGGCTGTTGAGAATATTGTGTGGATTGAGTTGACTGATTTGTTGCAAGTGCGGCGGCATCTGCTGGTAATACTGTTGCCGACTGTGCAGCAGCGCTTGCTGTTGCTGTTGTTGTTGTTGTTGTTGCTGCTGATATGTGCTCATTTGCATTGACGACGCCGGCGGCGGCAGTGTGGGTGGCGGTGCTGGCAGTAGCGGCGGTGGTGTCTTGCAGCCGACTGTGTCTGCCAAACTCCAGATCTTGGGTTTGCTCGCCGGGAGCGGTATACCACAGTCCGCCGCACGCAGCAGGTTTTTTGATGCATTGTACTCATCGGCTGCGCTCATGTGGCTGGGTGGGCCGTACGCCATGCCAGCCACGTGCTGTTGCTGCTGCTGCTGCTGCTGCTGCTGGTGTTGCTGGTAGTAGGCTGAGGTGTGTTGCTGCTGGTAGGGATGGTAGCTGGGATGCTGGCCGTAGGGCGAGCTGTACACGCCGCCGCCCATGCTGCGTATCGAGGGTATCTCGCCGTACTTTGGTTCATCTAAGGAGCAGCCATCTGCCTTGTCTTCTTTGGCCAGCATTTCAGATTTGACAATAGGATCATCTGCAAGAAAGAGGGAGAGTGAAAGAAGCACAAAATAAATAAGATTCAAATTAATTTAATTTCGATTTGTTTGCAAATTGAAAACGGAAATCTTGTGCGATTGCCAGCTTTCCACCACAAAATGTATCTCAATTACTTAGAGCCTTACAGCTTCATCAAACCCGAATGTCTAAGTAGCCCCGGTTATTTGCTCAACGTTTTGCTATCCCTGCCTTCGACCCACATTTTGGTAGGCGTTGAAGCGTGCAACCCCCTTTCGTGGCCAGATTTCAACTACAAAATGTTTGCGCTTCCGCCGCTTTCTACCCACTTCTCTGATTTGGCAAGCATTTTTTTTTTCTTCAGTCGTGTCTTGAAGTTAACTTAATTTGGGAAAGTCAAAAACTTCATCAAGGCCACTTAAAGGCGTTGTTGCACAGCCCACTCCACGACCACCCTTCAGTCAACGGCAGCCAGATGCCAGCAACTTCCGCTTGGCGACTAGTCAAGTAGTCTACATATCTACCACACATGCCAGTACCGTATATAAAACACAGCAACAACAAGTGTACTGGTAACAAAAATATTAAAGCTTTTTATAGTAGATACAATGTAACAGCTGCCGTTTTATGGGCAGCAAGGCCACAAAAGGGGACGTGAAACGTCGCGCCACATAAATATCACTTAAAGTGAACGCGCCGCCAAAAAAAAAAAAGCCAACCCCAGTGGAAGTAATGGTCGATTTTCCAAACGTTTTGTTGCGTTTTGAATAGAACGAGCGGTGATTTGGCAAGTGCGCCTTTACATATGTACATATGTATGAGTGTAGCCCATAGTGCGTCAGGGGTGGTTCGAAAAACGGTCACAGAGTTTATTGCGAAAGTTCAATTTGTGCTCTCAAAGGCTTTTTTTTTGATTTTGCGGTATTATTTCACATTCGATAGTTCACTTTAAAAAACGGCGCTCTAAGCAACGCCTTTCATAGAAAGTTCTAAAAAATTTTCATTGACAAAAATTCTTCGAATAAACCCCCTACCTTGTGGTCGTATCGCTAAGACCTTAAAATAATTTTGGTATCCATTATAAGATTTCAAAAGGATTTAATTTTCATTAGCTCTGACACGCGGAGATATTTATTGATTGTGGTCCGGAAAAGGACCATGATTCAACCATTAACCTGTTTCCATGCTCAACATTAGCCTATTTTATTGCCTTTCAAACTCAAATGGCACAGTCGCTAACCAGATCGTTCACGACTACGAAGCTATAGGATGATGTAATGTGGATCAATCAGCACATGAATCAAGGATGGTTTTTTCGGCACGAACAAGTTTTATTTCAAACCTTTACACGCTCGTCTATCATTTCTCTAATATAATCTCTCGATATCCTTCTACAATACGCATCTTCGAGACCCCTAATATAGGTTTTTGTTTGAACCCTTTCCGAAGAGCCATTTCATTAGGTTTCGAGACTGCTACTATAGCCTAAGAATCTGGAGAATGGAACAGCTATTCAAAGCGGTGTTAATTGTTTTTATATTTTAAGGATAATCTGTGTGTATTCTATAACCATATTTGGGCCTCCTTCGGTGGCGATTAACCAGGAAAACGGGGAAGAGCTCCTATGCAACAATCATCCATCATTACCTTTTACACTACTGCCTGGTCGGAAATACTCTATAGCAAGCCCTGATTCCATCTAGAGCGTGGCTAGATTTCCGTAACTGAGATTTTCCCCGCAGTGCCAAAACAGGTTCTACCATGGAAATCCCTTCTACAGATAATCTACTCCGGCGCATAATGGATTTTCTTCACAAAGTTCTCATCCACTAGAATCTGGACAAGCTCTAGCATATTGAAATTAATCAGAGATAATTACTTCTGGCGCTGAACAGATTCTCTCAACAACGGTTATCTCTCGTCGTGCCGTACTGGCACTACCACGCAATATCTTGACTTGGATAACCAGTTCAGGTGCTATGTAGATTTTTTCTAGTACGTGTGTACGGTGGCAGCGCCTGGACATTATCTGTCCTGCTATCAGGGTATTGGGTATTTTCTCCAAAGCTAAACTATATGTCCCAAAGGTTAGACTGGCTTTAGCATACAATAACTCATCAGAGATTTTTATTTCTACAAATGGAGGGATAAGTAATTGGACAAATACATTTTGCCGTAATACAGAAGAATTCTTAGCCCAAGAAATTTCGTCTTGCCGTTGCCGTAAGGTCTCTGGATATTCTTTATCTCTGCAGCGTCTGCAGAAGTGCCTTCCAGTGGCAACATGGTATTTTAGCAGACCATGGCTGTGGCTACGATTCTTGAATTGACTGACACTCGAAATGGATAATTTCTTTGAAAGTTCTTCCACTAGAGCCGTGAAATAATAATTGTTTTATTATTTTGCATTTAATAAATAAATAAATAAATAAGTTATTCCACTAGCTGCATATTTTTTGAATCACTCTCCAATTTAATGAAACAAAAGGGCAACAACCCTCATGAGAGCACCGTGGGGAGTTCGTACGCCACTTTGAGCTGCTTAAACACTTAGCGGAAGAAGGCAAACTCAACGGCCAGTGACCATGAAAGACGTCAAAGTGCAAAGGCAACGGGTGAGTGGTTTGCCAAAAGCGCGTGTCTGCAGTTGACGTAAGGCGGTAAGGCACTTAAGTAAAACAAAGTAAAATGGCATAGACAAGATGTTTATGAAGAGCAATCGGATTGCTTAAGATTGCATGGCTGCTTTGATTTCTGCGAAAAATTTCCTTCTTGGAGCTGTAAACTGTTTTCTATGATCCTAATTTTTTTAAGAAAAATTTGTATTAAATGTTTCTATTGGATAGTAGCACACATTTTTTTACCCTTACGCATCAAGTGCTCGGGTGAAAACGGTTTAGGGTTTTTGCTAACTTTTGGCCTTGATTAGTGCTCAGAGATCCAAATCCTAGCAATTGAATTACATTTCTTCTTATCACTTTACCGACTTTCAAAGTGTAAATACGTGCCCCACTTTGAATTGTTCCATAAACATCCTCTCATCACTTACCTTTTCGCATTTCAACGCCCATCGTTGCACTTCCTCCACCACCACCACCATAGACTCCACCAACACCAATACCGTCACCAACTCCACCACTGCCATTCAGTTTCTCAACCTCGTCGGCATCCTTCTCCTTCTCATCATCCGACAACATCGCATCATCATCATCGTCTGTTTTATTCTTTGGTTCCCAGGTCATTTTATTTTCCTTCTTCAGCCGTCGGCGTGCGTTCGCGAACCACGTAGAGACCTGCGTCAGCGTCATTTTCGTAATGATGGCCAACATTATCTTCTCACCTTTGGTGGGGTAGGGATTCTTCTTGTGCTCGCTCAGCCAGGCTTTGAGGGTGGCCGTCGATTCGCGTGTGGCATTCTTGCGGCGTGCTGCCAAGTCGTAGCTGGAGCCGTAACTGCAACGAAAATAAAAGAATTTGAATTTTAATTACTTTAAAAATGTGTACGCTATTGTTTATTAATTGACAAATACAAAAAACAGTTTGCCCGCCCACTGGTTATCGCGATCAAACAGCGGCAAACTTGGACAACACTCAATCGGCCCATATTTTAAAGAACCGTTGCACACACATAGTAGATATCTGTGTTTGTTTATTTGTATGTTCGCTTAGTTTACTCAAGTCGAGTGGCGGCAATTATGTGGCGGCTGCACCTCAAAGCTCACATTTGCCATCGCATATGCAATTTGTAAATATTGCCAAAGCGTCAACCATACAATCACGCAAAAAAAAAAAACAATACCAACTAGCAAACCGCCAACAACAAGCCACGTCAACGTCAACAACAGCGTAATCAACCTTCCGACATAAAAAAGCGCGCCGCCGCTGCTATTACTCCCATTAGAAATTAAGAAGAAAAGCAAAAACCAAAATCAACTAAATAATTGTCAGTTGGAATGTTGATTGAGGCAGCAGCAAAGCTGTAGTTGCCGTCATTGCTATCGCCATCGCCACACTGCCACCACCGACGCGTTGCCGCTAATGAACTCTTTTCGTGTAAGTGGAGTTTTTTTTTAAATATTTAGTTGAGTAATTTTTGTTATCTGCGGAGGAGACACCTTTATACATTAATTGCTTTGACTTGAATGGTGCTATGGAATGGAGTTTTAGTTTAGCTAGCCAAATCGGTATTGATTATTAAGAGTTGTTGGCGCTATTATCTAAGCGCTTTGATGCCATATCTGTGTAAGTTAAGTGCTTTCAATCGATAAATTTTCATATATGCGAAAAGTAATATTCGAGTGAAAAATTAATTACTTTGTTCCCATTAGTGGAATTCTAATATACGAGCAGGCAGCATTTGTGTGATTGCGCGTAGGTGCTATTTAGATTGAATTTATGACATCATAGTTTGTCCACAGAACATTTATCGAAAATATCGCAAAATGCTATGGAAACAATTTAAATCTCCCAAAACTTTTCTGTGGCAAAGTTACTCACCAAGCTCAGCAGTATCAATGAGTAGTGAGCATATGTCTTCAGATAAGCAACTATTTATCTAAAAGCCTCCGCAGGGGTTTATTATGCCTTCGGGACCCGCCACACTTCCAAAGAAGCAAGCGAAAAAGCCTATGAAATTAACTTATTCAAACGTCTAAGAAAACCTCGAAAATACCAGACCTTGACTCAAAAATAATCTGATCACGTTCCACTTCAAATTTCATGAGCCGCAGACACGTAAATAATATGTTGGAATGATAGTAGAACATTCGAGTTAACTTATAAAAGTCCCCTAAGCAGAGAGACAACACCACTCTGTGAGCGCCAAATTATATAAACTAGTGTTCGCCCAGCGGTTGAAATTCAACCGATAAAATTAGGGATTGTTTATGTGAGTTGAATGAGCTGAAAAAACATTAGTTGGAATGGGTTAAGTGGAGGGGAGTTTACCTTAGCACTTAGCATACCACTAAACCATAAAATAAGATTAAATAACATAACATATGAAGCATGACACACCAAAATATAACATCGCACAATCTTCAGTTGTATTTCCTTTTTATCCCTATCACTTTCTTCCTCTCTATCCAAATCTTATTTATTTTGGTTCACTTTATGCCGAATGATGTTGCCTTTGATGCCACATCAGGTGATATCAGTTCATGTAGTGAAATTGGGTGTGGTGAGTTGCGGTGTGATGGAATTGGGTATGGGAGTTACGGTGTGGTGAATTTAGGTGTGGTGAAAAAGTTGAGGTGTGCTGAATTAAGGTGTGGTGGATTTAGGTGTCGTGAGTTGAGGTGTGGAGAGTTAAGGTGTGGTGAGAAAGTTGAGGTGTGGTGAATTTGGTGTGGTGAATTTAGGTGTGGGGAGTTAGGGTGTGGTGAATTAATGTGTGGTGAGCTCAGGTGGAGTAAGTTTTTAAGCGGATGTGAGATGAGTTGAGGTAAGTTAAGTTAAGTTAAGAGGTTATGATCTTTATCCTTATCTTCATCTTCATCTTCATCTTCATCTTCATCTTCATCTTCATCTTCATCTTCATCTTCATCTTCGTCATTTTCTTCCTCGTCTTGGTCTTCATCTTCTTATTCATCTTTATCTTTTCCTTTATCCTGATCTAAATATGTCCGTTATTTTCTTCATTTACATATTCACCCCACCATTGTTATTGGGTTAGGTATTTAAATTTTCCTTCCTCTTTGTGTTTATATCTCGGTTTCTTTACTTTTATTTTAATTTCTTTATTTATCCCTTTCTTCTTCTCCATACTCAACTTTACCTTCTTCCTTTTTTGAGTCTAATCTATTCATGTACATACATACATACATCTTATTCCTAAACTGCTGCTTAGCACGTTTTTTT